>NW_027176927.1:1286343-1653843 GCF_023349555.1 Cebidichthys violaceus | reverse complement strand
CTGCTTTGAAATGGCTCCAAGTGACTTTCCTGACTTGTTCAAGTCAATGATTCGCTTTTTCAGATCCATGCTGAGCTCCTTTGACTTTCCCATTGTAGCGTTTGTGGGCGTTTGTATCCAATGAGCCCTATTTAAATGGCCTCAGAGAAGTCACCAGCTGTAGTCACTCATAATCACTCACAAGAAGTTAAGAGGCCATGCTATGAAGCTCATTTCATTGACACAACTTTCTAAGTCACCAAAATTGCTAATTCATGTTGCTGTATGTATATTTTTGACCCAGCAGATTTTGTCACTTTTTCTGTTAACCCATAATAAAGTCATGAAAGAACCAAACTTCATGAATGTTTTTTGTGACAAAGAAGTATCTGTTCCAATCACTCTATCAGAGAAAAATCAGAGTTGTAGACATAACTGGAAACTCAAGAGAGCCATGACATTATGTTCTTTACAAGTGTATGTAAACTTTTGACCACAACTGTATGTCATAACTAGAGCTCATTTTATACGTGCAGATTTCACTCTTTTTCACCTGGACCTCAGTTTATGCACCCATAAAAATAACCTCACGATGATAATTAGTTCTAGTTCTCCTCTGTGAACATTATGCTATATCCATGGACACCTCTGTAAAGCTGCATGTTGCATATTTGGTCCATCACCAGAAACAAGCCCTTGACATTTTACACTCCACTTCCTGCCGAGAGAGGAGTTTAAATCCCCCCCCCTCCAATCTCTCCCTCCGTGTCAGTGTGCCAGCCGATGTTTGGAAGCCCTCACTCATATCTCGGCTGTATATTTATCTCTGTGCTTCCACTCCGCCTGCATTCCCTGCAGCCTAATAAGGTCTGGATACAAGGAGAGGGAGGGCATAGAGGGCGAGGGAAGATGGTGGGAAAAGTTTGGACAATAGGAATCAAAAGTATTTTCCCACAAAACAGGTTTTGGTCTGTGCATGCGTGTTTTAGCGTAAAGAGAGACCACACAGTAGAGGACTGAAGGACACAATAGAATAAAGAGAACAGGATGATATGGGCCTTTTTAGGTTGACGCATTGTAAAGCACTTTGACGCAGAGCACTGTAAACACTATACAGTGATGTTTGCTCTGGTAAATACACATGAATGTGACAGACGGAACAAAAAAAAAGTACAACATAAAAGTACTTCAAAGTCAATCCTGATGTGCTCCAGTATTTTTTGTGGGCAATGTCTCCTTGTAGTATTTCATTGATTGTCTGCCGATGCACATCAAAAGCCTTCAATGGAAAAGACTATTGTTTATCACTCTTTACACACACACACACACACACACACACACACACACACACACACACACACACACACACACACACCAGAGAGCTTAAAACACAACCACAAACCACCGCCCACATCCTGAACTCTGCCCTCTCTTTCGCTATTGTTTCCTCTAGAGTTCTCTCCATCACAGGCAGGTTTCTGGAAGCCGGGGGGGATTTCTGTGTTTTTAAAGTGCTTATGCAGTTACTGCTCAGCTGTGAAATCCCCTCTGCGAACGGTCACCCGATCTCTGATACGCCTTCAAACATGCAGCAGATTGCGTTACCACTACATTCACCAAAGTAAGTAGCTCTCATTAACTGCCTCACCTGTCTTTGCCTTTTTAAGAAATGCCCCAACATAACATGGAGAGCACCAGGAGCCCGTGGCAGCAGGGGCTGCGGCCGCCGTGGCTCACCAGAGTGGCTGGAGTTCAGAGCCCCGCCTCCTCGGGGGCGGAGTCGGATACGGAGAGTAGCAGCACGGAGAGTGAGCGGGTAAGTGAGTGAGATGAAGCTGTTGATGATGCTGATGCAGCTCTTTCATGCCAAAACGATGGGGTGTTGGGACATGAATTCATAATCTGTAGCTGCATGTTAGAAGAGATGTGCGTCTCGCTCCATGCAGTTAAACCAGCGAATCCTCCCCCATTACTAACCTGTCTACTGTTTTAAAGCTTGCATGTGTTCACCTCTTCTACTTTTCCCCCTTTTGCCTGTCAGGCCTGCATTAAAAAGCTGGAGGTGGGCTCACTGAGGGTCCTGCCGTCGTCGCCCTCAATGCTCCAACAGCGAATCACAGAGATCGACCAACAGAAGGAGGAACTAAAGATCGAAGTGAGCATGTTGGACGTTTGTGGCCCAATCGTAGACGGGCACAAAAACAACAACTGATGATTCAATTTGGCGTAAAATGTATAGCAGACTACTGAATAACTTAAAGCTGAAACAATGAAATGATAAAGCTTGCTAAAACTATTTAATCCATTTTGAAGATAGTGGCTAATTTATTTTCTCTGTCATTTTTTTAAAGTGGATTTTGGACTGTTAATTGGACAAAACTAGCTATTTAAAGATCTACCTTAGCTCTACCATTTAAAAAATATTTTTTTTTTTACAGTTTCTGACTTTTCATAGACTTAAAGATTAATTGAAAAAAAAGAAAACTTTTGATCAATTAATGTGAAAGTATGTTTCAGCCCTAGAATAAATTTCAGCTGTTGCAAAACAGGTGGTTAAAGTAATACTTCACTCCCTGTGTTACCTAGAACTCTTGAAGGAAACGGTAGTTTCCTTAAACGGTAGTTTCCTTAAAGAGCTGTTTTACTTCAGTTCAACAACACTTTCTCCGTTTTGGGACTATTTGTTCACCAAAAATAAGTTTTCTTCAAGAATTTAAACACAGGGTGAGTAGTTGGTATACGAATAGTCATTTTTAGGGGTGTAGTATTCCTTTAAGGTTTCTTTTAACTCACTATGACTGCTGCAACAAATTAACAACCAAGACAGTGTGTTCAAGGAAACAGTGAAATGCCTTTGATTGTGTTTCTGCTGAAGTCTGCACATTTCCGTCTCCTAACATCGACACGGTCACGGTGAAGGAATGCATATCTCTGACGTGCTCAGGCTCTGGTCAATATGATTTAGCTCCGTGGCGTCCGCTGTCCTTTCAGCTGCAGCTGGAGATCGCCCTGCTGCAGGGAGAGCTGCAGACGGAGCAGACCCAGCTGCACAGACACACACAGAAGCTGCAGGCTCTACAACAGGAGGCCAGACCGAAGGAGAAGCACAGACACACCGGCAGACAGAAGGTATCCTGTAATGCAGTTAACATCAAAGGTTTTCACTTGTTACGAATATTCTGCATTTCTGATGTTGATTCCATGACTGTGTTCTTCTGTCATGATTAATGACCAACGGACTAATGGTGTTGATTGTAATATTTAAATGACTTAACATTATGGAATGCCATTTCATTCAATATTAAATAGATAAATGAACAAATATGCATATGAAATACACCCTGAAGTAAATAAATGAGGCTATATCTGTCTGTCTGTCTGTCTGTCTGTCTGTCTATCTATCTATCTATCTATCTATCTATCTATCTATCTATCTCAACAAATGCTGATATGAATATATATAAATAGGTCTTTATTTAAAAATAATTTAAAGGACTATTTTTCTTTATTTTAGTGGACTTTTATTTTATAATTCCACATTTCTGACCCCAATCGTTTGAATATAACAGACAAAAGTCCCCTGAAATGGATAAATGTAGCTCTTTGAAAAACATCCTTATTGTAATAAAAACATGTTTTTTTAATTTTTCTAACTATGTTGACGTGTTTATGTATTATAAATTGATATATGTTTTACCTCATTTATATACCTCAGGATTTTTTTTCAAAGCCATATTTTTTAATTGCATAGGCTTTTTGTTCATTTGCTTACTTACTAATTTAATTTATTATTTAATTTATTTACTTATTTGTAAAGTTTGAGTACACAATCACAACAGAAACAAGTTGGCTGAAGGAATTTCACACGTAGAAATGTACTCAGTAATGATAAGTCGATCCCCATGAAATGACTGTTGGAGGAGAGCTGGATGGAAGCAAGTTGTCTGCAGTCATTGTCTGCAGAACAAACTCTGTAAACACGGTTGGGAAATTTAGTATTTGTTTTGCTTAAAATAGTTGTGGCGGTGACTGTACTCTTGCTTCACCGTCTGTAACTGCAGGAGCGAGAGAGTCTGGAGGAGGAAAGGCGGAGGGTGGAGGAACTGAAGCGGAGCTGTGAGGAGAAGGAGAAACTGATCCCCAGTCAGCCAGAGAGCCAGAGAGAACAGCTAACACTGCAGCTGCAGCAGGTGAGAGGCTGAGCTGCACACAGCAGCACAAAGTAAAACGTGCAAAAATAAATCTCTCTGTCTAAGACCACTGTAATACATTTCATCTGATATGCACTTAGACAATATAATCTATCATAAATCATAGTTTAATTAACTATGAAACACTGTAAAAGAAAGTTGCTGAGGAGAAACTGTTTTACCCCCCCAGCAGTACAAATGGTGCAAAAAAGGTTAAAACCCAAACAGTAATAATCTGTCAAATATCACACTCTCTTCATTCATGTTGAAATATAACCAAAGGAACAATAAAGTAAAAGACACCGATGTCTGAATCATCTCTTTAACAGATGGAAGATGTTGAATATTACTACTATATAAACTACTCATTACTACATGTATTAAACACAGACATGACAACACATGTGATCAGTGCAGCTGTATCTGGCTGTTTCCTAGACATTTTGATCAAACTAAGAAAGGAAAGGAAAAGAAAACCAGCACAAACATGTGTCTATTTCCTGCTTTTGAGAGGGTTTAAGTTGTGAATTGCATATTTAAAAACACAATCAGCTGCCCACAGCTGTAGCTCCAGATCTGAACCTTAATGTATTGATTTTCAAACATCAATTGACCGTGTCATGTGGTGAGCTATCTAATCTTGCTGAACTTGCCTTTAGGAGGAATTTAGGAGGAAATGCAATAGATGACGTTGTTGGCAGCGATCCATTTGAAATCTAAAACTGATACGGATACTTGTTGTGCTTCGTTGGCTCACGACAGTTTGTCTCAGATGCAGGGTGTGTTACTGCAGGCACAGGTTCTGACTCCTACACATAATGTGGGTTTTTGGTTGCACAAAAGTGTGATTGTTCCGTACCTGTTTAACCTGATGTGTCAACGTTTCAAAGGTGTACACACACACACACACACACACACACACACACACACACACACACACACACACACACACACACACACACACACACAGAGAGAGTACATGGGTTGTTTATTTTTGAGAATGTGACAGAACAGAATGGGTCTTGATGATGGGTTTGGATGCAGTCCAGCAGCCGGTTGTTACTTTATGTTGTGACAGGACAGATTTATTTGGAAAGATGTTTTCAGTAACTGGTTTGTCTAAAATTGCGCCACAGAGGAAAAGACACACATGCGCACAAACAGGGGACACATGCACAAGAACAAGAGCGCAGGTATTTTGGTGATGTGACAATGAGGATGTACAAGTTTTACTTTCATTTGTACTTTCACTTTTATACACAGAACATACTCTGACTCTTTGAAAAAAATGTTCTTCAGGTTCATTTTCGTATTAAAACCAGTGCTTGTGTAGACAAAGTATCACTAAATACGGATTCAGAAGTTTTATATCTTCTGTCTATATGAAGTGTTTGATTCTGTACTAAGACAGCTTCTACCTTGAGGCAACATCTGCGTGTTGCTGCACACAAACTCATCTGGCATTAAAGTAAAAAAGATTTTCTATAAAATGACTAGCTATCTTAAAATAAACATATTATATATTATGTTAGTTAGTAAAGTTTTTATGACGGTAAATAAATAAACCAACTTCTTAAACAGAGGTTTAGCATATTGGAATTATCACTATTTTCATACAGAATGTTTACACCATTAAAACCTACAGTACAAAATGAAAACAAAGGCTGTCACAAATTAGACTAATTGCTCGGTTCTGAATGCAGGAGAAAGAGGCGATGGAAGCGGCCGTTCGGACCTTTGACGACTGGGAGTTTCGTGTTCTGGAGCAAGAGAGCGGCATTGATGAGGAGGACGCGAGCGCGGCGGACGAAGAGAAGGAGGGGGAGAGTGATAGACACATGGAGAAGGAAATCTCTCATCGGCAGCATGCGATCAACACCTCGCAGGTAAACCACAGCGTCCGGTAGAAAGAATTCCCCCGAGAACTTCACAGCTTCTGCTGTCGTGTTCTACAGGTTTGCAGCTTATCTGCACGTCATGTGCTTCATCTGAGTATGTACCCCCGCAGGCTGACGTGGGATTAACCCTCCAACAAACCTCCCTTTAATACAGACTCGTGACGTCAGACTTGTACATAGAGCAGGTGGACAAAATAACAGGTGGCAGGTGGACAAAATAACAGGAACAATAAAGTCAACCATCACAGAGATCCAACAGAAACATTTACTGAAGCTGCTTTTTTTCCCTTCCTTTTGTGACTTGAGAAAAAAGCTGTTTTTCTTGCTGAAATGTTCTGCACCATCCTCCACTTGCAAGCGTCTGAAATCAATCTTCTTCTTTGCAGAGTTAAAATAAGGAGAGGACAGACTAGAAAGTGAACTTTTAAAGCCACAAATCTGAGCTCCTCCTACAATAATCACAGAGTTGTTGGAGTTTATCAACAAAGCTATAAATCTTGCTCGGATCCTATTTTTGCTCTGCAGCACAGTGAAAATCGTCATTATTGACTTATTGGCCCTAAAGGACTCACAACCACATTATTTACAGTATGCTCATGCACAATCTCCTCAACTCACAGCCCATGGTTGGTACTGTAGGCTAAGACTTGCACCCCCCCCCCCCCCCCCCCGTTAAATCTTAACAAGAGCATGAACTCTTTTCCTCATTCTCACCAGCGTCACCCTGACACTGTCACATGAGTCTGTACAGCAAGCCTAATTACATCAGAGGTCCCCATGAGAGAGAGGAATCAAAAGAGCAAGCGGAAAGGAGGGCAGAGCAGCGACAACAGTGGGGAAGATGGAAAGATAAAAACACGAGGATTAGGAAAATTGTTCAGATAAAATGACAGTTTAGGATTAATATTTTTATTTATCCACATGAAGAATTGAATAGCTGTATCGCACTTGAGGATTTTGAATTGGCAGAAAACTACTGCTTATTATTTATAGGTTGATTTTAAATGATAAAATTAAAAGAAATATTCTTGAGATTAAATTGATGTCTTCCAAATAAAAATAAAGTACAAAACATTTACAGACAATAACAACAATAGTGTCACCGTATCATGTAACTAAATAAAAATGATTTATCCACGGCATTTGCCATGAACTTAAAACTCCGTTTCTTGGAAGCAGCGTGCATGAAAAAGGCCTGTGATTGGCCAGCCAGTTTTAAACAGAGTAGGCTTGATTGGACGCACCAGAAGAGACACTCTGAATGTAGAGAAACAAAATCTACCTCCTAATTAATCTGATTTACTGTAAACACCAAGATAACGATTGTCATTGTTAAACAATTCGTTCTGCAGCTTTGTGATGGAGGGAGACAGTAAAACTCTTCAGATTTGGATTCACGCGGTAATTTGAAGAGGCCTTGAACATGTTGGCACTTGCATGATAAAACCTAAATGTATAACTGCCATGTTTAGACATTGGTACCCTCGTGTGTTCTTTGTTTGGATAGTGATCTATTGACCTGAGCATATGTTTTCAATGTCTTGTTGAAAACATGTTGTTGCCCACTCACATTTACAAAGACACCACAATCGAGTGCTTCTCCGACTAAAAAGTCAGAAGATCACCATAGTTTATGCAATTCATCCTGAGAGGGACATGAATGTCTGTACCGAATTTAAGGGCAATCGGTCCAATTGTTTTCGAGACATTTAACTCAAAACCACAATTGCTAACGTCATAGTGGTGCTACAGTGAAAGTACAAATTTAAATGGCAATAGTTGTTGAGCTATTTCAATCTGGACTGCAAGACAGATTACCGTCCATAGAGCCGTTTACCGGTAGCATGGCTGAAACGGGGTGGGTAAAAAAATAATGCTAAGATTTGCTTTATTGACAAACTCTTTGGTCATTCTCCTGTGTCATGAGTCCAAAAGTCAGAAAAACATGTCTTGAATCTCATGTTTCTAAATTATTTAGGAGCAGCTTTTGACTTTTTTTTGAATCTGTGTTTACATTCTGACAGGAAGTTCCAAAATTACTGGGGGGGGTTTTTTCCGTTCACATGTCCAATTCCACAAGAACACATGAAGATCGACGATAGATTAGATGGTGAAAATAATATGGAATTGTTCCTCAATTAGCTGGAGTATGTAAGAGGAGGAGCGCGGCTTGGGAGAAGAAGAGGGGGATTGTGTGAGAGGGATGGTAGTTGACTCAGCTGCAGTGAGGCCAGATGACAGCTCCTCTCTATACCCTCCCTCCGTCTGTCTGTCTGCCTCTCACTGTGTCATATTTGCTGTCCTAAGGTATATTATCAGTCCATCATTAATTTTGAGTTCCACTCTCGGCCCCGCCGTCACGTGTCCCTCTCGAGCCTCTCATTAACTTGCAAAATGGACGTTTGATTTGCATCGTGTCCCGGCTGAGGAGATCAACTCGGCTCGGGGCTCCGCACTTGCTCACACATCAGGGATGTTTTCCCGACGTCACACCACAACATGATGAAAAGATTAAGTAAACTCGGGCCAGCCCAGAGGAATCAGATACAGCACATGCCGTTTCACTTGAGGAAAAGAGACCATATGGCCGTCCACGCTGACGGGAATTATGTTGTGAGTTTCCAGGAGCGAGTCCAGCAGTTACAGAGACAGCTGAAGGAGATGGAGAGGGAGAAGGAGAGGGAGCTCAACACCTTGAGGAAGGAGAGGAGAGACCTCGTCCACACTAATCAAACAGTAAGAGATTTGTAATATTGTGGTCTGTCACTATAACCACTGCTGCTACTTAACAACAAAGAGTAATAATTAATTCGGTCTGTCTTTGATATTTTATGGGAAAAAGAAGGGAACCTGTGAATATTACCAAAGATGGTGACTGTAAACTAGTTTGAATGTCCAAAATCACAGTAAAGAATTGATGGACAGTGGAACGACTGTGGTGTCGGTTTGCTGTAGATACAGCAGATGTATACATTTACTCTTATGTGACTCTACTTCACGCAACCTATTACTTGAATAAACTGTTTAGTCTTTGAATTCTGAGTGTGATGTGAAGTGCACGGAGGAAAGGTTGGTGTATGAAATACCAGTTTACTGCTCACTCTAAAGTGAACTAGTAACATGGAGTAGTACAATAGAGTCTGAATGTTTGGTGGGATTTATTAGATCCTATATAGACAACTAGAACACATTTTATTGTTTGCATGGTAAGTCTTTTTAAATGGTTTTCTAGAGAGAGATCTACATTTTCACATTGCCTCATAATAAGTTGGAAGTTAATGATTTATTTTATTTCATTACTATTACAATTATTACACAATAGTGGTTGATTTCAGACACAGCCTTAGGTTGCTAAGCTTCATAACATAATGTTCCTGTGGACAGCCCAACCTGCCATGCTTCTCTTTTGTGATTGTCACAGATTTGACTGAGCTGGGACTTTATCGCACAGCCAGTGGTTTGCCTTTGATCTGACTTACGGCAGCACAAGTTGAAATGTGGAGGAGACAAGATCTGGATGAGGAAAATGCAAATCAGACATGGAGAAGAGAGAGAGAGAGAGAGAGAGAAAGGGAGGGCGAGAGATAGAGAGTGCGAGGGAGGGAAGGAAAGGGATAGAGGGAGGAGTAAGCTATGTGAGGGAGGGTGCTGCCTTTGTGAGTGTGTGTGTGTGTGTGTGTGTGTGTGTGTGTGTGGACATGTGAGTGTGTGTAGATGTGTGAGAGGAAGAGAAGGCAAGCTGGGAGAAGTTCCACATCCTTTTAACGAGCGGTAAGCCAAAAAAGAAATATGCACTTAAATCGATCTGTGCGGCTGACGGGCGCTTTTATTGTGTTTGTCAGAAAACGGACTTAATGTTTGGTTCATCTGCTCTAGTAATTGAGAGAATGGGGGACGTCAGAAGGGAGTGGCAGTACAGATGAGGAGAGAAAGAACAAGACGCTGTCAGACAAGTGTGTATGACTACATTATCACCTCGTGCAGGATGTGGTTTATTTCTGACACATGTGTAGTGGACTTTTAATACTCAGACTTTGGTGTATCGGATAGAAAATGACTTGTGTAGTAGATAGTTTGGGCAAAATGAATCTGATTCTGATTTCCTTGTTGCAGCAAGGGACATCATCAGTAACTGTTGTGTAAGTCTTCACTGTCCACACATTCCCTGTGGGTCTGGACTGGTATAGAGCAGTGAAAGAGACAGATAAGGGTTAAACAGTGGACTGCATGTGGAGACTGAATTGCTCATGTGTTCGTGAGTCAAGCAAAAGAGGGAGGGTCAGAGGGAAAGATAGAGAGGCGATGATAATTTCTTTTCTTTCTTTTTTTTAACTCATTACGATCCCTGGAAGTGGAGTTTTAATTCTCAGCCAGATGTGGTATGTCGAACGCAGCAGCTTTCATTAGTCACCGTGTTTGTTATAGTTCCCGCTGCTCCAATTCATTTAAACTGTTGGTGTTTTTGCCTTCCAGTCAGTTTTCAATTTCAAATGAAATTTAATCTGGTCCTACAGGTTCTCAAAGAGAAGAAGCCGCTCACCGATTGGTCCAACATCACTGGTTCAGCCCCCTGCATGATGTCATTTTCCCCTCTGACCGTTCACAAGCCTCCTCAGGTGTGCAGCGTGTTGCCGTGCATACAGCATGTGTTAACAACTAAATTATTTTCATTATCGATTCATTTTATTTTATTTTATTTTTTTCTCAAGGAAGCTATTAAGTAAGAAGGCCAAGACAACCAGCATTGCCTACTTGCTTCAGCTCTAGTTTACAAGACTTAAGATGAAGTTGAAATGTTTTATTATTTCTTTTAGGAACCATGCAAAGAATCGACCAGTTTGCCCAGAAGACGGAGCTCGCATCGCAGCAACAAACTCCACGACAGGCCGCTGTCGGCACATGGTGAGCGACCAGCAGCCCCCTTCTTTCTATTTCCTATTGCGCTCGTGATTGCTTAGGCTGCGAGCCCCGCGATATAGAACAATAAACACTCTTTCTCTCTCTTCACTCATTTTGTCTGACTGTTTGTTCAGTTCCCTCCCTATTAGTCAAATCAAAGGTGTGTCAGGAGAGACGGCAGGCTGTTATTACGTTGGTAGAAAGCAGGATTTTCCTGTACAGACCAGATGAGCCAGAAAAGAGTCTATATACTTAATGTCCTCAGTAGTACCTATTTTTCGCGCACACACACACACACACACACACACACACCTATCAGTTACCAACTATCCTAGTAGCATGACCTACAAGGTCATTTCACGTCTTGCCAGGTGTGCGTCTCCTTAGTCCGCTCCTGAAAGCTGTAACTGAAAATTCTGGATCTAATGTGATTCATCGCACTAAATTTTCTCACGCCAGATGTTATGTAAAGCTATTCGCGCTGACCGATGCATGTTTTTTTTTTTTCTCTATCTCCTTCCTCTTTCAGGGTTGGTGAGGACGCTTTCAGACAGCCGGACCCCTGAGGCTTTCACTTCCCCCCTCCTCTCCCATAGGCTCAGCAATGGCCACAGACGAGATGGGAACAGCAACGGTGGCGGGTTCCTCACTCCGTGCAACAGCGCAACAAGTTCCCGCGCTGCCAGGTCAGCGACTTCACTGCTCGTTTGATGAGCTCTTTTTTTTTTTTTTTTAAAAGAGAAGAGTGAAGTGTAGCTTTTTAATATGCTTACTTCAGCATTTACATGCAACAGTAAGGGAAGGGCATTTTCGTAGTTTGGGCCGGCATTGGTTGTGATATCAGTGTACTCAACAAAGTCATTGTTATAGACATGTTGCCTCTTCTGCCAGATCTTAACAGAGTCTGATGGGGCAACAAGCATGAGCAGTCAAGACGATCAGGGAGATAGAGAACAAGCCCAAAATCGTCCAATGCCAGATAACAAACTACCTACGAATAGTTGGATATTCTGGCCCAGCCCTACTTATTTGGAGATAAAACTAAAAGTGAGCAAACTGTACAAGTCTTTAATCAGTTTTTGTAGGATAAAGTCTGTTGATGTACACATTCTCAGATCTTATCTTGGTAAGGTCAGCGTTATCATTAGGGATAAGAATGATGGCCAAAACGACAAACATTAGAACACCCACAATAATCTTTTTTAAGAATTTACAAATTTTGGCTCAGGAACAAATAATATCAACAAATCGACAAGGAGGTGTGGACCCTCAGAGTATAACTGTCTATATTCACAACTAACATAGCAGCAGCAGCAGCAGCAGCAGCAGCAGCAATAGTTACTGTAGGTGAAGAGTATTGACTTGAAGGGAGTCACTGAAGGGGAATCGTGTCAAATTTTTAACAAATAGATATCACTATAAAACATGTTTATTACTTATATTAAGACAGTTCAGTTTTCTGAAATTGTATATTTAAATATGCAAATGAGGCATTATCTATTGCTATTAGTAAGTAGACAAATCTACGTATGCGAATAGACAAAGCAGCAAAACTAATAACATGTGTATTTTGGATGTTTTCTTTCCCCAAGTCTGAAAACGACTTATAGAAGCAAAGTAGCCCAAAATCTCAAAACTGCATTAAATGTTTTTGTGGATTACACAAGCTAACTTCTGAAATGGTATTCAAAGTAATTCAAACATTTTATTTGTTTTGATATTTTGCCTACATTGTACTGTGTCTGATTAATAATGCTGTGGGTTTACTGTAATACCAGTTTTGTTTAGTTAAAGCAAAAACAGTCGATGTGGAATTTTGGACTGATCTCAGTGGCATGTTTGTATCTCAGGAGCAGGACTGCACTTCAGTGTTGAATAAACACTGAAATTACAGTTCTGCTCCTGATTCTTTGCTGTGTCATACCCTTATCTCAACCTTAACTGTGTTTAACCAATGCAGTTATATTGATTGATTTGATGAATCCTCCTCTTCACTCTCGCAGCCCGTCTCTGTTGGATCTTGTGGAGATCGAGAAGAAACTGAGGGAAGCCAAGGCTGAGAGAGAGAGGCTGCTCAGAGAGAGGGTGAGTCACCTGCCGTGGGAAACGCTCGCCGACACCTCTAATCGCCCGCGACTCACTGCATTAGACACAGCTGTCTGATCACTGACACCCACTCAGCCCGCACATGATGGTCCGAGATAACAGCCAGCAGATGTGTGGATGTTTGTAATACATGTTTGCAGCATTGGCGAATGACAATACTGGAAAAAAATGTTACGCCATGATGACTGTGTGTTAATGTAAAGTCTGAAAGGGCATTGTTCACATTTCTCTCCTTGAATACACATATCAAATAATTCATCTTACATACGACTGTTAGAGAGGTATCATCATTGTCTTTCTAAATTCGTTACCCTGAAATAAGTCTTCACATTGTATTCAAAGATGATGAGCTAATCATTTTCAGTGTGTGCACCCAGGAAGAGCGACGGTGGTTGTTGTTGGAGGAGAGAAAGCAGAAAGAGCTAAGCTCTCCCAAAACAGAACCGGAGTACCAAGAGACCCCACAAAGACCAGAGCCAGAGTCAGAACCAAAGGAGCAGCCAAAGGCCAGTTCTGCCCCAAACTCCCCAGAGGTATGTATGAAATGACAACCTTATGGTAGTCTTCAAGATATTTTCTCAGTCCCCTTCTTACTCTGAGCAATGGACAGTTAAATAACAAAAAGGACAAAGATGGATGCAGTGGAACCAGAGAAGTTTATTCCACTCATTCTTCTTCCTTGTCAAAATCTGCCATTACCTACTTCAGCTATTCTCAAACTGGGCCGAGGCCTCAGAGCGACATCTAGTGGACGCTGGAGGTATTACCAAATGGTTAGATTAAATGATCTTTTATGGCTGTATATAAAGGTAGTTACTTTTCTAACACACTCAGATGTGTTGTGTTAGTAGCAGCTAATGTAGCCGTGAGCTGCTCCCCTTTGTTCCCCTTTTTTCTGTTTGAACCATCAACCCTTATTAATTGTTACTTATTATTTGAGAACGGTATCAGGAATATTCCATTAAGTCAGTCAACTCATGATGATTGTTTAAGCGATGTACTGTATAGAGTGTGGGACCAGGAAAAAGGTTAAGCAGACACACATTTACGTGCATGCACTAGAAAAGCACAACAGATCTTTTCAGGGCAAACGGACATGCCCAGTATCGTGATCCCATACAGTAAAACGTGTCTCTTCTGACAGCAGAAGGACGTCCAGCAGCACAGCCTGCCCCTCTTCCTCTCTCTCAACTTTGACCTCCGGGCCCACGTGGAGTCTCTGGGTCACGGAGTGTCCGGCTGCACGGACCTGCGGCTGACGCCTCGACGCTGCGCAGGCTTCCTGACCAAACGAGGGGGGAGGGTTAAGACCTGGAAGAAGAGGTGGTTCCTGTTTGACATAGACCACAAACGACTAGCCTACTATACAGGTTAGACTGGCGGGGAGAGTGGTGTGTACACATACGTATTGCTTGTTTGCATGAATGTGTGTCACACTTAACTCAGTAATGTTGCATCAATAACTTTATTTTTCATCTTTATCCTCCATTTTTTTTGTTGTGTTTTCTATTGTATTTCCCTAGAAAAATAGTTTACTTTAAGAGAAAACAACTTAATGGCTACATTATTTACTTAAACATAACTTCTTTATGCAGTCAAAAGAATGAGGACTGAAGATGATTATAAATCATTTTTAAATTCATAATAAAGTTGCAGCGTAGACTTGAATAGGTCCAACGAGTCCTAATGAGTATGTTGTCACCATTTTTTTCCTAATTTGTTTCTCCCTTTTTGCTGCAGATTGTGATGAGAGGAAGCTAAAGGGAGTCATCTACTTCCAGGCCATAGAAGAAGTTTACCTTGACCATCTACGAACGGCCGCTTCTGTGAGTTCTCATGCACCAACACACCGACTGACTCAGAAAAATCTTTCAAACCCTGTGAAGTGATTCATCCGGCTGCAGGGTTCTGTGCCAAATCTCTGGACTCTATATCCCCGGGGCAACAATTTGATAAATGCAGTTTAAATTGGACTTCTGGAGTCTCAAATATGATGTACAAGCCAGTTCAGCCGAGTCATGATGTCTCAGAAAACACATTGTTACAGCTCAGTGCACGTCTTCGGATGAGGTCGCCAGCTGAACTAGAATTGCCTTGGAATTTTTGTGGCGTATCCATAAGACATTAAGTTTGTTTAAATGATTTGAGGTTGCTCCCTCTCCAGATGGGTCATTGAACGGATTTCTAGACATGGTGGATTTACTTGGGATTAAAGACACAGATGATCTCTGCAATTACCACATTAGAAATCAAAGGCCGGTGTCGGGTAACAGTAGTACTGCTGAGTAGACTAGAGCTTTATTTCCCGCTGGCAAGTCTCAGGTCTTAAAATGGTGTCACATGACTCCAGGTTCACCATTAGGTTAACAAGTACCACTGGAAACCGTGTCGTTTACATTTTATAGCTGCTCAAGTAAAACGACGAAACAAATTTCCTGCAGGACATTTGCAGTTGTGGTTAACTATTACTATGAATTAGTACAATGCATAGTACTTTTTACATTTCCATTTTTATGCTCCTTGCATTTCTACTCTACTGCATTTCAGAGTGAGATATTGTACTTGTTACTCCTCTACATTTAGTAGACAGCTATAGTTACTTTTAAAATTTACATTTTACACAAAAAATACATGATATGGTTGAAATACTATACTATATAACAGTATATTAAGTAGTTTAATATATAGAATTATATCAGTTTTTTGCAAAACAGGTACTTTTGATACTAACAGTACATTTACTGATAGTACTTTTTTTTACTTTAGTAGGAAATCAAACACAGGACTTTACTCAAGTAAAGAATCTGAGTATTTCTTCTACTGCTGAACAACTGATGTCACATTCTTCACTTAAGTGTTGTCAAAGTTGTATTAATCATCTAATTATCAGTCTCCTTTAATGCAATTAGCAATTAAAAAACTACATTTATTCAAACTAAAGCAGCCTCTTCTGCTTCTGGGAAAAATAAAGACAGAACCGTGAGAGCAGGAATGATAAAACACTTACAAAAGATCTAATCTCTGTCCCTTCTCTTCAGTCTCCGCGGCCCAGTCTGACGTTCTGCGTGAAGACGTACGACCGTCTTTTCTTTCTGGTGGCTTCCAATCCAGTGTCCATGCGGATATGGATGGACGTCATCGTCACTGCAACAGACGAGCACAGCCGTTATTGACCTCTTGCATAATTGACTGTAAAAACCCTCGAGTGAAGCCGCTGAGCGGACAATGCAGTGAGCCGTTTCACTCGGTCTGAGGAGCTGGTTTGACTGGAGATCCACCTCGGGCTCTGATTCTGCACTTGGACTGATGAATCTGTGGAAGATCGTGAGATGCGGAGGTGCAGTGTGTTCGAGATGCCGGACAGATGTGCTCGAATCACAGCAGGGGAAACTGTTACTTGATGTGGCGGCAGAGGTTCACCGCTGAACCAGCTGCAAACCACAAGCAACTTAACGCACCCGATCTGCACACTGGGAGTCTGTTACTGGGAGGTTTCACTCTTCTCACCCTACCTCCCCCTGCTGGTCGTAGTCCAGCATCACAGGACTGGTGTACAGTACACTACTACACACTACAACAGGGAGTGGACACAATAATAGCAACACTGTACAATATAATGCAATCCAACACAACAACCCAGCAATAAAACCAAACCAAATTGGACGACCAGAGAGGTCTTGATTTGTGCTGTGATCGTTTTTTGTTTTTATTTTTTGTGTTGGATTGTTTTATATTGTCAGGTGTTTCCACTAATATGTCCATATCATGTACCTTTGTTTTATAAATTACATTTTCATGACTTAAGTTATTATTTGGATATTTCTATGGGTTTGATATGCAAATAAATGAAGGCATACACTGTTATGAATGCACTATTAAATGTTTATTCATAAAAAAAAGTTTGCTCTACTTTGCTCTTTTTTTCAATGTAAATATTTATTGGCATCATCAAATATTAACAAAAAACCCCAAAAGATATGTTACTTTTTTTTTTTTTTTAATCGTTCATGCAGTCTTCATGGAATAATATTTTGCACCATTGCAATGTCCTTATTTGGTAAGGACAACACAAACCAAACTTTTTTTTTTTTTACTATAAAAAGCAACCAGATTAATTTGATCTTATTCATAACGTTCATCTTAGCTCATGTTTGTCTGTTGACTTTCAACATAGCTCATGAATGTGGTGGTTGAAGAGGGTTCAGAAATCCAGCTTGTTAAAAAAAACATCCCACAATGCAAACTGACAGCCATCCTGGTTAAAGCATTTTTATTAGAACTTACTGGTTGGAGAACATTCTTGTGTGATTCCCTCAGAAAAGAACTGAGGAGACTTGCATCACTGTAGTTTACAGAGAATCAACACCCTGTTGTGCTGATCGCCACTCCCCAGACGAATCTTTCAAGAGCTGTGCCATCCAGACACACCACCAGTCTGACATGACTCCGTTGTTGGATTATTACCGCTGACCCTTCAATGCTGGTAAAACCTCTATTTGTTTCAGAAACGTATAGAATCAAGTATCAGTACTGCATATACTGATCAAGTCAGGAGTTGTGTATTTAAATCTCAAATATGTTGCATTTTTTGGCTGTAAGGTAAGACCTAACATTCAGAAAACTAATGATTGCATGCTGTAAAATGTCTGACTTATCTTGTTAGTTCATGCAGTAGATCTGTGCATACAAACTCAAGTACATCAACTTAAACGGTCTACTTAAACTACTGCTACATTAGTAAAATCTTTATCATTTGCCAGATTTGCATACTTTTACTCTGCTAAATTGAATCTATTGTATTCATGTTTCTCTGCTATATTACTTTCCATTACGTTATGCAACACAATTAATTTAGTTTTAATCCTTTATTTAACCAGAAAGACAAAAAATATAAATATCTCTTCTGCCAGGGAGTCCTGGTCAAGAATAAGTACGCCTTTCAGCTCATTCCAGGTTTGCTGTAAAACGGTTGATGGTTGATATGGTTAGTAGTATTATATCAGTAGTAACCATCTTCATGTTTGCCTCCTTTTTTGATAAATTATCAGTGGAGAGAAGCATTATTTTCCAGCTACAGTAATATTATACTGCCCCACACGTTAATGAAATAATGTTAAAAACTATGTTTTACTAAATCTTTCTTAAATTCTGAATGCTGTAAAAAAAATGTAAACGATACAAACACCGGGAATCACATTCAGCAACAAAAAGTAAAAGTCACAAGCATTGTTTAGTAACCTTTACTTTGTGTGACAATCAACTAAATCTAATGTCCCCCTTAAAACAGGATTTATTCTGCATTACCCTGGCTGTTCATATTGTAATACCAGAAAATAGAAATGAATAGATATCCCTTTTTGTCCAGTACTGTACCTCTCTGTAAGATCATCAACCTGACAGGAAAACATGGCCGGTGCTGGAAAGGTTTTCCTCATATGCTGTCTACTTCAAGGTAGGGTTTTCCACATTTAGATGTTTTTTTGGATGTCCTGCAAATGTTGACAATTACTCAAAAATATTGCTTTAATAATGTCATTTTTTGGCACATTTACTAGGCTACTTGTTTGAATTCTTATTTTTGTGTTAACCCTGGCAGATATTTATATTGTTGCAATTGCTTCACCTCAGGTAGCTTATGCCAACACTTTGCAGCCTTCCTGCCTCAGACAGTAGAGGGACTAAGTGGATCCTGTGTGATGGTCCCCTGCGCTTTCAGCTTGCTCTCAGGTTGGGATCACAACCTGGATGATTCCTGTAAAGCCATTTGGAAGAGAGGCTGGAGTCGAACGCAGGTGTTTGACTCCAGCCTCACTGGAGAACATGCAAGCTTAAACGTCCTGCAAGGAAACCTAACGGGCAACCTGCGGGAGAAGGATTGCACCACCGTCTTCGACAACCTGCCGTCGGACCATTATGACCGATATTACTTCAGGCTGCAGTGTGACAACAATTTGAAGTTCAACTTTCCAACGAACGTCCTTATCACCACCCAAAGTTTGTGCAATGTCCTGTTACTTCTTACACATGTAAAACTCACATCCTTTGGTATCTCTCTTGCCATTTCCTTGTTGTTCTTACTCCTCAGATTCAATGCCTAAACCCGCCATAACTCCACCCAGGCTAGAGGTAGAGGAAGGAACTGCAGTGAGGTTGCACTGCTCGGCTGTAGCTCCCTGCCCCATTCTTCCCCCAGCTCTGACTTGGACCCCCGCTATAGGTGACATTGAAGAGAACCTAGAAACTAAATCTGTGACATCTGTTATGAACTTCACCGCTTCTTACCTCCACAATGGACAGAGGTTCTCGTGCACTGCTCTCTACAACCGACAAGCTGGCAACAGTGACCTTCTGTATGAAAAAAGTTTGACCCTCCGTGTTCTTTGTGAGTAGGTTTCTATAGATTTCTATGAGATATTTTTATATTATGGAAAATACACATATTCAATTTACTGTCTAGGGCTAGATGAGAATATTGATACCACTCTGTTAAATATCAAGCTACAGCCAGCAGCTGGTT
The DNA here is from genome assembly GCF_023349555.1 of Cebidichthys violaceus. NCBI lineage: Eukaryota > Metazoa > Chordata > Actinopteri > Perciformes > Stichaeidae > Cebidichthys > Cebidichthys violaceus. The sequence continues at coordinate 1,634,254 of NW_027176927.1, read as the reverse complement.
AGCTTAGCTTAGCAGAAAGACTTAGCAGTCTAACAGCTAGCCCGGCTTTGTCCGAAAGGCAACAAAGTCCGTCTTAAGCTCACTAGATTTTCAAAATTCTCTTCCAGATCCTCCAAATAACACATCGGTCAGCTACTCCGGTCCTGTGAAAGAGGGCAGCTCAGTGACCCTGACCTGCAACACCAACGCAAATCCAGCCGTGGACAGTTTCACCTGGTACAAAGTGGATGGAGATCAGGTAACAGCAGTGGGTTCGAAGAACAGTCTTTCAACTACGGTCTCCGAAGTGGACAGCAAATTTTACTGCCAAGTCAGTAACGGATATGGAAACCAGAACTCATCCACCACTGAGATAGACGTACAATGTAAGTTTGAGTAAAACGGAAACACAGATGACAAATATTGACCAGCAACATGAACTGAACCCATACTTGTGTGTCTTTTTTCCAGTTCCTCCCAAGGAAACAACAGTAATCGTCAACCCCAGTGGTCCCATACTGGAGGGCAGCTCTGTTTCTCTGCTCTGTAGGAGCCATGCGAACCCACCCGTGACCAACTACACCTGGTACAAAGATAACGAAGAGGATAACGAGCCTGGATCGAGCTGGGTTATAAACGGTGTCGATCCGAGCCACAGTGGTGACTACCACTGTGTGGCAAAAAACGAGCTGGGAGAGGAAATGTCAGCACCGACTCAGCTGGACGTTCAGTGTAAGTTGATTTTCCACAGTAAAGACATTGATTTACACTGATAACAAACAACAAAACTGTATGTTTCCAGTTTGTTCATATGCTGAATATGGCTCTACTGTTTATCCAGCTGTGGCCACCCGAGCACTATCTGAAGCCAAGTCCCAGAGCGCTACACGACAGTGTCTGGACTGTGGACAGTAACGCATTGTTGCATTGCGTGACAAAACCTCAAAATCCTTTCTATGTCAGTGGTCCATCATGACTGAGCTCTGTTGTACGTCCACATGTGTGCTCGTGTGTAAATGCATGTGTAGATGTTTTGTTTGGTTTCTGTCCTCATTCAGACGTCATTTCCAGAAAATGAAAATGTTCTCTCTCCCTTTGAGTTTCTCTGCATACTTGGTGATTTACTTACTTTACTTTCTGCTTCTCAAATTGAAGTTCATGTTCTCTTAAACTCTGACCGGTGCTGTTGTCGTTGCAAGAGATGGGAATTTTTGGTGCCATATCTGGTTGAGTTTGTTATGTTGTAGATCTGAGTCCGCCATCATAACTGGTCTAGAAAACCCAATTTATTTTGCTCCAAAAGGCCCCAAAAGAAAAATGTGAATATTGTCATAATCTCAGTATCATCCATACTCTTTTTATGAAAGGTATCACATTGTGTGACACCAATTTAAGGTACTGAATCAAACCATGAAATTACAACTCTTGACAGCCCAAAAACCTGTTGTGAATCAACCTATTTTTTGGGGGGAAATTGAGTATTTACATTTAAATTAGCAAAAACCTTGGATGACTAACACAAACACAATCTTTTCAGATCCCCCAAAGAACACCTCAGTGTCAGTTGACCCCTCTGGTCCAGTGCTGGACGGCGGCTCCGTTACTCTGACCTGCACAAGCATCGCCAATCCATCAGCAGTTAACATCACCTGGTTCAGAGTGGCTGGAAGAGAACAGGAGGTGATGGGCTCTGAGCGAGACTTCACGTTCAATGTGACCAAACTCTCGGAGGATCAGTACTACTGTGAAGCTCTGAATGTCCATGGAGCTGAATACTCAGAGCTTTCCAGTATTGATGTCAGATGTGAGATTTATGTTTCTATTGTTCATTATAAGCCTTTATTTTCCCCAACATGTTTGACAAAGCGTGTACAAATAGCCTTTTTCCATCTCAGTTGCTCCAGAGGTTCTGCCTTCTTCACGCTGTGTCAAGATTTTATCCCTGATCCGATGTTCCTGCGACAGCCAGGGGAACCCACCTCCCTCTCTGATTTGGGAATTGGCTGGGGAGGCTGTCAATCACTCTGCCGCCATCCCAATCAAGGAAGTTCCTCTTGGGAGTGTGGGTATGAGGAGCCTAATCACCCTGTACCATCTGGACGAAGACATGCCCTCTCTAGCCTGCCTCAGCATCAACTCACTGGGCTCCCATAGTTTCGTATTCAACGTGTCCTCCAGTGAAACTCAGCTAGGTAGAGGAATCTGCACGATGTTGCATTTATATTTGGCTTTTCTTTTGTATGATCTGTCTCTCTCTGGTTTTACTGACTGATACGATATGTGGGGACTTTTCAGGCCTCCATGCCTTGTCTCTATTAATCGGCTCTTCAGTGGGAGCCCTGGGGATGCTGCTGGTGTGTGTCCCGCTGTTGCTATTCTTTTGCAGGTGAGAAACATGAAAACACAGCTGAAAAGAAAGCAGTTAACACCCTTAATGCTTTACTGTCAACAGGACATTTTGGAAAGTGGTTTCAAAATGAGACAAACGCATTTTGAGGTTGTTGTCAGTGATGTAACTTCAATTTCAGTGGGCAACCTTTGCTGCCACAGAACATTGCTAAATACAACCATTAAATAAGAGACTTGTAAATTACTGCACATTGCTTTTGTGTTGGTTGTAGGAAAAGGAAAAGGAGCCTTTCACCAAAAAAGGGATTAGTGGAAACTTCCAACGTTTTAGTTGCTAATGGGGTGAGTTTACGTCCTACATTTTCATTTTGGTGAAAACAGATGAGAATACAGATGCATGAAAACAGGAACCTTCACACATCCACGTCCACAACATTTAAAGTACCAGTCGAACATTTCAGGAAATAAACCTGCAGTTCAATGATAGTTTCTTCTCTGTGTCCATACAATATAGTATGACATGAATATCATTAACGAGTCATAGTGTAGTATGCCATAAAACCGTAATGAAAAGTCATAGTATAATATGTTTCAAAAAATGTAATAGTACAGTATGATATAAACATGTAATGAAAAGTTATAGTATAGTATGTCATACAAAATGTCATATGAATGTTAAAGCATAGTATGCCACAAAAATGTCATAATGTACTATGTTATTAAAATGACATAGTATAATATGTTATAAAAATGTAATAATAGCATGCCATAAAAATGAAATGCAAGCCAAAAAATTCCATAGTATTTGCATAGTATAGTATTCCATAGAATGTCTGTCATTAAAACACGTCATGTCACAGTATCTTGGGCCATAAAAAATATCATACAAAAGTTTAGTATGATATCAATATTTATGTCATTAAAAAAAGTCACATAGTGTTGTATTCCAGAAAGATTTTTTTAGTAGAGTATTCCATACAAGTATTAAATTGACAAAATATAGTATGTCATAAAAATGTCATTGTATGGTATAGCATTAATATGTCATAGTGTAGTATGCCATAAAAAGTAGTATAATATGATAAACCAAATCCTAATATTGTATTTCCTAAAACAAGTCATAGTATAGTATGCCTTTCAAATTGTCATAGTATAGCAAGCCATAACAAATATCATAGTATAGCATGCTTTAAAAATGTAAAACAAAAATTTGGAATACATTTTTTTTGGCAAATCATCATGCCATAGAATTAAATCAAATTAAATTATCAGCTGTGGTGAACTTCAATTCATGTCATTTACAATACAAGATGAGTGTAGAACTGCAGCATCCTCTTCTCCCTCCATATACTTTGCATGTTCCAAATACTGTTTTTGCTGATTGATAGCTTGACACACTGCTTGTGTTTTTTTCTCTGATGGTGAAATGGTTGCCGGTACTAAACTAATTAAGAATTGTTTCAAACTCTGATATAGAATTTTTTTTTTTGTGAACTGTGTACTGTGAACAAAATATAGCCGACTTTCGGGTGAATTGTTTAGTCTTACTTAAAAGATATAAAGATGAAATGTTGGCTTAAATGGAGGGGAAGCAATCTAATTGGACCTAAGTGTGTAAAGAGAATTACCATCTCTTCTCTTCTCCATTACTAAAGTACATCTCTTGTTTTCTTGTAGACCAACTCATCAAAAGTGGATGTGATTTATGACAATAAAGCTATTCTGGAAGAGGAAGGAATAGTTGCGGAAGATACTGTTCACTACACCAATGTGGACTTTGCTAAACTCCAGGCTATATCAGAGGGTAAGCTTGGGGAAGGGGAGATCAGAGGCCTGGCCTCCAAGACGGCTGAGTATGCTGAGATCCATCTGCATTCCAGAGGAAGCAATGAAGGAGACGCAAAGGAAGAAACAGTTGCTGACAACCATTTGGGAAAAGAGAAAAACACTGATGGTCTCATAGGATAGGTCAGTGAAAGGGTTATGGCTTAACGTTAAAGGAAATGATATCCGAAACAAAGAATTCTGGACTTCAAAGAGCTACAGGACTTTACCATGTCAGCAGAGCTCGGTCTGCAGAAGTAGAGGTAGAAACTGCACGGCAGGCAACTTTATTTAACGTGAGTAATGTCACACACTTGTGGCTTCAAGTTTAGCTCTCAACTTCTGTCACTGTAACTCATTTACTTGTGTCACTTTACTTAAAAATGCATAGCAAAAACACCATAAAAATGAACACATATAGTAGGTAGTTACCCCACAATCAACCATAACAGTAAATGTTCCCTCTAAACTCATGACCTTTATTCTTCTACATCATTCACTACTATAGATAAATGCTGTCACAGTTGTCACACTACTGTTGATATTTAATATTTCAATTCTAACTTTTGTCTAACAGTTCTGTTGATTCATTATTTAAAACCTATGTGGAGAGTGAAAGAGTTTGTTACACTTTTGTACTTGTTTTTTGTTAAAATCCATAAATGTTTGTGCTTGTTTATAAAAAACAAAGAAAGCCGTTCTTCCTCCACAAGAGCTGAATTCAATGTTTGTCATGAAATGGAGAATTAAGCTTATAGCACATTGTTTCAATATGCGTATTTCAGAAAGAAACCTCAGTAACATTAAAGCCATGTTATCTTGTGCTGCTCACAAATGTCATAGTTGTGTCAATACATATTTCAAATATGTACATTAGCCCTTTCTTTTAAAATCCAGGATTTTGAACAAAAATGTCTTTTGATATTTGTATTTAAGGTGCCATGGCTTTGAATTTAGCTCATAACATTGGCCACTTTTCTTTCTACTGTTTGGTACTTGCAAAAGCAATCTCTGAAAAGCAGAAAAATAGTTAAACATTTATTTTAGGACTGAAATGTTTATTTTAAAGTTAACTGCACCTGTGATGTAGGATAAGAGAATACTGAAGTAGTATAGTACATTAAAAACGTGTCAAAATAAGTCATAGTAAGGTATGTAAAAAAAAAGTTATTAAAAGCCATAGTATAGCATGTCAAAAAAGTTGAAAAAAGTCATAGTATAGTACAAGTTGTTGAAAAAGTCATAAGAAAGTCATAGTATAGTATATCAAAAAACGTCATAAGAAAGTCACAGTATAGTATATCGAAAAATGTCATAAGAAAGTCATAGTATAGTATATCAAAAGAAGTCATAAGAAAGTCATGGTATAGTATATCAAAAGAAGTCATAAGAAAGTCATGGTATAGTATGTTGAAATGGCTGAAAAAGTCATAGTATTGCATGTCAAAAAAGTTGAAAAAGGTTATAGTATGTCGAAAAAAGTCAGTATGTTATGTCGAATAAAGTCATGGCATAGTATGTCGAAATTCTTTTTAGAAAGTCATAGTATACCGTGTCAAAAAAGTTGAAAAAAGTCATGCATGTAAAAAAAAATCATGTCGACAAGAGTTACGAAATGTCATGTAAAAGTAATAGTATATAGTATGTCAAAAAATCCCCAAAAAGTCATAGAATATTGTGTAAAAAAAGTCACACCTGTCCCTTTTACACTGTGTTACTCCCTCGTCGACGCTGTGAAGTCTATCCGCTTCCTGGGCTGATGCAGACTTTGCCAAAGGGAATTACCCACAATTCATTGCAATGGGACGTTAAACACAGTGTAACCAGTGGAAGCATAGAGACGTAAAAAAAAAAAGGTAAACAAAGAGGACGGCACATGTCTCCAGCCTGACAAATTCAATTTACACAGAAACATTAAAGATTAAAGATGGAACAAAAAAAACACTTGAAATCAGATCATATTTATTTATTCATCAAATATTTAATTTTGTCATAGAAGCTATTTTGACAAGAACAAGTAAATAGATTATCTGAAATGACCTCTCATCTTGTGAGGAAAGAGCCTGGAAGACTTTCAAATCAGGGAGTAAAAAGTACAAAATAAATATCCACAATTGTACATCATCATTTTTGACATCATGGTAACGTGATATGTCTCAGCAAAGTGCTGTCCCATTCCTATTTACACCATTTCAAGCCCTCACAGTCTCTCACACTCAACTATTTAACAGGTGACGTCAATAAGTCCCTGAAGGTTCAGGGTTTGAGGCTTTAGGAGGGACATTGGGATTGGGCCCTACACTGCCATCATTGAGTCTATCCTCTCCTCCTCCATCACCGTCTGATACGCTGCAGCCACTGCCAAGGACAAGGGCAGACTGCAGCGTATCAGTCGCTCTGCTGGAGAGTGATTGGCTGCATTCTGCCATCCCTCCACAACTTGTTCGCCTCCAGGACCTTGAGGCGGTCAAGAAATATTGTAGCCAACACCTCTCACCTTGGACACAAACACTTTGTGTCCCTTCCCTCTGGCAGGAGGCTGTATTCTGCGGTCCATAGGAATCAAGATCTCAAGCCAACAGTTTCTTCCCATCTGCAGTTGGGTTCATGAATAAAGCCTGGGCCCCCACTCACTCAGACACTTATATGTGTGACTATTATTGTTTTATGTTTTTTATAGTGTATAGCTTTTATATATGATGACTTTGATGTAAAGTGTCTTTGAGTACTTTGAAAAGCGCTCGATAAATAAAATGTATCATCATTATTATTATTATTATTATTATATCCCCAGGACAATTTCTTACAGTTACACATCCTTGCACATATTTTTGCCTATTTAATATACACTTGATACTTGAATAATATAATTGTTTTAACATGCTCATGTTTATTTACCATATTTTATTGTACATTTTTATATTTTATATTATTAAATTGTGTCTCATACTATTTCACTGTGTTTATTGTTATGCACCATTAACCTAGACAAATTTATTTTATGTGTAACGTACTTGGCAACAAACAGTATTCTGATATAGTTTGCCAAATAAAGTCATAACAAAACGTCACAGTATAGTATGTCATAGGGTTAGTATAATATGTCACTAAAAAGTTCTGAAAAAGTCACAGCATAGTATGTCGAAAAAACTCACAGTATAGAATGTGGAAAAAAGTCATAGTATAGTTTGTCAAAAAATGTCATAGTATTGTATGTCACAAAAAAGTCATAGTATAGTGTGTCGAAAAAAGTCATTAAAAAGCCACAGGAAAGTATGTCGATAAAAAGTCACTAAATAGTATGTCGAAAAAACACCTGAAAAAGTCACAGCATGGTATGTCAAAAAAGTCAAGAAAATGTCATAGTATAGTATATTGAAGTCATATTGTAGTACATCGAAAAAAGACATTATGGTATGTTGAAAACAGTCATAGTATAGTATGTCGAAAACAGTCATAGTATAGTATGTCAATAAAAAGTCACAGAATAGTACATCAAAAAAGTTATTTAACGTCAAAAAAAGTCATGAAAAAGTGATAGTATGGTGTGTCGTAAGAAGTCATAAAAATGTCATAGTATAGCATGCTAAGAAAAGTCATAGTATAATATGTCGCTAAAAAGTTCTGAAAAAGTCAGTATAGTATGTCAAAAAAACTCACAGTATAGAATGTCGATTAAAAAGTCATGAAAAAGTCATAGTATAGTGTGTCGGAAAAAGTCGAAAAAAAAGTCATAGTATAGTATGTCGGAAAAAGTCATAAAAATGTCACAGAAAAGTTAAGAAGCTTGCTAAGAAAAGTCATATTATAGTTTGAAAAAAAATCCTAAAAAAATCAAAGTATTTAATATCAAAGTCATAGTATAGTATGTGGGAAAAAAAAGTCATAAAAATGTCATAGTATAGCATGCTAAGAAAAGTCATAGTATAGTATGTGGAAAAAAGTTTAAAAAAGTCTCAGTATGTTGCGACCCGTCTGCATTCCAGAGGAAGCAATGGAGGAGATGCAAAGGAAGAAGAGACAGTTGCTGACACCCATTTGGGAAAAGGGAAAGACACTGATGGTCTCATAGGACAGACCGGTGAAAAGGTTTTTTCTTTTGGACTTTACCATGTCAGCAGAGCTCGGCCTTTAGCAGTGGAGGTAGAAACTACTGCAGACAACCTTATTTAAAGTGAGTAATGCCACACACTTGTGGCTTCAAGTATAGCTCTCAACTTTTATCACTGTAACTCTTTTTCTTGTTTCTTTTATTTATTCAAAGCCTTTGTGCAAAGTGAAGATGTCACCACAGAGTATGTCACACTTTTTTTTTATTAATCATTTTGTATTAGTTTTCTCTTAAAATACATAGATATGTTTGAGCTTGTTTATAAAAAGAAGAAGCTATTAAGTTGGCAGTTATACAAGAGCTGAATTCAAAGCGTGTTATGAAATGGGGCATTATGCATGTGGCACATTGTTTCAGAATGCATATTTTGGAAACAAGCCTCAGTAAAGGAACTGCTGCACAACATTACAACATTAAAGCCATGTCATCTTGTACTGTTCACACATGTCATAGTAATATCAATACACTTTACAAATATGTTCATTTGCCCATGCATACCTTTTTTGTTTTGTTTAGACAATAATGTGTTTTTTATATTCATAATTTAGGTACCATAGGTTTGGATTAAGCTCAAACTTTGGTCACTTACAAAACATCAGAGTGGAGTGATAAAACCCTAATTCATCGATTGGTTGTACCTCTAAAGTATGGTAAGAGTATCTCAACTATCTCAAACTTTGACCTCAGAGTACTGTGTCTCATCTTCATCAGAGCTGCTGGAGTCTCTGACGACTCGCTGATGTCCAGGCTTTGCCTTGAAGCTCACCTGTGAATAATTGATCTGTGCTTCATCCTCACTGGTGTCGGTGTCATAGTTTATTGGATTTGGAGCTCTGGCTGCGCTGGCGTTCTCGTAGTCCTCCGGCCTTTCTTCATTCTAGGAGAATAACAGAGATTGTCACCAGATCATTTGTGTCATAACTTCTTATAGTATCTGGATTTTATGCCAGCAAAAATTCACATCAACACACATGTAATGCTTGTGAGGACTGGAAGATGTTTTCCTTGCTTAAGTAGTTGTTTTGGAGGGAATTAACTAAATTAAAACAGGAAACTTTGCAACAGTATTGTGGACACATCAATGTGATATACAGGACATACTTCTTCTTTTCTAGATTTTAAAAAGTAGCATTCCTGTAATTTATTATAACAGCAAGCACAAAATAGATCAACCATCAACATGATTTAGTCATTACTGCCATGATAACACACAATAAGTATTTGGTTCATAGGTTTCTGACCTTTGTAGGTGGCTTTTGCTTGGACACCTTAGCATACACATCATCTTCCGCCTTTGCCGGAAGAAGAATGTTGTTTCTAGAATAACAAATACCATCATACATATTACATATCACAAATATTTGCCATGTATTAATACCCTTCTTGTTGTTGTTGTTGTGTATTAAATAAAAAACACATTCTCACTTTTGCTTATTTCCAAAGTGTAAAGAAGCGTAGTTGAGAGAATCGTCCTGTGTTTGTCCACCTTGCTGTCTGATTGTTTTTTGTGCAGGACGACCCTGAGCAGAGACAGTCAGAAGACATCAGTGAATGCACTGTAACGAATGAGTCGGTTAATTCATGCCTTGAACAACAGGCTGTAGGTCCTCTGGTCATTCATTGCTCCACAATACTGAATACTGAATACTGAATAAGACAGAGCTACAGCACAGCGGGCAAAGCGACTTCAGCTTGATCATTGAAAGACACATCCGGCTCTCTAAAGTAGAGCTACACAAACGATAAAGGCCAATGCAGATGTTTGCATGGTGGTTTTGCAAACACTAATATTTGTGTTTTATGTGTTTAACTGATATTGTATGGATGCTATAAAAATGTCATAAAAAAGTCATAGTATATACGCCATAGTAAAAAGTGTAAAAAAGTAGTAAAAAAATGTAAAATGCAGTCTAATAATTGGTAAATTATCATTGACTTACTGTATTCTCAGAATTCTAACTTAAAACTTATTCAAAACCATATTTTACATGTGGCCCTTTTCTTCTTCTGTGTAAAATGTTATGAAAAATGTCATTTGAAAAGTCCCAAACAGCCATAGTATAGCACGCCATAAAAAAAGTCATAGTATAGAATACCATAAAAATGGCAGAGTAAAATATGCCATGAAAATGTCAGAGAAATTGTCAAAGTATAGAATGCCATAACAAATATAGTGTAGTTTTTAAAATGACTCAGCTACCGTGTCAAACTATAAGCCTCGTTCAGGTTAGGACTGTGTTGTGGGAATTATGGTCTGTCATCAATACTAGTGCTGTTAGCTGAAGTTAGAGATTTCAGTGAACAACCCGGCCGTTTAAAGTGGAAGTGAGATGGAAAAGATATTTTGTTTTATGTGTGCGCTTTTCCTGTGCGGCCCTCAATCATATGCTGGCCGATCATATGATCAATAAGTGGGGAGGACGTTTTAGATAGCCACACCTTAATCAACACTAAATTGATCTCAAAATGCTGAATACTTTTTAGGGACCCTGTGAACACCCTGCAGGAAAGATGGACAACATTAAGGGATTTGCAAAAAAGAAAATTAAGTAGAAGAAGAAATGTGTTGACTTTTTGTGCCTAAACACTATGGATAATTTCATAGCAATATTTCATATTTAAAGCACGACATACTGTACTTCTTAAATTGTGTTTTTTAGTAAATTCCCCCATCTGCAACTGCTTTCATGTATTGTTTTTTGTGGAATTTTAAATTGCTTGACTCACTTGTTGTCTGTTGGGCAGATTCACAGTACAGTAAACACTGTTGATGTTGGATGCAGGCCTGTAGAACAACAATGGCGACAGGAATAAGAACATGAATACTCCATGACTGACTATAATAAATGACAGGGAAGACATTTGTGTCTGAAGGTTCTTAAATGGATGCTTTGACTGCAGCATTAGCAGCAGCATCCAACTCTCTGTCCCACAGAGTGTGCCTTGTCCTGAGTGGGGACAGTGTGTGTGTGCGTGTGTGTGTGTGTGTGTGTGTGTGGCTGCTGTCTTACGTGTTGTCTGGACGAGGCTGGCATTGTTGGGCATTTGGACGGTGCTGCTGGTCTGACAAGAGGTCATCTCTGCTCCTGAAAGGCTCTACCATACCGGGGTCGCTCATCCGATTCCTCCTCCCGGCGCCATTCCACCAACCCTGAATGGTTTTACACCGACACCCAAACGAAGAGGGTCAGTTTTTTCTGGATCCGTTCCATGACAAAGTAGAAAAACTTGCACAAATGAGTCATCACCAGACAACCAAAACAGGGCAGTGTGTTCGTAGTTCCTTGTTGCTGCAATTTTTTCCTCTTGAGTCTGAAAACATAAAGGGATGTGATAGTGGTTGTTTACACAAATTAAACATGTCAAATCATCTCTGAAATGTATTTGTTTTCATACTTTACCTGTAGGCAATGACAATCAAGAAAATAACAAAAATAATAATAACAAAAATGATGATGAACAGGGTCCTCCTTAAGTTTCCTGTCGTTGGAAAAAAAAAGCATCAGAATGTAGACACAGATGTGTGAAAAAGAAGTACAGTTTTAAACAGCTGTGATTTAATCAGTTAAAGACTCACGTTCAAACAGACGGACTGGCTCAGACGATCTTTGATTTATGTCATTTTTTGCGACGCAGTAGTAGACTCCCGGTTGGTCTGAATACACTGTGTAGTTCCGACGATCGGACACCTTTTCATCCCGGTCCTCAGCCTTCATCTTACGCCATGAATATTGTGTGACTGGGGGATAGCTCTGACTGCTGCAGCTCAGCGTCACAGAACTGGTCCCGTCAGGCAGCTGATGCTCTGCTAGTGTTATGATCTTTGTGTGCTTTGGAGCATCTAAGCGGGGAAATTTAGGATAACATGATTTACTCAATATCTCAATATCAAATATCATACAACAACGACAGCACAAATGAAAAAAATAATCGAAAGCTTCTGCGTGTAGAATTAGAACATTTCCTTTTGGCATCCCCCAGTGGTTGTTTTTAAAAAAGACACTGTGGCTAAGCAATGAACCGCCCACACCATTTAACGTAGTTTGCCACAAGAACAACTGAAAGATGCTGCGACCTCAAAATCCTCAAAACCTACAAATTCTCACAGAGCGGCTTTAGATGTACTTGTTGTAAAGTTTGTTTTAATTTCTCTGCAATTGAATAAATAGAACGCTATAATTAAAAAAAACCTGTTGTGGTTGTTATTTTTACTTGGGGGGGATTTGAGGGCAGACATGTGATTTAAAGAAATGTGTCCACCAACAGCTATTCTCTACATCACATTAAAAGGTACCCTTAGAGGTTTTGTTTATATCTAATAGATATGGAGCAATGTTTTTGCGGTGCACTTTCCAGGTTCCAGGTTTTTTCAGTTACTGACAGCTGATAGTAGCAGGGCACCAAAATATGTATGGGCTAGAAAAATGTGGATGTAAACAGTGACAAATCATAAAGAATTCCACATTCAGCATGTTTAGGAGGCTGTGTGGATTCACAGTGTGTTTTGGTGAGAGACACTGAATGTAAACGTAGCTTTGCTTACAAGAAAACTCCACAAGATACCTCAAACATCAATATTTAAAACAATTTCCATATTTTCTCTAAATATTACAATTTGTAAGAAGATTCAAGATTAAGCTGCCACTTCACATGTTTTAGTATTACGATCATTTGCCCATAATCGTGTGTTTTGTATCTGAAACTTACATTAAAATGGTTGTGTGTTTTTTCTGTGTCATATTCGATCTAGTTTGAGGGTTATAGAAAATCTAATCCAGTCTAAGGACCCACTACATTTTCTTTTTGCTCTCAGCCCAATCTGTATTCACAATATTTACAATAATGTCTTGTATCTCCTAGTGTGTCATTGCACCATCCTGAATGCATCAGTGTACTCACACTTGACTTTAACCTCAGTTTGCTTTGAGTTTCCAGTTCCAATGTCGTTACTGGCTTCACAGCTGTACAGTCCGCCGTCGGAAGGACTGACAGAGTTTAGAGTGAAGGTCTTTGTCAATGTCTTCTGGAGGATTTTACTCTTGCCATCAGTCATCTTCATCCAGGTGACAGAGGTCACAGGTGGCCAGGACCGAGCGCTGCAATCTAGAGTCAACGACTTGTTCTCATACACAACAAGGGCCGGCTGAGCTTTTACAGTCACGTCTTTGGGGCAATCTGCATTTACCAAAAAATATAGTAAAAAAAGAGAGGAATTAAGTCTAAAACGTTGTCAGGTATAATGGACGACATAGTTATTACCATGAACAAAAACATTCAACAACTGATTAACATGGACAATATACTATAACTGTTGTGAATGATAGTTCCATAATATACATTTTAACAAGGTAAGTCTTGGTACAATAAGGTGGTAGATTATATAAACAGGGAAACCTCCACACCTGTACAATACAATGCATTCCTATGAACAATTACCTCACAACCTGGAGAGAAGTTGATTTAAATGTTGTAACTTTTGATGCCATAGTTTGTGGTGGAGGTGCATTATATGCAAGAGGTCTATTTAACTGAATACACCACTGTGTAAAATATACACAGTGGTGTATTCAGCTAAAAAGATTTAATTAAAATTAGCAATACTACACTGTAGAAATACTCCATGACAAGTAGAATCCTACATTTATAATTTAACTAAAGCAGTCTTAGCAGGAAAATGCAATTTGCGTATCAGAAGTAAAAGTATTCATTAGTATTATAATGTCTAATGTCTAGTTTGAAGTACTCTATATACTGTTGCAGTTTATCTGTAATAGTGCATTATATTTTCTCATTTTATATTTTTTGTATGTGAAATCAAAATTTAAAGTAACTAAACAAGTCTGCAAAAAATGCAATGAAAGCACATGTACCTCAAAACTGTATTTAAGTATTCAGTGTAATACTTGAGGAAATGAATGTAGTTATTTTTTGCCATAGCCTACATTTTAATGTTGTATAAGCTGCTTTGTCCGCTCATTGTACATTATTGTTTGATCAGCAAAAAGACAATGCACCGCTGGATTACTCACATTTCACCACCAACCTCCGCTCGCTTGTCTGTGAACCTTCGCTGTTTGTGGCGTAACAGGTGTAAACGCCTGTGTGGGTTGGAGTTGCATTAAATGCATGCTGGAGAGTGTTGAGGGGCCGATCATAATCAGGGTGAGTGACATGCAATTGTGAAGACTGAGGATTTGATTCGGAAGTCCATTTCAAAGTAAGTGTTGAGGTTGGGAAGCTTTCAACAGTGCATCTGATGGTGATGAGCTGACCCTCCCTGACCTCAGTACTCATAGACAGCGTGAGCTCGGTGGGAGCGTCTGTAGAGAGAAAGCAGCTGTAAGATTTTCAGGAGGATTCATTCATTGTTTAACATGATGTTATAGCAGCAGTCCATGAAGAGGAGGTCGACTTATGTCTAAAGAGCAGTGAAGAGTTTTACATTTCAGGTAATGCACTCATGTCTGTCTGTTGAATTTAGGGCCACAACTATCGGAAATGTAGCTTAGCTTAGCACAACGACTGGGAACAGATGGAAACAGCTAGCCTTGCTCTGTCCAAAGGAAACAAAGATGGCCAACCAGCATCTCTAAAGTTCACAAATCAACCAGTTATATCTGTTTTGTTTTTCTATTTGTATAGATCGTTTGAATCAAGCAGGCGTAAATGCTGATTTTCTAATGACCAAACTTGATGTAGAAATTAAAACAAAAAATGTAAATATCACAGAACACAGTCAGCATTACATAATTACTTACAGAGTACTTTTATGCACATCGGCTCACTATTGTCCCCTGTATTGATGCTGTTGGTTGCATTGCACATGTAACATGCTTCATCTGTTCTTGTCACTGTGTCCAAGTGTAGTTGTCCTTCTATAGTTGTCTTGGACTTCCACTGTGAGAAGTCAATCTGTTTGTTAATGTTGTATCGGTACCAGGAGTACCTAGACGGTTCAGGATTGGCCTCAGTTTTACAATAGAATATAAGAGGTTTACCAACTCCCACACTTTTATCACTTTTACTGGTGGAAATTGTTGTCTTCCTCGGGCCGTCTGAAAGAAAGAGTTAACTGTTAGCATGCTTTCTGTGGTGATATATTCTGTGGATTTATTGACTTTTCTCTGTCATCATCAACTGTCTGACATACATGCAGCACAAGGAGCTGTGAAACTTACATTCAACTTCAATTTTGAATGGCACTGATGTTCCAGTTCCCACAGTGTTAGTGGCTCTACATGTGTAGAGGCCTTTGTTCTCGGGCTCGATTCTCTGAACAACATACCGCTCATGTGTCTGCTTCTGAGCAACAGCTTTCCCATCTTTTAACCAATCGTAGCTGTGAGGTCGTGGGTTGCTTCTCTTCACATTACATGTTAAAGTCATTGTATTTCCTTGTCTAACTGTGGAAACAGGTGACTTCACCTCAACTTCAGGAACATCTGAAACAGAAGATTTCATTATTTCTTTAGGCTGAATCACAATGATAATCCTCAAAGATATCTGTAGTGTACATCAATTTAATAATTATCATTCACGATGTTAGGATAATATCCCAAAAATACAGTAGTATTAGAAGAGTTAAAACTGATGAGAATCACAAACACAAGGAATTAAGGAAAATTAAGGAAAACATAAGAAATACTCACATTTAACACTAATTTTGAGAGTATTTGATTTTATTATCCCCTGTTTGTTTTTAGCTTCACAATGGTATTCTCCATTCTGTGAATCTTTAATGGATGGGATCGTCCACACTGCCCCTGTTCCAATTACTTTCTTTTTATTGTAGAACCATGTAAAGTTTGGTTCTGGACGTCCTTTGGCGGAGCAAGTGAGAGTCACAGGTTGTTTTTCTATAACGATTTCAGGGCTTATTTTAGCTGATGTGTCTTTGGGAGCATCTGTGGAAACACATTCAATACAAGTCAGGAGAAATCAGTCAACACACAGCAAGCTTGGGTGGATTGTTTACAGAAATGAAATATGAATGACAATAGAGCCGGAGTATATATCCTTCTCAGATACAAAATGTAAAGACGCGTGCAAGTGCAATCAGCTGGCAAAAATGTACTTGAAAACCTCAACACAGAGTAATTCTGCTTGCTAATTCTGATCCTAAAGGAAGGAACATTTAAAAGTAGCACTTTTTATACTTAAGTGAAAGTACAAAAGTATTAGCATCAAAGTGTATATAAAGTACAAAAAGAAGTCAATGTGCAGAATGGTCAATTTCAGAATATGCATATTATATTGAATCAAAATGAATGCTGCATTAATGTGTACATCACTTTAAAGTTGCAGCTGATAAAGGTGGGGCTTATTTATTTTACTATATATTCAGCTGGGTTACTTGTGAATTTCACCAAGGGATCAATAAAGTCTTATCTAAGTTACCGTCCATCACTGGTAATGGTAGACAAGACATTAATAGACTCCATTCATGAACTTACATTCAACAGTTAAACTGATATTGCGAATCAAATATTTGTCTGTGTCATCTGTCTGGCATGAAAACTCCCTCCCATCATCCTGCCAGATGACAGTAAGACTGACTGTGGTGCTTTTCTGTTTTCCATTGTTTTGTTGAGGCGCTGAGAGCGGAGTTGAAGACAGTTGTGTCAAACCTCCAATTTGTGGATTTGAAGGACATGAACTCAAAGTGGAGCAAGTGAGGGTTATAGAGTCAGATTCGTTTACGACAGGCGGTTTCTCAAACGTGATCAGGCATGGATTCTCTGAAAATATATGAAAGAGACAATATCAGCAGAAATATCACGGTGAATATACAGAATAGCCAGTGTTAGTAAACTATAATCAATTCAGTACAAATACATATTTTTAACAGAATAATCAGTTGTTTTTTCTGTCTTAAACACCTGTAGATGCATGTAGCTGCATGTATCATTCGTCACTAAGGTGAACACTGACTGAATTACTGAGGCTGGTAACCTTATGCAGAGTGGAGCTTATGACTGCTCTAGAGTCATAAATGTTAAAACTCATGGATTCAAATAACCAGTTTCAGAGTTCAAGTTAAAGCTGGATACACATGATATGTGTGACTGAAAATAATAGTCCCAATTTTCAGATAATATCTTTATATTTTGAGACAGTTTCCAAAGAATTGCAATAATACAGATCCGTAGCCTCATATTAATGTAGGTTGTTGTAGTAGTTTGGTCAGATAACATAGTATTGGGTGTAATAATAAATAAGACATTACAGTGAAACAATTCATAAAAGTGGAGCTCGGATGGACTGACAAACAAATCATGACTCTCAAAATGTTTTGACATCCTGTAACTGTTTTCACATACAATCACAACTTCATTTCCAGTTCTTGAAATATGACTGGTTGTTGTAAAATTCTAAATGTGTGTTTGAATGTGTGACTTGTTTTTCTTGTAATCAAGACCTCAATCCTGCAGCAGTAGGACTTTTAACTCTATAATTATTTGTCTTTTTCAAACATTTATCATATTACTGAATCTCAACTCAACCAATCATTTCTGCCTCCAGACCAGCTCATCTCTTAATATTTGAGTAACTCATTTATTGCTATGTATTTTCAAAAAATATATATACCTTCAACTTCTAGCGTCACCCCTGGTTCGGTAATCCACGATACTTTTCCAACAAATCTGAAAAAATAGCCTCCATTGTCAGTTTTATTCAGATTGCAGATTAAAATACTGCACTTTTGTGAGGTTGCAGAATAATCGTTCCAACTTGAAGATGGAGAACCGATATATTTCACTCTGTCTGCAAAGTTTGCACTGACAGGACGTTTTATGTTATTCGTGCTGTAAATGACAGTGCCATTCCAATCTGTGCCATTCCACAGTCCATCCTTCAACCAAAGCCAGTATGCACCAACAGCATTCACTCTATTAGTGACTCTGCATTTGATTTCAATGCAGGACCCCTCTTTAGCTGTCAGGCGACTGTCTTCGAGTTCGAAGAGTTTTACTTGGCCACAAGTAAAATCTGTGATGATGAAAACACAAGTGAAAAAGTCATAATGTAAGTGAATTACATTATTTAATACAAATCTTCTTAAAGTATACATTGTTATCACAGTGGAGTAATACAATTCCTACTTTTTATTATTGCCAGAAACACCAACCACCCGACTGTCTGAGCATTCATTTTTGTGTAGCACTAAAGCGTGATATCTGAAACACAAAAACAAAACAAAGAAGTTTGTGTACATTATTGTATCCATAACAAAACCATAGAAATGCTTTTTCTTTTTTTACTCTGTAAAGTAGCCTTGCTACTTAGTAGGTTTTTAGTCATTTATTCAATGCAAATCAGCTACTCTCTTTTCTTCTTCTTCTTCTTCTTCCTCTTTTTTTTTTTAAATTTTCCAAGTTGTTTGAGTGTTCTGCATTTTCTTCCTCGTTTCAAGATTGTTGGGAATTCTCTAGCAGTGCAAACATATAAGCTATCTTAACTTTCACAACTTGCAAAATGTCATTATGTTTGAGTAAGAAAAAAAAGATATGAGGCAAAATATTAAGGCTCCATGTTGTTGTGATTCCCAGCATAGTTGTAATTATTTGTGACTTGATACATCAGAAGCCAAACATTACATTTTAACGGTTCAGGTTATTGGTTCAGTTGCTTTTTTCTTTAATACCTAAAATAGGACTTGGAGGAATGTCAATGGTATTTGACATCAACTGTTTAAATCACTTTATTTTCTGCTTCATCAGCCATACATTTAAAGAAAACCCATAATACACTGTAAACAGTCCACTTAATTTATTTTACAAATTCTGTCATTTATCACCCCAGATATTAGTGTTTTAAAGGCTTCATATACAGTAAATACTTCACTTATAAATGCCACTGTATTCTTGTGCATACAACAAGAAGATCATTTGCTGGAGAAAGTTGAATCCAAATCACTGATAACTTAATACATTTTCCCATTCAATGAAAAAAACAACAACTTCAAAATCAAAACTCAACTCTCTCTAGACACAGACATCGTACCACCTTGGTGATTGAAATAAACCTTCACAGGCATAGATGACTTTCTCAGTTATATTATGCAGTCAAATAGAGGAGATATTTTAGACAGAAAGATATAAAAATATGAAAATAAGCTTGTTCTTACCTCAGATGATCCACTTAAAGCAGTCTGTAGCGCACACCATCCCTCCTACAGTAAGAATAAGAATAAGAACAGGACGTTTTCACAGTTGATCTAAACTCTTGTAAAATTTGCATGCCCCATCATGCAAGCCAGAGAACACAATCTTTTATAGTTGTACTGATACAAATCTTGTAGTATTTTCTCCTTACACTTGCCCGCTGCATGCATCTTCCTCTCACTTCCTCTTTAATGCTTTTTTTTTTTAATAGTGAAAGGGAGGGCCAACTCTATTACAGGCACTGATCAGCACTTACAGTATTTTACATCTATTTGCAGGATGCATGCTTACACAACATGTACAGTGTCCATTAGTACTTCAAGCTCATCAAAAAGAGTGAAAACTTTTCAAAAGTTTTCTGAAGTACTGTGTAAATAGTGTGTTTCTCATATTGCAAAACATTAAAGTATAGGGAAACCACACAAACAGGAAACCTTACACAAAGACAAAAACATTTGACTTCACTTCCCCTCTCTAAAAGCAGCAGCCACAATCTTCTCGGCATCAGCCGCCATTTCGTCGATGGCACCGTTTAAAGCTTGCAGCATGGCAGTGAAGGAGCGGCTGGCAGAACGGGCATGTCTGGGCATCGCCATCTCCACCAGCTTCGACGAAACCGTGGCCAAGTCCTTTTCTGCCGCCGCCAGACGCCTTTTCACTTCACCTTTAGTGACCTCCACTGACAGAACACAGGTCCGCAGCACTTTAAGTCCTGTTGGTTCCATTCCTCGCTGTCGGGCCAGTCGCTCGACCGATTCATCATCCAGGCACAGAGATAATTGTGCTTTGCTTAGAATCCGCACTGCTACACTTGAGTCCACCATGGAGGCCACAAAGGGAACGGGGATAGCTGACACCCCACCAGATAGAGAGGCAGCTGCCCATACTAGTGCTTTGAATGCCTCCTTTTTCTGGGTGACCAGGGTGGAGGTAAGCGTCGGGAGAGCCAATAGAAGGGCGTGTGCTCGGATCTCTGGAAGGTCTCTTCCCATGTCCTCCAACAGGCCGGGGAAGTCAAACTTCTCCAAAGTGGAGGGTCGCACCAGGTAGACTTTAGGCAGTGCCACACCCTGTGATGTCAGCACTTCTAAACCGGCTTTCCTCTTATCTTCTAGGTTTTTTTCACTGCCTTTTTCTGAAGCTAAGAGAATAAAGTACACTGTTTGTCGCTGTTGTGACCGGGCCTCGAGAAACACCTCCACACTGTTGGGTTGGGGCGCCTGGTTGAACGTAATGAAGACGGCATTGTAGCGGGCGAACTTAACTCTGTCCATGTATCCCTCGGGTTCAAATGGAGAGGTGGATGGAACAGGTGGCAGATCCCACAGGCGAAAGTCAGGGTGTTTAGGGCTTGGGTAGCCTGCCACCTCCTCCGGGGAAACAGGGGATTGAGACGGAGCTGCTCCATCGTCCCCAGAGCTGAGGCCACGTAGGAAGTTTATGAAAGTGGCCTTTTCATCCCCACGGTCCCCTATCACAGCTAAGTTGATCCTGCTGATCAGGAGATCTTCCACTGCATCCTTGACATCTGATAACTTATTGTGCTCTATGGACTCTTTGAGGGTCTCAAGGAGGTTCAGGCTTCTGAAAACATCAGCCATGTCTGTGAAAAGACAGAGATTGTTTATATACTGTAACACAGAACAAAAAGATTTGCAAACAAAGCATTAAAACTGATCTACTTTACCACACTGGTAAGTGTAACAATAGACATGATGACATCTAACATATCAATAAAAATAAAAGTTACAACTTTTCCAATTGTACCTTGCAATATAATCCTAGAATAAATGTTAAAGCTAATTATATTTCACCACTGGTTAATTAAATAAGAAACAATAAAAAAGACACACAATGGGATGGATGCTGGATCAAAGAAATATCTAACAGAATTAAAACAGATAGATCTGCACATCAACTACCTCCCGGTATAAGGATTTTCATTACTGGGCTTTTTATTGCTACTACTATTCCAACAGCAATTTATCTGTTTTAATTCTAGAACAAGAATTGCCAGAGCAATTTTTAAAGCAATCAATTATACATTCATTTTGGCAATGCAAAGTTTCAATTCAACCCAATACTGCACGTACTCACCGGCGGATGTGGAGGAGAAGCAGCCCTGTGGTTGAAGTATTTGTTCTCAGTTGTCAAATGTTGATTCTTCGGCGGCTCTGAATTACCAGCAGCGTCAGGTTGATCTATTTCAAGGTGTCCGTCCAGCTAGTGGAACATTCTAATCCTGTTAGCTCAGCCTTAATCCAAAATCACTTAAAGCGCATTCATGCACACTGTGTGTAAATGTAAAGCTATTTGCTTTCATGTACAAGAAGGCACACACATTTATGAGCATATAAATAAAGACGCAAGCACAATCAATGCTAGATTACCATTCATTTTTAAATAAATAAACATGAACATACATGAATAAACATTATTATTAAGGTAAAATCTTTATAATAAGCACAACCGTTATCCAGACAGGATAGGGTGACAAAATCCATCAGTATGACCATATAGTACCTTAAAAAATGTTTACTACTTCATACTTTTGTTCTCCTCACTGTCCATAATGATGAGGTATGGGGCAGCCTGATTGTCGAATAGTTAAGGTGCTTACAACATTGTTCAATTGAGCCATGGGAGTTCTATGGAATCCTCCTCCACCACCATGAAATTATGAAAGACTACCTTTTTGTAATTTAGGTATGAAGACTTGTGTAAGGTTGGAAAACAACCCAGAAAGTGCAATCAGCAATGTTACAGTTTCATTTTCTTTTCATTGACATTGAAAGCTGTTACACGGATTTTGTGTTTATCCACATAGGCCTTATGAAGGACCATAAAGAGGAACAAAGTAGTAATAATTAAGTTGAGGGATTTATGCATACTGTATGTGAGACTCTTATGAGTAAAGCTGCACACTTTTGCTTTCTTCTCTTTTTATTTTAAGAGGAACCCAGAATGCAAAACATCTGACACCTGGTTGATGTTCTGGATGCTATTTTAGGCTCACATCCTCTCACACAATGGTTTCCTGTCTTTTTGAAAGCAGAAGAGTTGTGAATTCAGGTTTACAGTATGTGAGTTAATTTCGAAAAACAAAGTAACTGGACTTGAAATCAAAATCTAAGAAATGTATCTGAAGGCCAATATCAGATGGAATTAAATGTATTAGTCTTGTTTTGCTGATAATAAATAAGCCAAAGGTGCACAGTACCTCTAAACTGTTAATAGCTTTAAAGAGTCAATGGAGTATATACGTATATATATACATACAGTATATATATAGTCTGTAATTAGCTACGGACTGTTTTAACTGCTCCGATACGTATATGCACAAACTTCATCCTCAATACACAAAGTTACATCTAATACTACAAAGTGTGATTTTTTTATTTTTCAAGTTTTCAATTGTAAGCTTTAAAATGTGTATACTAAAAGTAATACAACAGAATTATATTTTAGATACAAGCTACTCTTGTTGGTCCAAAACACTATCAAATTGTGTCTCCTCATCCTCCCTAATCATGTCCTCTTTGCCCTCTCCATCTGGTCTCTCCTTAATTAATGCTTTCATTAATGTATGACATGGTGAGCCGTGTAAATATAAATACCAGTTGATCCTTGTGACTTGTCAACATCTCCAGAGTCTCGGACAGATTTCAATTTTTTCATTTTCTCACCAAACAGCAAATGATTGCAGAAAGAAGAGCGAAAATCACAAATGCAATGATAATTTCCAGCAGTGTAATCGTTTTTTAACAATTTCATGTTTTGACCTGGAATAAAGAGGAACAAATTGTCAAAAGTGCTTCTTATTCCGCACACTGTGACAACACACTTTCCATGAATATCCTGTTCAGTTTCATTATGGTTGAATTAAAGGAAAGACCATTTCAAAACTGAGAGGTTACCTTCTTATTCTTGTTCCACTTTGTACATTATGAGGTTTCCTTTATCTTCCCCATTTTCATTTTGGCTGACACACTGAGCTGCACAGATGTCAAGTATGTTCTACTATCACATTGGGGATGACAGGTGTTTCAGCGTTGTTCTGCAAGGTAGTGCCAGTTCAATCTGCAGGTTTTTGTTCACTTGACGAGGAACAGAGAGAAACTTTCAACACCGCAGGTCAGATTCAGAGCTTCACGCTCTCTTACAGTTCAATCAGGAGAGACAAGTGAATGATTAGTAGTTAACATTTACTATGACAAATGATGCGTTAATGAGTTACACAGAAATTCTTTGGCGCTTGAACTCGACGAAGAGATTTGTGATCGAGTTGTGATTGCCCTGAGTGGCAACAATATAACCCCCCCCCCCCCGTGGAGTCCAGACCCTGGTGGTGATGGTGGCTGATGAGGTTGATAGAATGAGTTGATGAAGCTGATGAATCTGCAAAGATTGGGCGGAGATGGGGATGTGGAGGGTAGCATGCATTGAGTGATTGGCAGATGTATGGGAAATAAACTACGGGCTCAGGCATGCAAAGAATATAGTCTTCCTGTCTGAACTTGCGCCAGAGCTTCATTTGTGTTATTGTGAAAATGATATACTGTATTATACATAGTTCAGAAAACTCTTAAACACGAAGATAGTTTAGATAGTAAAAAGTAAAGGTGAGAATAAAGTGCAGTGTGAGGAGGAATCCTCACTGAGGGCTTCTCTATCAGGTCTTAAGTGGGAGAAAATACACAGTAGAAAGAAAATCAGGGTGACGTACTCAAGTCTGTAAGTGGAATCAGGTGAGAAGGCATCAGGGTTATTGATCACTTCAGGACTAATGTAGTCTACTCTCCCTTGTATTTCAAAGGGGCAGTAAGTAGAAGTTATGGCAGGAGTAAGATGAGTCTCGCTCTAACAGTATTGTTGCTGTTGGTCACCCACAGAGGACAATAAAGGCCATACATTATATTAAGGGTTAACAGGCTTTGCATAGTTTATAGAGGACAGCCAAACATGTTGGTGTTTGTTTAAGCTTCAAAATAAAACATGTCAGTGAACATATAAAGCATTTCCCATGGTTCTTCATACCTTTTACAGTGATAGTTGCTGTAGGATGATGTGAATCCTTTAGTTGTTCCATTCAGGATAACTCTGAGTTGATATGATCGATTGTCTGACTCTGTGAGGTCATTGATGATGATGCTGCAGTTCCTCTGACTCAGATCCAGTGACGCCTATCCTCCAGACCCAGACTGAGCATTTGGGTTGGTGTTGTTCATGTGGGGTATTGTGTGTGAATCAGTTCAGTTCTGTTTGGTACATTTGTAGTGAAGCGAGGATCAGTGATAAAATGGTACAGAGTAAAACAGAGTACAGCCTCTGCTGGTATCCCTGCTCCATTAAGTTTGTTACAGTATCCATTTTGACAGCACTGTTATTCTCCTGGAGATGCAACTTTTAATACAATACAATGTTTGAGCGTGAAAGGGAAATATCAACAGTAATGGGACTTTCATTATCTGTGCAAAATTGTTTAAATTGAAAATGCCTTAAGCAGTTAAAAAAAAAAATAGATGTTGAAATTTGATTTTGGTCTCATAACAAGAGTGCAATAAAGCTGCATACTGTGTTAGCATTGTTGCCTCTCACAGCGAAGAGCAGAGTTGCCCAGAGAGACAAAACATCCTGATTTGATGATTGAGTCCCTCCCTCCACAAAAAAAAACCGAGTTCTTTCAAAAGCACAAAAGTGTAGAATAAACATACAGGAAGTGTGGTTGATCACACTCAGAAACAACTCCACACCCGAGAGCACAGATACAGGATGCTGCATGTTCACCTTTTCTGTACTGATCATACACTTGACTACCACTTTCCTAAGGGCCTCATCTCAGGCCTCCGACAACAGCTCTGAACAACTGATATCTATTGTCTCTGCAGGGACCAAAGCAAACCACAATAACTTGAACAAATTTATAAAATTAGCTGTGAACTAATCATTCACTGTGATGGATTTCATTTGGAAAGACATTTAAAAATATGAAGCTATATGTTGTTTAACCTGGTCCTCTTGATTCTGCTCTCTTCTCTCCACAGTGATCTCAGCAGTGTCACTCCGCTCTGAACAGACTCTTCCTCTCAGAACTCTTCTACCTCTTTCCTCTTTGTGGAAACAACGTTAATGCAAAGTATTGTCTCCTCTTGTCAGACTAACACAATTCCATGCAGTTATAATCTCACAGTATCACAATATGCATCATATATCCTTTGGGGAAGTTGTACCTTTAACACTGAATCATGAAGGAAAGGGAAACAATTTTGCTGATACACCACTTTTAAGACAGTGAACTGATACAAAGCATCTATGGCAGTACCCACTCAATAAGAACAAAAGACTCCGATCATCTTGAGACACATCTTGTGTCACTGATAAATGTATTAAATACCCGCACAGAATGTGTTCCTCCATTTTAGCTTCAGCTTTTTTGAAAGCACTTCTGTATTTGTACAATGTGCAGAAATTTCAGTGTCTCTGGTAACTTCCTGTTCTCACATTGGGCTGCTACACTTCGACTGTCTTCGGTTAATGAGCTGCAATTCTGTCAAAATCTGTTGCTGTATACTTTATATCTGCATATTGAACACTGAACCTGTAGAGGAGTGCGTGCCATAGAGTTTGAGAGGACTACTAAGAGATATGAGCTTTCAGTGAGAACAGTGTTTTCTGTGCATGAAACTCACTGCTAGTACTGAGAGTAAGGTTGATTCTCCTCACCAAAATGATGTGTACTGAAAAAAAAATAACAGACACGTTTTCTGTTGCTGGAATGAGCATTTATTTGTGCACAAAGCTGAATAGTAGTAAAAAGAACAGAGCTGCGCTTGCAAACATAAAAGCACTGGAGATCTAGCAGAGCACTTAGGATACAGATATATTACCACTAAGAGGGATCTAACTTTGAATATTTCATAGAAATGCATTTAAATAAGCTATTATCGAACAAATGATGGAAACATTTAGGGTTCAGTGTGTCACCCTGCAAATTACTGGACAACTCGGTCACTTTACTTCATGAGCCACAGCTACACATATTGTGGCTTTAAATAAAAGTTCAAAACAAAAGTGCACTTTATTACAAAAAGAGCTGCACTGTGCGCGACAGTACCACGTTATTGTGAATTCAACTGCTTTGCCCCGTGTAGCTTTCAAGCGCTAGGATTGGCGAGACGTCAGAGGTACGTCTAATCTGATTTGTTCAGGTCTCCTCTGTCATCCCGTCTCCTTTCTGCCAAGATCCCTTTAAACACACCTCTGCGTAACATCTGTCTGCTTCTTTTAATTTATAAATCTGAAAGTACTGACAACACATGTATTCACACATCCATTTCAAACTTCTCCTCGTCACCTACAGACTTCAGATTCACTCCCTTACCTCAAAAAAACCCACTCAAAACACACCTATTTGTCTATTTCTATGATGCATGTTTTTAAATCATTCTCTCTATTTTATCCCCTTTGTAAAGTGTCTGAGTTTTTTGAAAAGCACTTATTAAATAAAAAGTGTTATTATTATTATTTATGTTTAATTTTCAATGAACATGTACACACGCTTTCCTTAAAAGGAAATCTACTTCGGCCTCACACACCAGCATCACATCTAAAACATGAATTTCTGCACTATATCGACCCCCTCTTGCACTAAAGCTCATGCTATGTTTGATGTAATGCTTGACTCACTGCATACTATGTCACGTCTGTCTACGCTCAATCACTTGTTGTGTTTTGTCTTGCTTCCCCCAATTTAAAAAATTAAAGAAACATTCATTGTTAAGTCACTCCACCAAGTCACACAGTCCGTCTATCTCGCCCATTATTTCATCCACATTTGAGTACACTGCCACATCCTCACCTCCCTCCTCCTTTGACATACACTCTTTTGTCTCCTTATCTTCCCCTGTCATCACCTCCTCCTCTTCTCTGCCCTCCAACATTTCACTGGCCTCAGCGCCATCGTCTTGTCCCTCCTCTGTATATTTCTTCTTATTAATCTCGGCATACTCTGTATCTGTGGTCTCTTGCGTATCCTCTGCCCCTGTGGGACTCTTCCTTTTCATCAAGGAAAAGTTGATGTCAGAGTACTCCACCTCTCTTGGTTCCACATCACCATCAGGGGCCGATTGCCCAGCAGCCTGAGCTCCTTCTTCAGATTCCTCTTGGCCATGGGTCCCATCATTTTCCACTCCTTGACCAGCATCGATCTGTCAG
The DNA here is from genome assembly GCF_023349555.1 of Cebidichthys violaceus. NCBI lineage: Eukaryota > Metazoa > Chordata > Actinopteri > Perciformes > Stichaeidae > Cebidichthys > Cebidichthys violaceus. The sequence continues at coordinate 1,606,612 of NW_027176927.1, read as the reverse complement.
GTAGAATTCACAAATTATAATTGATTTGCCAACTGATACATGAAATTTCTACATCCAGGCTACAACTGGTTCCTACTGAAACACTTGAAACAATTTTATCCACAAGTCGCTGACATGATCATGACTGTTTTTATCTTAGTTGTAGTTAAGATTGCTGCTGTGCGATAATGCAGTGCAGTCCTTTCTAGTCTATACTTACAACCGCATTGCAGTGCAACAATAAGAGCACTATGACAGTGTGAAAATTAGTGAAACAAAAGAAAAACAATGGCAATGCATGTCTCCTCACAAGACTAATCAACATTTAACTAATATATTGCACACTGTAGTAGCCAGCTGTGTTAATATAAATACCAGTGGAACCGCTTGAGTCGTCACCATCTTCAGAGCTTCAGCCATATTACCAGACTTCTTCCGTTTATTTCTGGGGAGGAAATGTATTGAACAAGAACAAATGTTACAAATAAACAATGAACAAGCAATAATGATTGAATCAAAGTCACTCTTAAAAGTGTTTTATAAAAAATGAAAAAGGCCACATGTGATATGCGTTGTGTTACCAAAACACTATATAATAAAAGACACAATCCTCACAAGACAATCAAATTCAAGCAAGTATCTAGCCTATGCAAACTGATTATGTACACTACATTTATATATTATTCGATTTACATATGCCTTTATTTTGGAAGACCAAAAATGTTTGCAGAATACCTTGGATTATGGTTAGCATTGATAAACATAAGATTCATGATTTGCTGTAAAATAGATTGCGTATGCTAAAACACTGATGTGGTCCTTAATGACTGATAACACATGAATATGCCTAGAACTTTTATTAAAAATAAATAAATAAATAAAGAAGAGCAATGCATGGATGTCAAAAAGATGCACAGTTATAAAAGTAAAAGAGTACCTGCAGCATTTTACGGCCAAGCAGCAGATGGTTGCTGAAAGGAGTATCCCAATCACAAACGCAATGATGGCTTGCGGCTGTATGAAGGTTATTAAAAATGCGTAGAGTGGATCTGGAATGGAGAGGAACGAAAGTCCTTATTGCTGCTGCTTCATGATGAAACATATTTATAAAAATTAAGTATTGAAAATGTCATAAAGTAGTGGTCTAGAGTCAGGGAGGTTTTGTATTTGTCAAAACTTACCATCTTGTTTCAAGTCATTTATTCTGACTGTGAGGTTCTTTTTTGCTTTCCCGATTTCATTGCTGCTGACACACTCAACAGTGGTGTAGTTGCGGCGTTTTACAGACACAATGGAGCTGATGACAGTGTGGCTTGACTGATTGGTAATGACAGAGTATTCAGAGGGAGTCTCCAACATCGGCCATGTGATGGTGGGTAAAGGAAACCCTTCACTGATACACACACAAGTCAGGACCTCCGACTGGACCTCACATGGAGGGCTACTTAAGAACTTTGGAAGAACTGCAAACACAAAAGAAGAACCTCAACAACACAGCAAACAATAAAGTAAAACAAAGTGAACATCTTTCCATCTACAGCCTACTTACATTTCACGTTTACTTCAGCAGGTGTAGTCAGAGTGGTGATCTGGTGCTCTGCAGTACAGATGTACTGTCCAGAGTATTCTGCTGTCACATTAAGGATGACAAGAGTGGCTGATCCAGAGTCGTTCTGCAGGACGATTACATTTTCACTTTGCAGGTTTTTGTTGGAGTCAAGTTTGGTCCAGGTGACAACAGAAGGAGGGGAACTTTCAACACTGCAGGTTAGATTTAGAGCATCTCCCTCTTTAACTGTTGTCATTCCGGTGATCACAGGTTTCTTCACATCTTTAAGACAAAATTTTAGACAAACGTTTAGAATTTGTCAGACAAATGTTTTATCCTAAATATGTGGCTCCAGGCTGAAAACCACCTGGAAGCCTTAAAAATACCTCAATATGTGTGAAATATTTTTTATAAAATTATTATGTTGTTTAGAACCCAATATGTAAGAAAAAAAACATCCATCCAAACACAAAATATTGAACAGGAAGCATAAAAATATATGAAAAGCTGTTCACTTTGTCAGTTGCTTTTCTTTCTGGTTCAACGAGCGAGTGAGAGAGAGAAACCGAAGCAATAGTCAAGCGAGCTAGAAAGTGACTGAAGAGGGATCATCTATAGAGAGAACAAAGCCATAAATCAGAAGAATGAAACAATATTTTCTGATTGTTTCACTGCGGTTACTTTCTAAAGCATAACACCTTCTCACAAACCTGCAGGAAGGGTGTAGTTCAGATTTTTTTGTGGTGCAGACGTACAGTACAAAATATTCTTTTGGCACGTTAAGGATGACAAGTGTGGCTGTTCCAGTGTCATTGTTCAGATCTTAATTCACCTCAAATCTATCTACACAATGTTTTAAAAGCCACAAATTCCCAACATTTCTGCAAGAACACCGTTGAGGTTGTAAAGTCCAACAAACTTCATAAAACCATCAAAAATGACATGACAACGTAAAGGTGAGAATAAAGTGCAGTATGTGCTATACTCACAGGTCACATTCAGAGTCACTGTCTCCTCTGTACTGATGTTGTTGGTGAAGCTGACCTTACAGGTGACGTTGGTGCCGTGCTGTTCAGCTGAAGGGTCAAAGGTGAAAGTTGAGCTGTGTCTCTGTGTGACGGCAGTCAGATTCTCAGTCTTGACAGCAGTGATGTTTCCTGTGATGTGAGAGTCCTTCTCTCCTGCTCCTCTCCACCTCCAGGTGATTTTAGGATCAGATCCAGAGCAGAGACCAGGAGCAGTGCAGGTCAGTGTGGTCTGCTGTCCCTCTGTCAGAGGAGGAATCATCACTGTGGGCTTCAGGGTCAGACCTGAAGGGAGAGCAGTCGATGAGTGGAATCAGGTGAGCAGCCTGAAGGTCACCATTCACTTAAGTTCAGGCTGAAATAATCTGATACTTTGTTCAACATCTCATTAAATCAGAGTTTTATCAGGACCTGGTGCAGTTCCTACTGTTTGCCCACAGAGGTCGACAAATACCAAACATTATTTAATTATTATTCCATTCAGACTATTAATACAGCAAATATGTTGAATAGAATGAACATCTTCACTTTAAGTGTTTGTTGTAGCTGTTCATACCTTTAACAGAGACAGTTGCTTTTAGGGGGAATGTACATTTATTGTCCTTCATGATTCCATTAACTCTGAATTGATATAATCCAGAGTCTGACTCAGTGAGGTCATTGATGATGATGCTGCAGTTCTTCTGACTCACATCAGGCTCCAACAGTGAAACTCGTCCCATAAACCCAGACTGAACTTTGCTGTTGTTGTTAGTGTGGAATATCATGTCTGAATCCTCACATCTTTCTTTAGATGGTTCACATTTGTACCACACTATATGTTTGGGTGTAAAGCCATCAGCAGTGGTGAAAGAACACGGTATCACAACACAGAGTCCAGCCTCTGCTGTTATTTCTCCTTCACTGAGAGCGATACAGCATTCGTCTTTGTCACATTGTCCCCTCACTGATGCACCTGTTAATGGAAACAGTGAGACAAAAACATTGAAAGGAGATATTTAAATATTGATAATACTCCATGATATTTAATAAATGGTAAAGAAACGCTTCTACTGCGACAACATTACATTTACAATAAATACTTAATAAAACAAGTCAAATATTCTATATATTATGCAATTACATCTATCAGTCCCAAAGTTCCCAAATTAGTCAATAGATGCTTTGAGTAATGTTACTAATGAGGACATTTATCACAGAATATTGTTGCTATCTATTTTGTTCATCTCTTTTATTGTTGTCATCACAACAAGATTATAATAAAATATATACATACCTGTGACAGCAGTGAAGCCTCTCACAGAGAAGAGCAGAGTCGTCCAGATGAGAACAAACATCCTGATTTGAAGATTGAGACAGTCAGTGTCTTTTCCTTTCAGAAGGACAAACATTCAAATGTTTCACTTTATGAAACTGGAGCAGAAAAATCTCCACGGTTGACAGCACAGATTCAAATACATGATGTTGCAGGTTCACGTTTTCTGTAGTGACATTGATACATGTGGCTAACATCATCTTCAGGGTTGTGATTCCCACAAAATGGTTTATTTCCGAGGATTTTGTAATATCTGTTCCATAAAACTGCTAAATAAATAAATAAACTGAAATTATCTGAAGAAGCTTTATCTACAATCCCCCCCCCCCCACCACAATGAAATGCACACTTTAGTTTACAAGTAAACAAGGAATTCTAAAAAGCATTTTATGACATTAGTCAGTAGAGAATGACTTCTACAGTCTTCATTTATAATTTAGAAATATGATTTAAAAAGTAAGGTGAAGGTTGTGTTTTACCTCTTTTTGTCTTGTTCTCCTGCTCTCTTCTCACCACAGTGATCTCTGCTGAGTGTCTCTGCTCTGAACTGACTCTTCCTCTCTTTTGTCATTCGTTCCTCTTTGTGCTACAACAATTTTAAAGGAAGTTTCTCTTCACACTGCTGGCCCTCGTTAGACTGCCACACTCACAAATCTCTAAAATGTGTGCATATGTTAATATATATATATACTGTGTATCAAGTTGATAATGTGCAACTTTAACGCTGAATAATAAAATGAGACTGTCTTGCTTTTTTTTTCTTTAGGACTGTAAATGCGTGAGAAACTCTTAGAAAGGGGAAGTATGATGTGTTTGAGAAGATTGTGTCACCTTAAGAAACCAAATACCTCATCTATCAACTATCCTTCTACACTGTAAAGCACAACACAATACATACATGTGCATATAGGGTGGTGAATGTGCATGCATGCGAATGGTCTGTACTACAACTGCTGTCTCTAATTAAGTGCATGAAATACCGACAGATACAAAAATAAGATATTTCTTTTAATCCTGGTTCTTAACTCAACTGCAGGAAGCTCCATATTTGTAGCAGAGTGGTTTTTATGGTTTAATGTGCAACATCTCTAAGTTGTGTTCTCAGAAAAGTCTCAGAAGTGATTATTCATTTAAACATTGCCTTACATGGCATCACTGTATTCTTTCTAATAACTTCCTGTTGACACTTTGAGATGGTAGATTATGACCATAACTATATTTAACTACTAACTGGCTTTATAGTTGGCCTTATCTGTTTCTATATTTCTGCATATTGAACACTCACTACAGAAACTGTCAACATTGTAGACTGTACTAGAAGGAAAAAAGGTTTTGTTGTAACTGAAAACTCATGATTTCATCTAAAATATAAAGAAATGTGTTTTCTGTTTAAAAGAAGGCAAGTTGATTCCTGTAACACATTAAAAAGAGAAGTAAACTATGACTTCCTAGTTTGTCTAAAGTAGATACAAATTGGGTCAAACAAATACAAATCAATCCAAAAAGCGAAATAAAATATTTGTTTTTTTTAATTGAAAACGACATACTGATCTGCAATTTGTTGTTTAACAATTCTTCCTATTTTATATAAAAATGAATGCATGAATCCACACCAGTTTAAAGGAGAGTGTAACTTTTTTTTTTTTTTTTTTACATACAATACTAACATGCATATGTACATCAACATTTCTGCAATTGTTGATCCTGTTCACACTGGCCCTGAAGACTTCCCATCAGAATTCAATTCCACTGTAATAGATTGAGAAAAAAAATCTACAGTCATTCTGTGAAAACATGCATCATTAAATTCAGCTGAAGCTAAAATGAGGCTTCAGCAGTCTGAGTTAGACAGCTCCACATCTACAAAAGCTCTTTTAAGGATGAAATGTGCTCTGTGTTACTACCCTCCACTGCAAAGCAGCAAAAAAAAGGTTCCCTATCTTTTACACTGGAATTGCTTCAGGAAGGAATTTAACTCTTTCAATATATATTCCAGTATTGTATTGAGACAGACATGTCAACATTTCAACCTATCCTTTGAGTTTCTTTGCTGCAGACACTTTAAATGAAAAGGAAACAAGATTAAGACACTACAGCCACTACAGCACTGTGTCAAGTGCAGTGGTGCTTTAAGCTAAATGCTAACTTACATACAATACAATGCTAGCATGCTATCATTTGCTAATTGGCATTAAACAAAACATACAGGGGAGTCATTCGTTTTGCAGGTATTTGGTCACATGTAAACAAGTTCAGGGATAACCAGTGTTAATAGCATTTTATCCTGAGGTGGACATATACGCATGTCTCTACCATACAGACAGTTCGTTCAAAACCACATGCCAACCTGATGGTGGAGCAAAGGAAAAGTCACAGGATGAACAAAGTCATTGTGATGCATCCCCTGGGGAACATGTATAACACTTAATGGGAATCCATCCAATAGCTGTTGAGATATTTCAGTCTGGCTCACAGTGGTCAGACAAACCAATCAACAGACTGATGTTGTCATCCCTAGAGCCACGCTGAAATAGAGACATCTCTGACTTAAGACACATGTTTATTCTAGTTAAATAATATGTTTTTTAACAAAAGCACACTTCAGCTCTCAGAAGCAGAGAGGACCGAGGTGGTTGTCCTTTTATACACCAGTGGAGTAATAGCGGAGTCAACTTCTTCATGGATGTGGGTGCTCTTATTTGGGACGTTTATGAAAAGTCAACACATTTAAGCTCAATAACACTTGAATAAGGAAACTGTCCAACTTCCAGTTTACCCTCAGCTGAATGAATGGATGGATTTACAAAGCCCCTAACATGTGGAGGTGTGAAGCGTCTCCGTCACTTCGCCTCAGGCTGAATGTGGCGTTTGAAGACCGCAGCTGTTAGAAACCGTTCACAGGACCGCCATTCATTCACTGGAATAACAATCCATCATCAGTCCATTACATCAATCCATCACAACTGATGAGAGCAAAGAAACTTTATCCTCACGCAACTCCACCATGCAACAGTCCTCAAATCTCAGACATTATATCCTTCACGTTGGAGTACACTGCATTGTCCTCCCCGTCGTCCTCTTCAGGAACACAAGGTTCCGTCTCTTCATCCTCCGTGACCATCTCCCCCTCCAACACATAACCTTCCTCTTCGCCATTGTTTTCCACTTCCTCTTTTACTTCTTTCTTAATTTCAGCATACTCGGTCTCTGTGGTTTCTTGCTTCTTTGCTGCCTCCCTGGTAGTCTTTCTTCTCAAGACGGAGAAATCGATGCTGGCGTACTCCACATCTTTAGGTCCACCATTGAGATCAGGGGCTGCTTGCTCTGCTGCCGCAGCTCCTTCTTCTCCTTCAGCCAACTCTTGGTAGAAGGTCTGATCATCATCGACTGCTTGACCAGCATCGATCTGTCAGGAACAACGTAGTTTAGACAACTCATTCAGCAGCTGCAACATGAATGAAATAGTAGCGTTTGAAAAAGAATTAGCTTGAAGCTGCTTGGCTTTGAGCTGATTAAAGTTTTGTTTATACTCGCGCTTGGCGCCGTAGCACAAGCTCCGAGTATGTACTGAGGTGTTTATACTCTATGAGCTGTGCGCTGCATTATTCCCCAAAACGCCAGAGGGCATACAAATAAAATGAACTGTGAAGAATCAAAAAGACAACGAGTGCAACGCATAGATATGCCCATAGACTGTAGGTGTAACTGGAAAAAGCCATAAACTAACCTCCACAATGAAGGGTTTGCAAAAACATTTGACTGGTGTGTTGCTTAAGCAAAGCTATTCTTAAAAGGTCACAAATAAATAATAAAGGATAGTGTAGGGTTAGCACTATTGGAATTGGATCACAGAATATCAGCTGAACAAACTATGGACTGACTAAACCTCTATGATCTATTCACTGAGCAGACTGCAGAGGGCCCAAAATATTTAGAGACCAGAAATGAGCACCGTTATAGTTCCATAATAGTCTAGGGTTACAACAATATTTCCCCTCACATTTAACACTCTGGGGACATCGACTTAATCGTTCAATAATCGTTTTTCCTTCTTTTACATTTGGTGTCCGAAATATTCTCTCTGTCTCTGTTAAAATAGTAATTTTTAGGAAAGAAGAAAATCATCAATATAACAGGTGATCCCAAAATGTTTATCAGAATTAATAGAAATACCAGTGGAGCCTCTTGACTGGTCGCCATCTCCAGAGTCTCATCCCGATTTCTAGAGATCTTCTGATTTTTTCTGGAAAAATTTATCAAAAACAGTAACAAATTAACATTAATTTCGGCATTTTATCCACAAACAACAGCCGGGAATTAATAATTAATAATGAAATAGTGTACCTGTGGCATTTTGTGGCCAAACAGCAAAGGACTGCTGAAAGAAGTAACCCAATCAAAAAGGCAATGATGACTTCCAGCCATGAAACTAGTTCTTTGGACTGATCTGCTATCAAGAGGAACAAAAGAAAAATGTCTGTCCATGTCGTTCTGAACGCTAATATGCAACATTGTATTATCTTCTGACAGCTTGCTCAATGGTTTGTCCAAATAGAAAAGGTCACAGTGAAATAATTAGGGTACTAAAGATGTCATAAGGCAGTGGTCCACAGTAGCTTCAGTGTTTTAGTTGAGAACACTTACCTTTTTCTTTTTTTTCTAATATGGTCATTTGGATTTTGAGGTTTTCTTTTGCTTCCCTATTTCCATTGCTGCTGACACACTCAACAGAAGTGTTGCTGTGGTCTTTTACAGTTAGGGTGACGGTGCTGTTGACTGTGTGGTTTGACACAGTGGTAATGATGGAGTACTCAGTGTGGTTCTTCAACAGCGGCCATGTGATGGTGGGTAAAGGAAACCCCTCACTGATGCACACACAAGTCAGGACCTCCGACTGAACCTCACACCCAGAGCTTTTGAAGATCTTTGAAAACCCTGTAAGCACACAAGCAGAATCACAATCTCAAAACAAAATGCTGAGAGTGTGAACATGAACTTCCTTGAAGTACAGTCTACTTACGAATCACTGTTACATCAGCAAATGTAGTCACAGTCCTGTCCAGGTGTTGTGCTGTACAGATGTAGTGTCCGGAATCTTCTATCGTCACATTAGGGATGACAAGTGTGGCTGATCCAGTGTGGTTCTGCAGGTCGGTGTCAAGTCCATTGAACAGCTTTGTGTTGGAGTCAAGTACAGTCCATGTGATATGAGATGGAGGGAAACTTTCAACACTACAGGTTAAATTCAGAGCATCTCCCTCCTCCACTCTTGTATCACCTGTGATTAAAGGTTTCTTCATATCTGTGAAGCAAATAATGAACAAAATATTTCAAGTTAAGATACGGTGAAGAGGTTGGAAACGAATACTAGATTTATTGTCATTGCATTCATGCATTGTCTGCAGTATGTTCCTTTTTAAATAGGACCACAGCAGGGCGCCAACTTCTAAAGATGTTCAGACTCTACACACACTGGTTTTAACAGACAACACAAGTTTTTATGATTCTAAAGATTTGGCTCCAATTTGGCTGAGAACCACCTGGAGGTCTTCACAATGCCTTCATCGATCCGAAGGCTTTTTAAAAAAATGTATTTCCATTAGAAACTAAAGCAAATACAGTAAACATTTGCTCTAAACATTTAAAGAAAGAGCAAAATACGACAATAAATGTTCTGTCTTAGAACAGATGTACATTGTACTTACATATGACTTTTACATCAACGTTTTCCACCAGGGTATTATTCAGATATTTTGCTCTGCAGATGTATAGTCCAGACTCTTCTGTTGTCACATTAGAGATGGAAAAAGTGCCGATTCCACTTTCTGTCTGCATGAAGGTCTCACTGTTGTTCTGCCAATTTGTTTCTGTTGCATTTGGCATGTTTGTCTCAGAAGGTTTTGTCCACGTGATGAGAGATGGAGGGAAACTTTCAACACTGCAGGTCAGATTCAGAGTCTCACCCTCCTTCACACTTGTATTCCCAGTGATTCTAAATTCCTTCACATCTATGAGACAAAATGACACACTGTATTATATGGAGATGCACCGATCATTCATAGCGGCACAGACAGTAATCAGCCACACACACAACATGTGTCGGAGAGTGAAGAAGACATGAAGCTCATTTGTCACAACTTCATGTTCAAAATAAGAAGTGGAGGAAAAACCTTAAAAACATCTGGAACAACTAGCTTGATCTTGAGACACTTATTATGTTGAAATTCATTCCCATCCATGCTGCTCAGAGTAACCACAGTGATTTGCTTCTCTGCAGACATCACAGAGCTAACAGCTAACGGAGGTTACGGTGCATTGTGGTGCGTTCAAGGTCCACTCAGTAAAATTGAATATTGGGGAAAGTAAATTATAACCCTATCATGATATGTTAAAATGTTATCTTTTGTTTTTGGCAATAAAATTGAATGAAAACTGTTGTTTGAAGGAGACGATTTTACCTGAATATAAAATAGGAATTATAGAGGGAGTTATGACATGTTCAGCTTATTAACACTAGCTTTAATCTGCTTATAATACATAATTAAGACTACTGATGCCAAGATTTCTTAAAGGAAGTATTTAAATATACAGATAACCACAATAGATGAAAATAACAAAGAAAAAGGATAACATTTCGATTTTTTGACAGTTTACATTGATATATTTTTTGGGACGGGTCAGGGATGGTGAAAAAAATAATTAAGTCTGGAGCCTTGCTGTCAGTTTTAGCTCTTAGAATGAAAATCAGAAACCCCAAAACTCACAACTTCCCTGTAAGAACACTGTTGATGTGATTAGAAAACATTTTAAAAAGTAAAGGTGAGAATAAAGTGCAGAATGTGCTTAAACTCACAGGTCACATTCAGAGTCACTGTCTCCTCTGTAGTGATGTTGTTGGTGAAGCTGACCTTACAGGTGACGTTGGTGCCGTGCTGTTCAGCTGAAGGGTCAAAGGTGAAAGTTGAGCTGTGTCTCTGTGTGACAGCAGGCAGATTCTCAGTCTTGACAGCAGTGATGTTTCCTGTGATGTGAGAGTCCTTCTCTCCTGCTCCTCTCCACCTCCAGGTGATTTTAGGATCAGATCCAGAGCAGAGACCAGGAGCAGTGCAGGTCAGTGTGGTCTGCTGTCCCTCTGTCAGAGGAGGAATCATCACTGTGGGCTTCAGGGTCAGACCTGAAGGGAGAGCAGTCGATGAGTGGAATCAGGTGAGCAGCCTGAAGGTCACCATTCACTTAAGTTCAGGCTGAAATAATCTGATACTTTATTAAACATCTTGATGGGGCAATAAGTCAAAGTTTTATCAGGAACTGGTGCAGTTCCTACTGTTTGCCCACAGAGGTCGACAAATACCAAACATTATTTCATTATTATTCTTTTCAAACTACAAATACAGCAAATATGTTGAATAGAATGAACATCTTCACTGTAAGTGTTTGTTGTAGCTGTTCATACCTTTAACAGAGACAGTTGCTTTTGGGGGGAATGTAAATCCACTCTCAGCATAATACAGTAAACCATTAACTCTGAATTGATATGATCCAGAGTCTGACTCAGTGAGGTCATTGATGATGATGCTGCAGTTCTTCTGACTCACGTCAGGCTCCAACAGTGAAACTCGTCCCATAAACCCAGACTGAACTTTGTTGTTGTTGTTGTTAGTGTGGAATATCACGTCTGAATCCTCACATCTTTCTTTAGATGGTTCACATTTGTACCACACCATATGTTTGGGTGTAAAGACAGAAGCAGTGGTGAAAGAACACGGTATCACAACACAGAGTCCAGCCTCTGCTGTTATTTCTCCTTCACTGAGAGTGATACAGTATTCGGCTATGGGACAGTGTTTGAATTCCCTCACTGATTCACCTGTTAATGGAAACAGTGAAAACAAAACAGGGATCCAGGTTATTTTAATATACCAATAGAACATAATATTTAATAAATGATGATTTAATAAATGATGGAGAAAGCTACTACTATGCTTTTGTTTCATATAACTGCTGATGGAAGCAGCGTTGATCAGACAACAAAACAGAATTTATGTATTTAACTAAGTTTCTTTATCCACAATTAAACTGAAAAACAAATCATCCATTTAAATAACTATTTATGCAAGTCAGAGTTTCCAAGCATGTAAATGAATGCTGTGAGGAGTGCTACTAATGATCTGATAGGAGAACTAACTACTGCAGCATGACAGGAAAACATGAGGACATTTATCATTATTGCTATCTATTTTGTTCACACTTCAAATCTCTAATGTAGGCATGATAACAAGATTATAATTAAGATACATACCAGTGACAGCATTGATGCGTCTCCCAGAGAATAGCAGAGTCGCCCAGATGAGAACAAACATCCTGATTGTCGATGATTGAGACAGTCAGTCTCTCCCTCCACAGGACAAACTTTACACTGAACGTGCAATAAACATTAGAGGAACTGAAGCAAAGGAAGCTCCACAGCCGACATCACAGATCTTAATACAGGATGTTACACGTTCACTTATTCCATAGTTGTGACATCTGTTCTCAAAAAGATCCTTCATACTGTAAGTAAACGTTTGAACAATAATCTTTACAGCAATCAAGCTTTGTGAAAACTGAACCTTTTACTGGATTTACCACCAACTCTGATAAACATAAATTAATACTCCCATCCCCAAACATGTTTTCTCAAGCATAGTCCACCTTTACTGAACCAGAAAATCCAGTATTGTCAAAAGACAATTGCAAGAATGAATCAGTTCAACAACTTACATTTACAGTGCAAAAAGATATTTAACAAATAACTATAAATGTTGGATTTTACCTTTTCCTGTCTCGCTCTCTGCTCTCAACAGTGATCACTGTAGAGTGTTTCTTCCTTTAACTGATTCATCCTTTCGTCACTTTTCTATTTCTTCTCTGTTTGTGCAACAACAGGGTTTCAGGAAGTTCCCCCACACACCACAGAGCAAAATGTCTCCTCTCCTGTGACCGACAGGCTTTTATACTCTCATATCTCATAATGTCACGATATGTGTATATCTCTCATGAGAAATTTGTGCTTTTAGCATCTTATGATGAAAAGTGATTTTTGATTGCTTGTTTTTTTTTAGATCATCTCCCCGACTGTGAGGTAATATGAACGTTTTTGAAAAAGGAAGTCTGTAAAACTACAAAATCTTGTAATCTTGAGAAACCACCAAACCATATAAAGCACTAAGCATTGTTTATGTGTTAATATTGAACTACTTTATGAAGCTTCTTTAATTGCTGAAACAACGCACAACACATACTGCTTAATATATGCAGTGAAAGTTGAGTCATGATGGTTAAATGAACATTGTTTTAATCTTGTATTAAAATGATAACTTGTGACGAATGAAGTGCATTAAGAACCAAGAGAGTCAAATAAAAAGTCTCTGCTTTCAACATTTCCTCATTACAAATGCATGCAGAAACTTAGGAACCACTTCCGCATATTTGTGTGTTTTCTGGTTTATAATTGGTCAAAGTCAATGTAGTGATTAAGCACTTTAAGGTGCTAGATTAAAACAAGTTCTTACAAAGTACTGGCTCCAATGCATCTCAATCATTTACTTTATGTCTGATGCCTGATAGCAGAACCTGTAGAAATGGTTGAGTTACCAGAGGTTAGAAAGACAGACTGCAAATCTGTCTCAACCAATAAATCTGTTTATTAATAATCATCGTGACAATCAATTGTGAAATCTTAATTTAATCTAGACTAGGGTAAAACCTTGTATATGGCTGGACTGTATTCGGTCAATGGGCTAGTGTCTATAATGGGAATACCTGGATGTTGAATATTCATCTGGAATTTTCTGTTGTGGTCCCAGTAATATTTGTCCTTAAAGTGCATTCGTCTAAAGTGTTATTGTTCTACTTCAGTCACTGGGGGTGTGTTCATGTCCCGGGCAGCCAAACTGTATTTTGTAGTAATGTAGAAGGGCCACAAGATGGCAGTAGCTACATTTGAAGTGCCATAAGAGAACCATTCAAGCCTCTGAATATTCTGAATGCTCCTGCTACTGTTTCACAAGAAAGGCCTTGTATGAAGAGATTACGTCCAATGAATACGTCCTGCATTCAAAGTGAATGAGGCATTATCGGCACAATGTACTTAAATGTACTTAACGTCTGTTCAAGGTGGAGCTTTCATTTCAATGACGGTGGATACTTTAGTGAATATTAATGAATCATATTTGAATTGTTATATTTGGAGTAAAATCTGAAACAGAACCAGAAACATTCTCCTGTCAGGTAAATGTAATGGTATTTGGTTTTCCTCTAAAGTAGAAATATGCGTCGCATTATAGCGCAATAAAAATCTTGCATTCAAGATTGTGAAGTATAAGTACACAGTATGTAGTATATAGTTGACGTGCATATTATATAAGTACTTAAGGGCCCTTTTGCAAGTAATTTGGGGGTACAATGAGTTAAAATAGTAACATAAGTGAATATGTATACAGTACTTTAATCAAATCTTAATTAAAGGACCTTAATGCTTCTTACATCACAGCATCAACAACAATGTTTTTTTTACTGGCATTAGCTGAACTGGATATATTTTCCCAGCAGTGAAGCTACAGTAAAGTGGTGTTTGTTTGACTACCGGTGTCTGAAGAACTGCGAGCTGTCTTTCACGTTGGCAAAATGTCCATTAACCATGTAAAATGGATATTTAGTCCACAAAGGCCTCATTTAAGAGGGATTTAAAAGAGGATAAGGACCGTACCATTGTGATCTGCTTAGGGAGGTTGTTCCAGAGAGTGAGGGTCCTAACAGAATAGAGGCACCCAAGATTTATAGATTTTCACAATGCACCATGATATTTGATCAACGATGAAGAAAGGCTACTATGACAGTTCTTGTTTCATATAGTTGCTGTTGTTAGCGGCATTGACCAGACAACACAACACAATTTAATTTAACATATTTATTTATCCAGAATATCTTTGGTAAACAAATGAGTCATTTGAATTTGTTTCAAATAAAGGCAATGCATGCTACTAATAAGCTGATGAATTCAAGGTGGAAAAGCTGAACTATGTGATTTGGTAGCAACTCAAAAAGCATATATTTTTTGTCAACAATTATCTTTAATATTTGATGAAGCAGTTTGTGAAATCTCTTTGAAAGGTGCTGCATAGATAAAGGTAACACCAAGGCCAACACAATAAAGATCTCTGCCATATTTCTGGACCACCTAATCATTGATACTCCAACTGTGATAAACACCAAAGTAAATATCTGTAATCCTCTCATCCTCAAGCACCATTTCTCTAGCTCAGTCTAACTCTCCTCACCAGCAACCATACCGGGACATTTTTTATATTTTGATTAGGGAAGAATCAGACGAATTGATTTATAATTCAAATCTGCAGAGTGTTTCTGCTCTGAACTGATTCTTCCTCTCCTCACTTTTCTTTTTCCTTCCTCTTTATGCAAAAACAAGGATTCAGGAAGTGCTCCTGCCCAGTGTTAGATATTATTTCTCCTCTTCTGAGACTGACACACTGACTTCCATGATGTAACATTTATCGCATCACGTATCATATCTTATCGTTATTGGGAGGCAACAACCATTTATGTATGCTTGTTTTTTAAACATACATCCCAATATGCTCTGAAACCTCACACATTTTGTGATATGACTGGTTTCATATTAGTATCTTATTATACTATATAAATATTAATATAGGATACCATTTGGCATTTATTACTTATTTTTATGTTGCTTCAAAAATGCACAGTACATATTGCACATATCGTACGTGCCTTACTGTAAATGGTCTGTGTTACTGGCTAATATCGGCAGTGGGAGTTAGGTAGTGATGATCAAATTAACATTATATTGGTCATGTATGGAAAAAAAGGACAACAGTAATCAAATATGTGTTAAATAGCAAGGTTAAGTTGTGGGTTTAAAATGCTCTATCACTGACATAATTAATTAACTCGTTAAGTCACACCAGAGATTACAATGTTTCAACGAAGATAACCGATATTCATGCATTATGGGAATACCTTAACAACAATAACGGTTTCCTTAGCTGCTTTATCTTTTACTTTATAATGGAAGGATAACAAAGTGCCATTTAGTCTGATACTCTAGGTTCAATATTATTTGGGAAAAATATTCATAGTTCTGTGTAGAAAAAATAACTTTTCATTGTTTGTCAAATGTGGAAAAACACATTTCTATCTATTTACTCATAAACATCGGCTCAATCAAAGGCTCAGCGGACCTCCACTCAGTCAATAAAGGTTCATGAAATGTAAACTAAAAAATAATAATACTGTATAAAGCAAGATATAAGTTACACTTAAATTAAAAATAACTCGAAGAAATGCAATACTCATAAAATTCTACGCATGTTGTAAGGAAGTACCGTCTTGTTCTACTCGGTGGAAGCTAACACTCGTTAGTTCCGAGGTCGAGCAATAACGTCATACTCTGGTGATTGGTCTGTTTTCCGCAGTGAAATGTAAGTTATGTCTTCTTGGTTTGGTTTCACCTTTTTCCTTGTGTTCCTTTGGAGAGAAGACAGAGTGAGACATGATGTGTTGTTAAAAGTCTCCACAGCATTGACAGAGGATCAAAGCATAACATGATGAAGTATTAACTTACCAACAGAACATCAAGAGGACTATGCAGATGACATTCACAATGAGAGAAACAACAGCAACGATGATCCAGGGAAGTTCTGCACTTGGTCCTTGATCTGCTTTTACAAATGACATCATGTAGATTGTATGACTCTTCAAGTGGTATTAAAGCTGTACACCTAATGGCTACTGTGTGAACTATAGACTGCCAATAAACGGTGTTAGCTGTAAATGATAGGTAACAAAAATGACATAAATCTATAAATGGAAATAGTCAAAAATATTTAAATGATAGCCGATAGTGTGGTTTCTATTACAGCTGAAGGCCAAAACAAACTTACATGTTCTCTATTGGATTAAATCATTTATTATAAAATGTTCAACATATTGTACATTTTCATAGAATCTGCTAAACAAATTGCTCTTTAATAAATTCAACAAAACATTCTTATTGATATCAGTGATTAGATATGTGTGTGTTCACCTTCCCGCCTCTCTGAAGTTATGATGGTGACTTTGTGTTGTGCTAACCCAACTTCATTGTTACTGATACACTCAACAACAGTGTTGCTGTGGTCTTTGACAGTTAGGGTGACGGTGCTGTTGACTATTATAGTGTAGTGATCTAGGGAGGTTTTGTATTTGTCAAAACTTACCATCTTGTTTCAAGTCATTTATTCTGACTGTGAGGTTCTTTTTTGCTTTCCCGATTTCATTGCTGCTGACACACTCAACAGTGGTGTAGTTGCGGCGTTTTACAGACACAGTGAAGCTGATGACAGTGTGGCTTGACTGATTGGTAATGACAGAGTATTCAGAGGGAGTCTCCAACATCGGCCATGTGATGGTGGGTAAAGGAAACCCTTCACTGATACACACACAAGTCAGGACCTCCGACTGGACCTCACATGGAGGGCTACTTAAGAACTTTGGAAGAACTGCAAACACAAAAGAAGAACCTCAACAACACAGCAAACAATAAAGTAAAACAAAGTGAACATCTTTCCATCTACAGCCTACTTACATTTCACGTTTACTTCAGCAGGTGTAGTCAGAGTGGTGATCTGGTGCTCTGCAGTACAGATGTACTGTCCAGAGTATTCTGCTGTCACATTAAGGATGACAAGAGTGGCTGATCCAGAGTCGTTCTGCAGGACGATTACATTTTCACTTTGCAGGTTTTTGTTGGAGTCAAGTTTGGTCCAGGTGACAACAGAAGGAGGGGAACTTTCAACACTGCAGGTTAGATTTAGAGCATCTCCCTCTTTAACTGTTGTCATTCCGGTGATCACAGGTTTCTTCACATCTTTAAGACAAAATTTTAGACAAACGTTTAGAATTTGTCAGACAAATGTTTTATCCTAAATATGTGGCTCCAGGCTGAAAACCACCTGGAAGCCTTAAAAATACCTCAATATGTGTGAAATATTTTTTATAAAATTATTATGTTGGTTAGAACCCAATATGTAAGAAAAAAAACATCCATCCAGACACAAAATATTGAACAGGAAGCATAAAAATATATGAAAAGCTGTTCACTTTGTCAGTTGCTTTTCTTTCTGGCTCAACGAGCGAGTGAGAGAGAGAAACCGAAGCAATAGTCAAGCGAGCTAGAAAGTGACTGAAGAGGGATCATCTATAGAGAGAACAAAGCCATAAATCAGAAGAATGAAACAATATTTTCTGATTGTTTCACTGCGGTTACTTTCTAAAGCATAACACCTTCTCACAAACCTGCAGGAAGGGTGTAGTTCAGATTTTTTTGTGGTGCAGACGTACAGTACAAAATATTCTTTTGGCACGTTAAGGATGACAAGTGTGGCTGTTCCAGTGTCATTGTTCAGATCTTAATTCACCTCAAATCTATCTACACAATGTTTTAAAAGCCACAAATTCCCAACATTTCTGCAAGAACACCGTTGAGGTTGTAAAGTCCAACAAACTTCATAAAACCATCAAAAATGACATGACAACGTAAAGGTGAGAATAAAGTGCAGTATGTGCTATACTCACAGGTCACATTCAGAGTCACTGTCTCCTCTGTACTGATGTTGTTGGTGAAGCTGACCTTACAGGTGACGTTGGTGCCGTGCTGTTCAGCTGAAGGGTCAAAGGTGAAAGTTGAGCTGTGTCTCTGTGTGACGGCAGTCAGATTCTCAGTCTTGACAGCAGTGATGTTTCCTGTGATGTGAGAGTCCTTCTCTCCTGCTCCTCTCCACGTCCAGGTGATTTTAGGATCAGATCCAGAGCAGAGACCAGGAGCAGTGCAGGTCAGTGTGGTCTGCTGTCCCTCTGTCAGAGGAGGAATCATCACTGTGGGCTTCAGGGTCAGACCTGAAGGGAGAGCAGTCGATGAGTGGAATCAGGTGAGCAGCCTGAAGGTCACCATTCACTTAAGTTCAGGCTGAAATAATCTGATACTTTGTTCAACATCTCATTAAATCAGTGTTTTATCAGGAACTGGTGCAGTTCCTACTGTTTGCCCACAGAGGTTGACAAATACCAAACATTATTTCATTATTTTTCTTTTCAAACTACAAATACAGCAAATATGTTGAATAGAATGAACATCTTCACTGTAAGTGTTTGTTGTAGCTGTTCATACCTTTAACAGAGACAGTTGCTTTTAGGGAGAATGTAAATCCACTGCCAACCCCATATCGTAAACCATTAACTCTGAGTTGATATGATCCAGAGTCTGACTCAGTGAGGTCATTGATGATGATGCTGCAGTTCTTCTGACTCACGTCAGGCTCCAACAGTGAAACTTGTCCCATAAACCCAGACTGAACTTTGTTGTTGTTGTTGTTAGTGTGGAATATCATGACTGGATCCCCACATCTTCTTTTAGATGGTTCACATTTGTACCACACTATATGTTTGGGTGTAAAGACAGAAGCAGTGGTGAAAGAACACGGTATCACAACACAGAGTCCAGCCTCTGCTGTTATTTCTCCTTCACTGAGAGCGATACAGTATCCGTTGTCACATTGTCCCCTCACTGATGCACCTGTTAATGGAAACAGTGAGACAAAAACATTGAAAGGAGATATTTAAATCTTGATAATACTCCATGATATTTAATAAATGGTAAAGGAGCGCTTCTACTGGGAGTGTTTTTGTTTTACAAAACAAAAACAAAAAATTACATTTACATTTACAATAAATACTTAATAAAACAAGTCAAATATTCTATATATTAGGCAATTTCATCTATCAGTCCCAAAGTTCCCAAATTACTCAATAGATGCTTTGAGTAATGCTACTAATGAGGACATTTATCACAGCATATTGTTATCTATATTGTTCATCTCTTTTATTGTTGTCATCACAAGATTATAATAAAATATATACATACCTGTGACAGCAGTGAAGCCTCTCACAGAGAAGAGCAGAGTCGTCCAGATGAGAACAAACATCCTGATTTGAAGATTGAGACAGTCAGTGTCTTTTTCTTTCAGAAGGACAAACATTCAAATGTTTCACTTTATGAAACTGGAGCAGAAAAATCTTTAAATACATGATGTTGCAGGTTCACGTTTTCTGTAGTGACATTGATAAATTTAGCTAACATCATCTTCAGGGTTGTGATTCCCGCAAAATGTTTTATTTCCAAGAACTTTTGTAATATCTGTTCCAACCTGTGAAATAAATAAACTTCAATTATCTGTGGCAGCTTTATCTACTACACCCCCCCCCCCCCCCCCCCCCCACAATGAAATGCACACATTAGTGTAACAAGTAACGCAAGGAATTCTAAAAAGCATTTTATGACATTAGTCAGTAGAGAATGACTTCTACAGTCTTCATTTATAATTTAGAAATATGATTTAAAAAGTAAGGTGAAGGTTGTGTTTTACCTCTTTTTGTCTTGTTCTCCTGCTCTCTTCTCACCACAGTGATCTCTGCTGAGTGTCTCTGCTCTGAACTGACTCTTCCTCTCTTTTGTCATTCGTTCCTCTTTGTGCTACAACAATTTTAAAGGAAGTTTCTCTGGCCCTCGTTAGACTGCCACACTCACAAATCTCTAAAATGTGTGCATATGTTAATATAAATATATACTGTGTATCAAGTTGATAATGTACAAATTTAACATAGTTTAATTTCAGTATTCAGTCCTGCGCTAAGTGCATGAAATAAAAAAATAGAATATTTCTTTTAATCCTAGTTCTTAACTCAACTGCAAGAAGCTCCATATTTGTAGCAGAGTGTTTTTTATGGTTTAATGTGCAACATCTCTAAGTTGTGTTCTCAGAAAAGTCTCAGAAGTGATTATTCATTTAAACATTGTCTTACATGGCATCACTGTATTCTTTCTAATAACTTCCTGTTGACACTTTGAGATGGTAGATTATGACCATAACTATATTTAACTACTAACTGGCTTCACATTGGTCCTTATCTGTTTCTATATGCTGCATATTGAACACTCACTACAGAACCTGTCAACATTGTAGAATGTACAAGAAGTTTTGTTGTAACTGAAAACTCATGATTTCATCTCAAACATAAACAAGTGTGTTTTCTGTTTAAAAGAAGTTGATTCCTGTAACGCATTAAAAAGAGAAGTAAACTAGTAAACTATGACTTCCTAATTTGTCTAAAGTAGATACAAATAGTGTCAAACATTTTATCAGTTTGAAAAAACAGATCAATCCAAAAAGCTAAATATATTGTTAATTTTTTTTAAATTAAAAACGGCATACTGATCTGCAATTTGTAGTTTAACAACTCTTCATAATTTATGTAAAATTGAATGCATAAATCCACACCAGTTTAAAGGAGGGCGTCTTGGAACAATATGTACATCAAAATGTCTGCAATACTGGTCCTGAAGACTTCCCATCCTAAATTCAAATACACTTTAATAGATGGAGACAAAATCTACAGTCCTCATTCTGTAAAATGTATTTGAAATCAGCCACAGTATTTGTTAAAGCTAGTGTTGGTAATCTTGAAAAACTAGCAAGTATGCAAAAACTTAAAAATCATCCATTGATTATTATCGAGCTCATTTCTCAAAAGCAAGATTAGCTAAAATGTACCCTAATTCAGATGCTAGTTGTAACAGATGTCGTAATACCCCCGCCCACTTAACTCACATGTTTCGGTCATGCCCTGCTCTGGCATCTTACTGGTCTGTGATCTTTAAAACACTATCTGAGGCTCTTATTATTGATCTCCAACCCAATGCAGCATCAGCTACATTTGGTGTCACAGATAGACAACACTCTACAGTAAGAAAAAGACATATATGTATATGTTAACAAAAAGCTGAAAAACAATGGAAATATTAGTCAAAGTACATGTTTACTGTATTCTTTGTCTGCCAATATTTCCCAAAAAACATCCCAGTGTTTTTTTTTTTCCATTGAACGTAGCTCCTTCAAAAAACACTCCCCTAAAATTATCATTATGAACGCAAACAACAATGAGTGAATGGCCAGAATACCCACAGGCAAGCAGGTAGATAGGCAGGTTATTACTGCTGCACCAACAATTTTTTTTGTCAGAGTATTTGATTTATTGATTCGGTCAGAATTTCAACAAAAATATAAAAAAATGTTTCGAAGAAGATTACTAACCCTTCCTTTAACCTTTAAACAAAGATCAACACTATGTGTTTTATTAATATTCTATACTTACCTAAAAACACTTCTAAAAAAATGTATTCAATTAATAAATTACATTATTACCAATAAAACATTTTAACATCAATTGATTAAACTTTGTAAAGCCTTGCTTGTTAAGGTTGCTGTTTCAGTTTGACAAATTAAGACTCCATTTAGGAGGGAGTCAATTTTTTAGGGGTTTTGTTCACAAACCAAAAAGTAAAAAGAGCACAGCACATGATTCATGATGGTGATGTTGCAAAACAATGGAAAGAGACAACATGAGAAATAGACAGTTCACAGTTTGTTTTCTATCAATAACAAACTTTTTCCAGTCCGTGCTGTTTTCATTTTATTTATGTTTGCATGGAACTGAAGACAGATGAATTTGCTTGAGGCATGAAAGACTTTAAAAAGAGTTTAAAATAAAAGAGCAAGCAAACTACATCATTGCAGGAATCCTACTGTCATTAAGTAACAGTCCAAAACCCTGATCTGAATTATTGTGTCAATCATATATGTTGAAAAAAAAATTTCCATAATGATCATTATGATTACCAAGTATATGACATACACATTTTCTTTACAACACACTTTGACAAAAGATTAGGTAACACATATTTGATATTTCTACAAAAAAAATAAAATAAAATATACCCCCCCCCCCCATGAGGCTTTCAAAGAAAGGAACTGGTTATTGACTTTGAGCATACAGGCAATTTAAGAATGCTAGCCAGCATTTCCATCATTAAGTCAACAGAACATTGTCATAATAAATCTAATGCGAGTCAGAACAGCTGGTTGACAATAGCTTTGTTTACATGCACAGAGAACTGCATTTCTAACCTGTTTTTACATGAAGTGTGTAAGTAAAGCTCAAAACCCCAGATAACTAGTTTTTTGCATCAAATACCACATTTGGTGTCGACCTGCAGGTTTGTCTGCACTATACATTTTTTATTATAATACTTCAAACATAACTGAACAAAATCAAGCTTTCCAATCATTTTATTCCAGTATAGAGGTAAAATATTTTTTTAGAATGGAAAACCCGCATCAAATTGTTACAAAAGTAACTGTTACGTGACAACTAAAATAGTGACAGAGATTCCTTCCCTTCGCACAGCATTATGGGTATGTTTTTATGTCAGATCAAATTATCTACATCTTAGCATTATCATCTTGCTTTGCCCTGTGTTATACACAAACCTGAGGCTCCATCAACACGGTTTACTCAAACTGGGGTTTTGGCAGAGAGGTTTATTTGGGTTCATGTGAACAGATTAAGCTGAACTACTCCTCGTAGTGTAATCTTTGTTTTCATATTGCCATTACTGCCTATGAACAGTCTACCCATTTATGAAGTTTGCACAGTGAGAGGTGTTTGCTGTATTTTGCGCTCCTACTGATTGTAGAATCAATTGGAAACAGCTCACAGAGATACGCTGTTGCCTTGATTAACTTAATCCATCATTTTAAATGAGAGTGCCACAGTGTGGCGTTGTTTCATAACATACATTTATAAAGCCTTAGTCAGAGCATGTGTATCAAAAGCACTTTCAATCTCCAAGAAGAGCTCATGGCACAGCTCGAGCTAGAATTTATTTCCCACTTAAGCCTTCTATCAACATCAATACATACAGCGTAACATCTGTTTCGGAGAAAATCAGTGCTCAAGTTGCATACTTGATGTTCAACACACTGTGGCAGATGATTTTGGAGAGTCAAATTATGGACATTACTTTCAGTATTTTAGAAATCATTTCTTGCAGAGAAAACTGACTAGCTCATTTTTTGCACAATTAATTTCGAGGACAAGATTATTGTTCATGACTTGCATTGTTAAAACAATCCAACATACAGTAGATATCAATTTGCATTTTCACTACATACGTAATTGAATGGATGTGAAAACAGAGCCATTGAAGATATCAATCAATCATTACCCGTTGTCTTATTCAAAACGGCAGACCATGTTAGTCGGTTAAGCAGTGTGTCGATAAATTATTTTTCAGCAGTGACGTATGACCTGTAAAACGTGATGCAGAGTGGGAGGGGTGGAAGAAGCACAGTGGTGGCTTCACTGGTGGGTTGAGACTTTTCGCAAAACTTAAAGGGGAACTCCACTGACTTACTGACATAAAGATCAGGTATTTATCATGGGCAGTACAGCTCAGCCTGTGAAAACTGTTCTTTCATGTCCTACGAGAAGCTTTGTATAGTCTGAAAAAATACAGTTTTATAAACTAAGTGCATGGAGTTCGAAAGACGTTGGGCGTCTACCAGACGGGGAGGGTCTATGAAAAACATGCTTTTGGTTGCATTGTGGGTAATGTAGGATCCAGTTGACCCATACTATGGAGTTCAAGTCAAGACATCTTGACCTCTCCTGCTTTGTGTTTTTTTTTTGAATGTCTCTACAGAGTCATCTAAGTCAATGGGAGAGCAATATTAATTGC
This sequence comes from Cebidichthys violaceus, assembly GCF_023349555.1. Taxonomy (NCBI): domain Eukaryota; kingdom Metazoa; phylum Chordata; class Actinopteri; order Perciformes; family Stichaeidae; genus Cebidichthys; species Cebidichthys violaceus. Next base: position 1,582,052 of record NW_027176927.1, on the reverse strand, counting down.
TGGAGTTCCCTTTTTGAGGTTTCACAGAAAAGATAGCTAATTCTAGCAGGTATCGAACTTCCAATCAACCGCAATCACAGTTAATGAGAAGGTCACTCCCTGCATGTAAGCGCAGCCTCTGATTTGACTTAGTGCACACTAGTTAGAGGTTGATACTATTCACTAAACTCATTAAGACAGTGTCCAGTCAAAACTTTTTGTATGATGTATGACAAGTTTTCACTTCCCACACTGGCTTTCGTCCATAATTTAATATTTATATGTGTGCCTGCTGGCAAAACAGTCATGCAGGGTATTTACTGTACATACTGGCATCCATTCCCTGTCAATAAACATCTTATTAATATATATTATTGACACCATCATTATCACGTTAGACTATTAGTACGCTTTGATATTACATCACAGGTTCATCAAATGTCTTTGAATAGCACAACCATGTTTGTCATTCAAACATCTGATGCAATCGTGAGAATAAAGCATCAACTTCTCAAGTGAAGTGATGCTCAAACTTCACAAAGACCCCAGTGATGATCAGTGTCCTATGATCTTTCAGCACTATTTGAAAACACACACACACACACACACACACACACACACACACACACACACACACACACACACACACACACACACACTCTCTCACACACACACACACACACACTTATATACACACACACACATTGTCTAAAAGAGATACCACTTTGGCCACTCGCGCTTACATATTTTGTGCTTTAGGTCTGTATTTTCCAGATCAATGAAACAGCTAGAACCCATGCTTTACGGAGAAATCCCCCAAAATCTCAATAAATTCCTCAGATAACTGGAAGCTGTGACACTTTTTCAGAACTGGGCAGTGTGCCGTTTGGATTTACTAAACTTTTCAGAATATTATCAAAAGTGATAGTGACATTTTTCATTTATTATGAGAGGCTACCAAGTCACAGCACACAATAAAAAAAAAACAAGTATGTGGCAACAGGATGCTGACATGCGTTTCCATCTCTCGCCTAAGACGGTTTTCTTCTTGGGATGTAATTAACCAAAGGAAAGAGAGAAGAGAGATTTGCTCTCTGCTGATAGAAACACACACACATGAACTTAAGAAAACAAAAAGCGCAGGAACTCCTTGCCCTGATGCTTCGACTGCCGGCAGACACAGTGACAGTTATAAGAGACGGATGTAAAGCAAACAGTGAGACAGATGTGAGCGCTTAGACGTCTGTCGTTTGACAATAACATCAACAATCACTAGGAAGAACATGTAGAAAGTAACAAAACCATGGTCGCTGGTTAACACTGCATGTTTTAGAGCCCATGTACTACAATTGAGGCTAGACGTTTTATTTCTTTGACATTGTCCAGTGGGTCATGCTCTGACCCAAAAAAGTAAAAGTTTTCTCAAATGATGGCAAGTGAAGGGGCGTCCAATGGAGGAGGGGCAGCATGGGTGGGGGAGGGGGGGGGGGGGGGGGGGGGGAGTAGTGGCATCAAAGTGGAACATTATATGTGACAAATCTGAAGGAATAAGAAACAAGGAGTCACCAAATGCAGGGGGAAATCCAGTAGATGATGGGGGGTTATTACACAGTATATGGGGCAGAACATGTGTTGGGGCTGCCACTGCATCTCGCATAGCCGAGGGATCAGGGAAGGATTGCGTTTCATTTGGCTTTGATTTCCGAGTAGTTGCTGCCATCATCCCCCCTCCCTGAGGCCCCCTCCCTGGGCCTGGCCCCGATAAACTCCAGAGCAGCGTAATTCAGCTCTTGCCTCTCCAGTCCTGCCATAGAGCCCACAGGTTGATAATCGCCGTCTTCTCCCTGCAGACAGAAGGACCGATCAGCGGCACAAATCACTGGCGAGCTGCCGGTGACGACTCGGATGACAGAGGAGCGCGACGGACAACATAAAGAAAAGAGGTTACTGGTTACTGGTCGACAAGGAGACTGAGATGTTTCTTGTTAGTCAGGGCAATTCGTGTTAGCGATGAGGCAGCCATGCAGAAGGCAGATTTGGAAACAAACGGCAGTGTACAGAGCACAGAAGCAGATATGCGAGGAGATGCATCTGTCACTGAGGTTTGTGTTTTTTTTAATGGGGATTTGTTTAGGAACCTTACCGTAGTCTCCTCTAGAATGGAGTTAAACTTTGAGCCCAACAGCTCTGTCTTAAGCTGTGCAAGAGTTAGGGGAGAGAAAAACAGACAGAAAAACGCAGAGAAGCGATGAAAGCAAGAGAAAACAGTGTTTGGAAAGGTCATGGTTGGAGCTACTGGACTGCTAGTGGGAGAGACTCCTTCTGTTACCTCATTTTCAGGGGTCACAAAGGAGTCTCATAATTTACAACTTGTTGCATTACACAAAACTGTAACCCCAAACAAATTGAGAATGGTCAGCCAACCCATCCTCCATCATAATCATGATCATTGACATCAGCATGTCTCACCACTTTCTTCCTCAGATTTTGTTTGTCCTTCTTGACTGCGCTGTAGTACAAAGCTGGGTTCTCCAGGACCACGTCCTGCCTAGGGTTGCCATTCTCTCTGGGGGACGGAGTCACATGATCAGACTCGGTCTCGACTGCCACTAATGCAGGGCGACACGCCAAGCCTGGGCATCCATTTTAAAACGACAAGCTCTGTAAGGTTATGCTGGTGGCCAAATGTGGTAGTGAGTGACGTGGTTATTTTAATGGGTTTAGTCGCTGAGCTCACACCCACTTCAGGGGTGATTGGTCAGGGAAAGCGTGCAAATTTCGGGGTCCAAATATGCCTCGAGGCTAAAATAAAGCAACTTGGTTAAGAGGGCTACCTGGGTTTTATTTAGCTTAGCAGGTCAAGGATACAGAAGCGGTGTCAGAGCAGGGAATCTGGCCTGCAAAATATAAGGTTAGTCCAGCTCGCTAACCCACTTCACAAGGCAACCAATGTGGACCTTCAGGGATTTCTTGGCAAAGAAACTTCTAAATTGGTCTGGAGAAATGGTTCTCACGTCCACAAAAATCCCACATTCACTCATATACAATGTGCGTCAATGTGTTTTAGAATGGATGACTAGGCTTAAGTGTTTCCTTGGATTTCAGTGAATATTTAGTGAGGAAAATGACTACTTCCGCCTCGCATCGGCCTCTCCATTAGTTTGTCATTCATACTCACTTTTTGTTGTTGTGGCCAACGTATCTCACTGCTGCGATGATGAAGGCTATGACCGCCACTCCTCCAATGGTGCCAACTATAACGGCCATCATGTACTTTTCTGAAAACAAAAGGTTGAAATGAGGGCATTCACACTGCACAACAAGAAGACATCATACAAGGAAAAGACGAGCATTAGGAAGAGGATGTCATTTTAATGTATGTAGCCTACAAAACATTAAGGGTCTGTTCATTTAAACAGAGCATGATTGCATCAATTTAGGGTAAGAAGCTGTTTGCTTGACCAATGAGAAAATTATACATAGTAAGAGGAAGAGTGTACAAGTCAGAAAAGGGGAGAAGAATATCTTATTTCAATGCTGAAGTCCAAAAACACAATCAAACGTTTATAATGTTGATTATGTACTTTTATGAAGAATAGAGAATTTAAAGGTTGACATCATGATATTTTTCTTATTGTCATAATCCCATGAACCAAAAACATAATAATATGTTATGCAGGTTTCAGACCAATCCCACAAGAGCAAACAGTAACAGTAAACAGTAGTGCTTTATTTTCAAATTAAAAATCAAAATATTTTGCAAATTTCCCTGCTGCAGGGCTATTAAAGGATAATCTCATACCATAAAAAAAAAATTGAGTCCTGGTTGGATCAGAGAATAGAGTTGCTTAGGGGAATTTAGAGATGCACAAAACCACAGAAAAATCAACGTTGTGCTCACTACTGTAGCTCATGCAGCTCCCAAGAGAGCACAGCCACTCCTCAAAGGAATAAATGGTCTATTTGGTGCACAACGTCAACTTGTGCGTTTGGTGTGAAAGCCCTGTTAGTCTGTCTCTCACTACTCAGACTCCTCCATCGATGGCACTCATGACACAGTTCAACACATGGGAATGCTATTAGAGGGATGGCAAAGAAGTAAGGGCTGGAAAGAGAAAATTCTAATTTGATTTGATCAAACATTACTGCAAAAATCACACTTAAATAATCAGTTTTGGCTGAACAGTTAGTCTCAACTCACTCTCCTGCTGGAGCTCCAGGAGTACGCTCTCTCTTCCGTACATGTTGTAGATGCTGCAGTGGACGTTGACGGCAGGGCCGCCGTTGTCGACGCGCTCGCCTTTCTCCCGCAGCTTGATCATACCCGTGGAGGTATGTCCATCTGTGTGCGTGTAAAAGTTGTACCGGCCATCCGTTTCGTTGATGGTGATGTTCAGGTCGGGCAGATAGAACTCGATGGTGGGTTCAGGGTTTCCTGTGGCCATGCAGACACACTGGACACCCTCCCTTACCACAGTGCACTTTGACTCCTCCAGGAGGACCGGAGCATCTATTAAAGGAGGCAGCAGAGGAAAGAGCTACAATAACAGCACTGAATATGAAAACTTGAAATATAAATATTCTCAGTTATGCTGCTTCTTGTCAATTGTCAAATTTGTATTCTCGCTTTGAGACCATCGGCAGCAAAGAAGTAAAAACAGCTGAAGCAGAGGTTCATGAATGGGTGGGAGCACCTTTTACATCCTCTCTGAGCATGACCTCTGGAGGGTTTTCAAGCTTGTGAACTCCAAAAAAAAGCAGCAGGACCAGGCGGTAACAGTGCCTAGTCCTCAAACTGACCAACTAGCACCGGTGTTCACAATAATATTCATCCTGTCCCTGGCTCAGTCTGTCATACTCACCTGCTTTAAGAAGTCCACCATCATTCCTGTGCCCAAGAAAACATAAGCAGCCTGAATGGTACTCGCCTCTGTAGTGATGAAGTGCTTTAAACGACTGGTCAAGGATTACATTTGCTCCTCACTTCCCAGAACACTAGACCCACAATAATTTGCCATTGTCCCAACATATAGCACACATTCTCTACACCCCCCTATCTCAGTTGCACAAGAAAGGGAGCTATGTGAAGTTGCTTTTCATTGACTACAGTTCAGTGTTTAACACCGTAGTTCCTTCCAGGCTCGTCAAAAAACTGAAGGACCTGGGATTTAACACCTCACAGCGCATGTGGATCCTGGACCTTCTGACGGGCAGATTGCAGGTGGTGAGGGTGGGTGGACACACCTCTTCAACCCTCATCCTTAACAGTGGAGCACCCTAGGGCTGGGTTTGGAGCCCTCTGCTGTACTCCCTGTACACACACAACTGTGCAATCACATTCAACTTCAACAAGTGTTCACCATCAAGTTTGCCGACGACACAGCTGTGGTGGGCCTGATCACAGATAACAATGAAAAGGCCAACTTGGAAAAAGTAGAGGACCTGACCCACTGGTGTCAGGACAACAACCTACTTGTGAAGAGCTGATAGTTGGCTTTGGGAAGAAGCAGGGAAGGAACTACAACCCCCCCCTTAATATCAATTGTTCCTTGGTGGAAAGGGTGGACAGCTTCAAGTACCTTGGTATCGTCAGTCACCTCAAACTCTTCTGGGTACAAATTCTGTGCATCGCCTAAAATGCTGAGGAATTTCTACTTCAGCACCCTTGACAGTGTCCTGACAGGGAACACCACTACCTGGTACGGAAACAGCACCGAATAGGACCGCAAGGCCATGCAAAAAGTGGTTAGTTTAGCTGAACATACAAAAGGCAGTGCTCTACCTTGCCTAAAGAATATTTACACCAGCCGCGGCAAGAATACGGCTCGGAATATAATTATGGATCCCAAAGATCCAGATAACGGCCTTTTTTCTCTGTTGAGATTTAGAAGAAGGTACCGGATACACTAGGCTATCGCCGAGAGGCTTAGGAAAAGCTTCTACCCTCAGGCTACTAGGATCCTAAACGAGGTCACTTCCTAAGACCTGCAGGTTGCTATCATTCTGTGTCCTACTTCTTTACACTACTGTTGTGTGAAATGCAGGTCAGTGAAACACTCACACTCAACAGTGATGTTGAAGGAGCTGCTGGCTCTTCCATGCTCGTTCTCGGCCAGGCAGCGGTACTGTCCGTCTCCCTGCGGTGTGATCTCTACGATCTGCAGCACCGACAGCTCGTCAGCGGTGATGGTGCCCACCAGCTCCCCGTCCTTCAGCCAGGTGAGTGTTGGGGCTGGGCTGCCCTGGGTGCTACAGTGCAGAGCCAGCGAGGATCCCTCCTGTACCGTCATAGAGTCGTTCACCACGGGCTCACGGGGAGGGTCTACAAAAAAAATGTTTTACTTTTTTTCTGATTCAAATTTGGGAATGTCTCTTTATTTACACAGTTAAATATACACCTTACCTCTACCTCTTTAATATCAAGGACAACATTTTGTAATAACATTTAGAATTATTTTTTTTGGGCCACTTGGGGGCTATGGAAACAGGTTGTGAACACAACGCTGACATGTGATCGCCTGTTTAGTGAACTTGTGAGAAAACAGTTTCTTAAAGCAGTTGCAGCGCAACATTAGCATTCGTTTGGAGTCTTGTTGCTGGCCATCTAGGTAATGTAAGTTCATTGGGTCTCTGTTTTGGGCCCCTACCAACTACTGAGTGAAATATCTGGCTCTTTAGCAGCTAGCCGCCCCATTATGTTCACCAGCTATGTGCCAACTGTGTCTTCCTGCTGTTTGGTGTTGAGCAGGTCGTGCGAGTGAACTTTTAGGCCTTTGAGCTAAAATTCACCACAACCCTCCATAAAGCCGATGGGAGCTGCACATTTGGGGGATAATTCTCTTTTGGTTCATCGTTATGAGCGACCCCTCTCATGTGGTTTTCACATTTTCATTTCATACATTGTTATTCAATGTTAAGATGTTGAGCAGCTTACAAACAGAGTGATGTTCTCTGCTTCTGTGTAAAATATGTGCATTTTAATAAATGCAAATGTTAAATGATTACTTAGGGCAGAGATTTCTGGCTCTCGAAACACACTCCTACAACCTAGACGAACTATTCAAGAGGATGGTCAAGGCACTCATGAGCTGTGTCTCAGTTCCATACTAATGATCAGCAGGTTTTGAGTATGTAGTGCATTACACACAGGAAAAAATATTAAGTATACTAAATAATGTGAGTTTGCACACTAAATCCACCTGTTTTTATATGTTATTGATCAAAACTATTGTGTCACAAAATGTAAAAAGTAAAAGATTTTAGATCCTTGTTTTCTTTCTTGGTGTGAAGTTTATCTGGCAGTGGTATTATAAAATCACAGTCTGATCATGTCTTGTGTCCTTCTGTGTTTGTATAAAACAACAAAAAAGTACATTGATTTATGGTACCATTAGTATGTTATAGATCTGGGACACAGCTCTAATTTTTTTATTCCACAATATTGTCCAACACACTTCTTTATTATTCCGCCATTGCCTTCTCTTGGCTCCGAAGCTCTGCAGTGGATATTGATTTATTGGTTGAATGCAGGATAGTTTGTAAAACACTGAGCATCCGTATGTAAACTAACTAAAGGGTGATTTGAGAAGTTTCTATAAATGTCTTAAAACTGTTTTTCATTTGTTCCCTGTTCCATTGTAGCTGTTGTAAATCCAGCTTCTGTCCTTCAGCCAGATGCAAGCTGGAAACTTTTAAGCGTCACATCATTGTAAGCCGACAAAGGGTGAGTACTGTATACTCAAAACATTTTCAGTGGTTAATTGGAAAATTCAAGTTAATTGGAGAGTTCAAACTAATTTAAAATCATCATTTAAACTTACAAATGCAATGTAATTTACTGTTTCCTCATTTCCTACTACATACTAATTGTATATAGTATGTACAATATGTATGTTGGAATTGGGACTTACACTTGACAGCCAGGTACATGGAGGTGTTCATGATGCCGTAGCCATTGTCCCCGATGCAGGTGTAGATTCCCTCCTGCGCAGGCGTCAAATCGTCCAGGGAGAGGGAGACGTTGGACGCCGTGTCCCACAGCAGCTCCTGGTCTCCGAACATCCAGGAGATCCTGGAATGAGGGTTACTGTCCACCTCGCAGTGCAGCATCACAGAGCTGCCCTCCATCACCTCTGAGGACACGTTCACCCACACAGAGCGTGGAGAATCTGGAGCGGAAAGTAAGGTGGAGAATTTAATGTCATGTTTGGAGAACACTGAATGACTGCCTTAAAAAACAATGGGTTGATATTTCCTGCTGAAATAGATTATACAACAAAAAATATAATATAAAAATATATGCACTCCACAAAGGAATTTCTTTGATAGGACTTGGACCTTAGAAAAGCATCATTATTACTTATTGGCCTTATAGTGCGAGGTGCTTTTTAACTTACACTTGACGTCGAGAGAGATGAGCCTCTCGTACACCAGTGTGGTGTTGGGGTAGTAGACCCTGCAGCCCAGGAGCTGCCCGTTGTGCATGGGTCTGGGTGTGAAGGTGAGGGTGCTGGAGAGTACCGCTGTGTTGCTCTCCTCCAGGTAGTCGGAGCTGAACTCCGGGTCGGGCAGGTAGTCGGTGTACATCCACTGGATCTCTGGAGTCATGTCGGGGCAGTTGTCTGGAGCGTAGCATGTCAGCTCCAGACTCTCATCGCTGACAATCTCCTCTGGGACATCGATGTTGGGTTGATCTGGTGGACAGGAAATTAGTTGATTTCTCAATGATAGTAAGAGGAACTCTATTAGTAAAGCAGCATTTTATCTTCACGCAGACAGGCAAGAAATCAAAGTTAAGCAGAAAACTAGAGCAAAGATATTGTTCCAATCAATGAAATATAACAGTATTCTTACAAAATAATCAAAAACAATAATACAAGATAGAAAAAGGATGGAAATAATTAAGAAAAGAAATGTAAAAGCTGAAAAGATCCAAATGAAAAGGTTTTCTTAAATCTTTTGAAAGAACATTTTCAGCCTTTGTGTTGAGGTGATTAAACACAAAACTTTACTGATTTAATATTTCTGGTTTATTTGTTACTTATTCCACTCTGATCAGTGACTTACCGAGGACCTTAAGCTCAGAGAAGTCTGGGTAAGTATACATGTTGGCTCCACCGAGGTCAGCACGAAAGTAGTATCTCCCTGAGTGCTCCGTGCCGATGTTGTTGATGAGCAGAGTGCAGTTCCTCTGGTGCAGGTCACCCAGCAGCTTGGTGCGGCCCTTGTAGCTCTCGTGCACGACGTCTGTGCGTGATTTGAAGACAACAGGAGGGAAGAGCTGAGGGTACGGCTGGCCGAAGTACCAGATACCGTGAGTGCCACGGTACGGCCTGATACCAGACGGATACATGAAGGTGCACGGGATGACCACACAGGAGTTTGTCATGGCCGAGATGTCCCGAGGTACCCAAACGTTCCACTGGCAACTGCCATCTGAGAGAAGATCAGAGACGAAGTGTAAGATCGCTGCATGCATAGTGAGAAGTGTGAGTTACAACGGAATTGTGGAATTTTTTTTTTACCATTGATAATCAACAGCAGTGGTAAGAGCAGCTCCAAACACCACATGGTCTCTGCTCAACGTCGGACCATAGACCTCTGGAACACATAAGATCCTGTCAGTCACAGCACATGCATCATCAAGAGAAAAAAATAAATAAAAAACTGAAATGTGTTGTTTACAGCATCGGGGCTGCTGCGTGACTCAGAGACTACATCTACCTCTAAGAATCATACAAATACTCAAAATGTTTCATGGTAGCCAAACCTCCAAATAACCTTTTAGAATAGAACATTTTTTAAAGAACTTTTTAAACCTTTGAGAAAAACAACTCGGTTTTTACCTTTAGGACTGCCTTTCTTTGTTAATATCAACAGAATAAGAAATAATATACAAGATTATATTTCTCTTTTCTATCCAATATTGCGTTACAAACAGAACAGCACATTATGGACCACGTTACATAGCCTAAAAAAGTGGATCATGTGACAGAAATGTTGCATGTTGCAATACCACAACAACATCAGAGATGTCCCATTGTTATAGATGGTGAAGAAACTGAAACTCCTTAACATCAGATGCTCTCCACTGAGTGGGAATAGTTGCTTTTTCCCCAGCTTATATTAGCTATTTTTACCTGTTTCCATTTTGAAATATGTGAAAGGTTTTGAATGTATTGCAGTATCTTCATGTAGCTGTTTGTTGTTCGAGTTAGTTTGTGAATTCATATTTCTGTGCCAATCTTTGTCCATTTGTTATTTCAGTGTAAGTATATTTAACTTAACTATTCAGATACTTAGCTGTAACTCTAGCTATTTACATTTTATTTCAGCTATAGTTCAATTCAAGTCAATTAAATTACATTTATCTTGTATACCCTAAAATCACAAATCACAAATTTACCTCAGAGGGCTTTACAATCTGTACACATACGACATCATCTGTCCCACGACCCTCACATCAGTACAGGAAAAACTCCCACAAAAAAATAACTAACAGGGAGGGGAAAAAAAGGAAGAAACCTTAAGTTTGAGTTGAAAACTAAATTTGGATGTGGTTTAATCTATGCTTAACTAAGATGAACAAAAATCAAACTGACTTCCAAACCTGTGCTGTGACTTTTAACTGAGGTTTTACCTTGAAATGCTGATGATGAAAAACAGACAGAAGCTCTGCAGGACAGCTAGTCAGCAGCTCCACTAGAGGGTGTTCACTCACACCCAGACAGCCTGACAGCCTTCTTCTCTGTAAGAACAAGAAAGGGGAAGGGGGGTGACATCAGCATCAGCATCATCATGCGATGACATCACTCACAGCCCACTCGCTCTCACGGAGCCGTGGAAAGTGACTCAAACACAAACTCAGCGTCATCCAGCACCTGCTTGCGCCCCCTCGGTGGAGTCACAGTCGCCATACGTAAGCCCGTCCAATGAATGACACTCACTGTGTTGACTGAGCTGTGACACAACACCAAACTCCAGCTACCACACATCATGTCATCAGCAGATAACCGATACTGTACTAGAAAGAAATCAGGGGGTAAGGGGGGTGATGATATTCAGTGATAGCAAAACAAATGACACTGTATTTATTTATTTTTAAAGCACCAGCAACGGCACATAAATCATTTAGTAATAATAACACTGTTATAATAATCTTTATTTATAGAGCACTTTTCAGAATACACGTTCCGAAGTGCTTCACATAAGCAGCAAACATAACACAGTCACAAATCATTAGGTTAGCAAACAGATAAAATAAACTATTTGGTGAATAACTAACAATATAGTGTAGGAAAAGGTTAGAGTAGGACAAGAAACCCATTTTTAAAGGAAATAAAAGACAAAAAATTAGAGAATCTCCGATAAAAGTATGTTTTAAGAAGGGACTTAAAGGAACAGTGTGTAGCATTTTTAAGGGATCTATTGGCAGAAATGGAATATACTATTCATGTTATAATTAGTGTGTAATCACCTGAAACTAAGAATCGTGTTTTCTTTAGCTTAGACTGAGCTCTTCATATCTACATACGGAGAGGGTCCTCTTCACAGAGTTCTCCATGTTTCTACAGTAGCCCAGAACGGACAAACCAACCACTGGCTCTAGAGAGGGCATTTGTTTTTTTGTTTTTACGTCACTTGAAGGCCACCGCAGTTCTCCGACACGCATCTGAAACGGCGATAAAGTGACCGTGGCATCACCAGCTGTCTTCTGACTTCCGTTGCTCCTAAATTAGTGTTACTTTGTAATGGATGGCCTATGAGCGAGGCCGGCGGCGTTACCACGGTTTAGCACTCGGCAGCTCACTGTGACTGTCGACCTAATTTCCTCGGGCAGATCTTTCCAAAGCTTTAGGCCCCTGACTGCTAACGCTCTGCCCCCTATAGTTTACTGCCGGGCCTCAGGAACAGACAAAAGAGCTCTGCTCGAGGATCCCAAAGTATGTACCAGAGCATGCGGTACTAATAGGTCAGAGATGGGGAGAGAGAGGCCAAGAAGAGCCCTAAAATTAATTAGTAAAAAATGTTTTAAATCTATTCTAAAACATACTGGGAGCCACTGTAAAATGGTTACACGTCTCTTGGCTCTGGTTAAAAGTCTGGCAGCTGAGTATAATAGATTTTTGGTGCAGCCAAGTAAAGAGGCTGTTGCCTCTCAGCACCATTCAGTTTTCTTCCAAAATCCCACTACAGAGAGTTTTGCTCACTTGATATCGATATCAAATGAGAAAACTTGCATCGTTGGTTTTCTCTTCTCTTGTCTCTCTGTTTATAGTCTAGATAGATTTTGGACATTTTTAGCTTTTAGCTCTAAGCTTTAGTCTTAATTGTGTAACTGTATGTAAGTACATTGAGAGCAACTTAAAACCGGAGTCAAATTCCTTGTATGTGGACACATATTTGACCAATAAAGCTGCATAATCATAAATATAACCAATGTATTCATCAATACTTTATTTAAAGTAAACAAAGTTAGTCAGTTTATGTTAACTATGCACCGTTGTAACCTAGTAATAGGTGTGAGGATGAGTGAAGTGTAAATGTGGGATTGGTCCTCCCACTGTGGGAAGAACCCACTGAGCCCCAAAACGTATATCAAAGTTTATTGAGTCACAATGTAGTGAAAAACCATCTTGACACCATGTTTGCCAGTTCTCCATGCATTGCATATTAAACTCCTATTTATTGTAATAATAAAAAAAATGTAATCAATTTCCACCAATAAAATCAAACAGATATGGTCCCTCTGACTAATAATGACACTAAATACATCATCACTCTCTCCAACAGATGTTTCCTGATTACTTTTGTCACACACCTAGCATTAAAGTGATATTTGTGTCACTGCTTTGTCTATTATTTTGGAGTGTCTAGTTCATATTTACATTTTCACCATGCTAATAAGGCGGCGTTAACTTTCTTTAACACAAAGAAATGTGTGTTTAGATGCTATGTTAATAAAATGTATACCATTATCATGGCGACTGCTACTTGTGCAGTGGGTGTCGAATAAATACATGCAGAAGTAGAAGCAGAGGATTTTGCCTCATGCTGCAGCAGCCGGTGTGTGCAGATGGCAGGCCGAAAGTGGATTGTGTATAAGAGCTTCTTGATTAACACGTCCCAACATCCCCCGGAGAATCCACAGCCAATATTAGCCTTGTTGGTGGAGAGAAGTGAAAAATGCTGTTGTTTATGACATTGAAAGAGGCCATGGATTTGTCATGCTGCTCTTCATGCACCATACAGTCACAAATGCATAGATATTTGAACACTTTTACTGGAAGTTTGCTTGGCAAGTAGCTGCCGTCTACTCTTCTTTTAAACTTGCAATAACTTTATATATATATCATCAACTTTTAAGTTGACCCGGTGAACTTGTTAGCAAACAAAATCCAGCAGTTACAGAGTAACATTATAATTCATTTGGAATTATTGTGCACCTTATAAGAATATTCACTCTTATTTTAGCTTGGTTTTGTTCTCAAACAACAACTCCTGAGGGAAATATCTGTCTCTTTAGCTGCTAAAAGCTCCCCTACGTTCACCAGCTAGTCTCAAACTGTGTCTGTCTGCCGTTTGGTGCTGCTTCAGTGGGTTTTCAGAGCTTTTTCGCTGTCTGCTGTGGCCGAATACAACGCTGTGAAAGCAGTGAGACTGAACCAAAACAGTAAAGTTGCAGGCCGGACAGATACACAATGAGCTAAAACTCACATAAAGCTCTGTAAAGCTCAGGGGAGCTGCAGATTTAGGTAATAATTCTCTGTAGGTTCAACCTCTTTCACATAAAAACAAAACCATTGATTACAGCCCTTCAAAAACATTGATATGGTCACATTTCGAGACATCTTAGCCCATAGTGACACAACTGTTGGCTGTGACAATCCCAACTTTTCTCCAATGTTGCGTCAAGCTCCACCATCTGCACTGCAACAAAAGGCCAAGAGATGGGCGAGTGTGTCCGGGCAGAGAGGCCGTGCATCAGCGACGGCAGGAGAGAATGGAGCCGAGCAGCCAGGCAGGGCCGCTGACACCACCGCCACCGCCACCACCAACCTCAACCCCAACAACAACAGCCTCATTGATGGGGCAGACAAACGGCTGGCACTGAGCACACAGCATACGTGTGCACACTTAAGACACACACGCGCGCGACACGCACACAAAACACTTGCCTCATACCAGCCTCAGCACCAGGCTCCTGCTCCCTCTCGGTCCCGACGTCTTCGTCTTCGTCTTCCCGCTGTGTTTGTTCTCCCTGAGTTGGTCGTCTTGCTCCGAATCCTAGACGTCAGATTCTGTGGGAAAGGACAGAAAAGAGAGATGTTAGAAGGAGACAAGGGGAAGAGAGGGAGTCTGTGTGAGCTCTGGTTTACATGTGTCGTGGGCAGCTCTGAATATGCGTTCAGGCATTTCTGGAGCTGTTCTTTGGCCCACTCAGCATTCCTCTCCTCCACCGTTTCCCTCATCTGTCCTGTGCGTCTTGATGCCTTAGAATCTGCGCCTTGATCATACTTTCCTCTCAGGTCAAAGCAAAGTATGTTGACATTAGTTGAACCGTTTCATGCTAGTGGTGCCCAAAACACAAGGGCAAACACTGCTCGGTGAAGGATGATGACTCAATATCACTTTGAGAAAGGCTGCGTTAGAGCAACATACGGTGTGTAGGAGAACCTTAGAACTTGTGAGATGAATGTGGTTATGTAAATTACAGATTTACATTAGTTTGATACAGATTTGAATCTTTGAGATGTTCATTCGTCAAACATCACCATCTAAAAGAGCCTAAATCATATAATTTAACGCAAGAGAATTTGAATTTTAGAGATGAAAAAAGGCTTCAGGGCATCATTGATCTTTCAAGCCGTATGCAGATCTAATATTTTCCCTGCTGAGGAATGCATGTGGGCAGGGAGCACAAGCATGGATTCTCTCAGATGTCCACCTAGTTTACATATAAGAGTAACAAAGGCAACTTTTCTTTGCAAGTGGCACTTCCCCCCCCCCACTCTCATTGTTACATGTTAGGGTGAGTCACTGTGTCCAAAAGCCTTTAGGCCACCGGCCAAGTGACGGCATCGACTGAGCCGCGGATAACCTCAAGGGAATCCCTCCGTAAACAAGAGCTGAAGAGGAGAACGCTGCACTGACGCTCTGGAGCCGAGTTCAAACGAATACGCGGCATGCCATACCGCCCCTACACACACACACATGCAGCATAAGGCAAGCCAGCACACTCCTCAGTGTGGGGTGTGCAGATATGTGACCTTCCTCTGCATCCCGTATGTGTGCTGATTGTAAGCTCGGCCTGCTCCATTGTCCTGCTGGGACTGTAGTCATTGTACTATGTGCACATGAAATGTACGAGAGCAGACCGAGTAAGTGTCCGGTTAAACAGACAGTTTGTCTCCGTCACACAGAAAGAAGCAAAACGTACAACATTTCTTCTTCTAATATCTAAACCTCAACATGATCACTTATTCAACATCGCGCTTCAGGGATACAGACGCTATCTGAACAATCAGCTCTGCTAAATCAGGCCGTGACACCTTTTATGAGTCATTTTACATTATTGAGATTGCTCACGCAAACCAAAAGGCTCACACAAACAAATCGCCTGTGCCAAGAAGAACATTTTCATTGTGAATATCGTCTGCGGCCCGTGTACAAGAGCTTCGCCGAGGCTCTTGGACACGGGGTGGGAAAAAAAAAGAATGGGAACCTTGTATGCAGAACACTGCCCATTGTGCGAGGCAGCAAGTGGAGGAATTTTTTTTTTTTTTCCGGAACAGGCCCTCTCACAGCTTGCGCTTTGCTGTTTGCCTGTGACGCGCGTTGGTCCACCACAAAGTTAAGGCCCCCACTAAAATACTCGGCGGAGCAGATGGTCTTAAAACATGACTGCTCCCCCTCCCACACATGGCGCGCTGAGCTGCGATGAGCACAGCGCACCGCACACACACACACACACACACACACACACTCATGCACGCAAGATACAAACATAAACACGGAGTTATGCCAATATTCAGTCACACAGTCTGTCCAAGGTACTGCAGAGGGTGCTGGCATAAATAAAAGATTCAGACTGGACTTTGAGGTCATCAAAGAAAGTAAAAACCAATCTGCTTGCCTCTTACAGCTGATGCTTTGAAGTGTTAGGTGCATTAAGTACTTCTATTTCACTTTTCATGCCCATAATGTATGCAGTTCTTTTATTATCCTTTAAGTCCTACAAGGAAACAATGATGCAGGTGTTATTTTACACAAGAAAACACAGAAGATGACTTAATGGATGTCAAGAGTGTTTTTCTTGATATTTCTTGGTGTGTGCATGTGTGTTTCACTCCCTGCCTACAAATTAGTGCTGATGCTACATATTTGCTACATTTCTGTTTGGTTTGCAGTGCAAATTAGCATGCATTTTTTTTTTTTTCTATTTCTAGACAAGACCGACATTGACAGATCACATTTTAGGAGTATTTCATCAGGAGCACATGAAGTAAGCATGACAACAGAGTAATCTTCAGTTGGCAGATCACCAACATGTCGAGAGACCAGGAGCACCAAAAGCCTATTTCAATCTTTTTCTACCTG
The DNA here is from genome assembly GCF_023349555.1 of Cebidichthys violaceus. Classification (NCBI taxonomy): domain Eukaryota; kingdom Metazoa; phylum Chordata; class Actinopteri; order Perciformes; family Stichaeidae; genus Cebidichthys; species Cebidichthys violaceus. Next base: position 1,565,474 of record NW_027176927.1, on the reverse strand, counting down.
GCAAACCAAGTGACTCTGGCATTCCCCGGCCCAGTGGGCAGATGGTGAGCCACAGGCCTCCTCTCTCATTAGAGCGCTCTCCCTTCCGCTCTGAACAAAAGGGGGCGACAAACAGAGCCGTCACCTGTTCGGCCACACAGGCGGAGAAAGAGTGGCCCCCATCCCAACGCTCGCTAAAACCCAATCCTCTTGACTCGATGTCCAAAAGTGGGACCGCAAAAAATGACCCAAATCCAACTGAAAATCTAATTGGATGGAGAAACTTGATGCACACGTCGATCGATTGTTTTAAAATGCATTAATTGGCCTAAAGTTGAAGCCATAATTAAAGGTCAAAATCTGTAACTCAAATGTGATGTGATTTAGCCTGTCCTGGAGGGATTATGCTTTTTGGCATTTGGTCTGATTAAAAATTACACTCCACCACCACTCTGATTTTTATAAAACACTTGTTTTTTCCCTACTTGTTTTCTCTGTAAACCTTCTATTTTGCAGATGCAGTGGAAAAACTGTCATTAAAGAAAACATATCTTTCACTCATTTTCATAATGCAGTCCACTGCTGTTAAATCACTTGTAAAACTGTTTTGGTTGGCTGCGTAATCAGAGGCTCTTCTACCTGGCATCAGATGTTTGGATGTGGTAAGACGCTCTGGTAATTACAGGAACGGCTCATCGCTAATGGCACAGGCAGCGAAATCTGTCCAGTAATGATTGGCTGGGCTTTTAGCAGCCCCCGCCAACAACGTGTACACACACACACTCTCACACACACACAAACACACACACACACACAGAGAGAGAGAAAACACACTCTCTCACTCATGTGTCCACGCTTACACATCATCACAAGACACGTTCACTCATGCACGCATTCATTAAGAGACACACACACACACACACACACACACACACACACACACACACACACTTATTCATTACCTAACTCAGTCTAACTTGTGACTCGTCCAACTCTCGATCTTTTCACTCGCTCATTCATCACCACATCGATGAACAGTCACGCAAACAAGCACACACTCACTCTGACTGTAGCTGTTTGACCCTAAAGAACAAAAGTAACAAAATGATATAGATAGCTGTTGATAAATGGAAGTTATTACTTATTCATTCCTGCCTTCGCCCTCCCCTAGTCCCTTCCCTTTTTCTTACTAAAACATCTCCAATTCCAAAAGCTCCCGAAGGCATGAATAAAAACAAACAAATCAGAATTCACTGCAGCTGCTCACCTGTGTAGGTGACCGTGGCGGACCTCCAAGCGTTCAGCAGCTCCTGTTTGAGCAGTTCCAGCAGCCTTCCCTCTGACACTCACACGCAAAGCGTCACACCAGCCCGTTGCCAGCAAGACCTCTCGCCACTCTCTGTACCAAGCCCCAACGGTGGAGAATAAACTGCCCGTCCCACCACCTCCTCTGCCACCACCATCATCACCATCACCCCTCCCATATGAAAATCGGCCCTTCAGTGTAGCAGCATTGTTCTGAGGCTTCGCCCCGAGGGTCAGCCATTCATAAATACACAGGGGGCCACAAAGGACCACACTGTTACCCCCTCGCCCCAGCAAATATGGGTGAGGCTTTGAGCTCCGAGGCCTTTCTATCCAACACGGCCAGTTGCTGTACGCTGGATGGAACTGAGCATATTTGATTATTTTTGGACTGATGGAGAGCACATCCACATTTTTGTTTTGTTTTTGAGGTCATCGTAACAAAAGACAGGAAGTGAGTTTCTGATGCAGATGATGAGGGGCCAATATGAGGGAAAGTAGTAAGGAAGCCTTTTAGTCAAATCTGTTACTCTTTTGAGTCTAAAAACGCTTCAGAGGCGAGATAAACTAAAGAACAATAATAATGTGTTTTTTTGCATGTTTTAGCCCAGTGACCACAAATCTGCTTTCCAGAGCTTGACAAAGTGGTTAATAATTTTCATGTGTTTTCCCACCTTCCAGGCATCAATGGGTTTCCAACAATTTCACGACCAAAGAAAAATCAACTTGCAGATACTCTCTTTTATAATTGTTAATGTTCGTGTAGCTCGCCCTTAAAAATCTAAAATACATTACATAGATGCTGAGAAAATGTATCTCTGCAAGTCGATCGATAAACCTGGAGGCTAATAAAAACATCTTGGAGCACTTTGCTATGCCAAGATCAAAATACAGGGAAACACTGTTCCATATTAATAATTTGTAGTAAATTGGCTAAAACATGTCCAAACTCTAATATGGTTCTTTACACAAAGTCAAACTTCTCGGCTCCAACACTAAGATCCTTAACTAAGTACAGTAGCTTGCTAACACATAGCAAACATTAGCTCGCCAACAGCTAATTAATCCCATCCCATCATCGTTTTAGTTATCAACTGCACCCCTGGTAGACACATGATGCTGACATCTAACATTTTTAGATAGCTACAGGCATTTTGTTAGCGTTTCAGCCCCTGGGTGCATATTGTGACGTTGATCGTTTTTTCCCCGCCGGTGGACGTGGTTTTCTGAGTGTTGCGCTCTGTCTCAATACAGAAAAACTTCATAAAAGTTACATAACAGACTGAAAAACCCCACCTAATTAAAGAGCATCACTTCTCGTTTGTTTCAAGACAGTTGTTTGGTTGCATGAGGATTCAAAATAATAATAATCCATAGCATTTGGATTTAATTACACTTTGAGCTGATGTGAGGCGTCCATGCTGTTTGGCACATTCGTATTATCAGTTATATCTGAGGTCTCAGGGAAACGAAAGCTCCCCAGTCATAATTATAACTTAGATGTTGACGTGAGCAGTATTTACAAGTTGGAAAAGCATAATTACAATATATGACATGAACGCTGCATTAGTGCTTCTGTAACCGTAACTATCATTCGGAGACATTTGTGTCTTGTTTTGTGAGAAAACCACAATTATTATTGAGTACAAATCTACTTAAATAGACTAAAAGTAAATGTTTTGTCTTGAAGATACTTTTGTGCTAATATTACTGGGCTCCACGATAAAGCTGGAGGTTGTGTGTACAAACATCTCCACTTGCCTCTGTGATCGAAGACACTACTGACCCCTCCTTGATGTCCTTCGATTGAACCACACAGTGAACTAAGGTCACCCTGAAGCTGCTTTTAAAAACATCCATTTGGGTTTTCTTCAGTCATAGTTCCACTTTGCAACCGGTAGATCACCATAATTTAATCTAAGTTATGATATTGTGATTTTTGTACTGGTGAGGTTCCCCTAAAGCCTATTTTAAAGGTCTAATTACAACGTTTGGTTGTTTTAAAGCAATCGTACATCACATTGGGGAATAAGCTTGTAACTTCCTGCGACTACCACAAATAAAAACATGACACATTACTAAGCCTATACGTAGCATTAAGAGTATTCAAACAGTAGCATGGTGCTGTGACCGTGTCATGAAACCCCAAGACTTTTAACGCACCCCCTCCCTCCTCCTGACACAGTAGCCATTGTCTCCCGAGGCCTTCTGGGATAGAACAGCTCAGCTCGAGCCTGACACCGCACAACACTGGGAAGTCGATGCGCACAGATAATTGTCTTTTAATCACAACAATCCCCTTTTCTCTGGCCTTGCTCGTTTGTTTCTGTCTCTTGTTCAACCTTTCTGTCTTGGTTGTAACTCTTGTGGCTTCATGCAAGTTTGGCCGGCCACATCGAGCTCTTGTGATGGAAGCCGGGCAGGAATGATGAATTTTTTTAGCAACATTTCACAGAGCTTGTCTAATCACGTTTGAAGCACCTGAGAAATATTGAAAAAATTATTTGAACTTGTAGAGATGTAGATCCTCTTGAACATGCTTTTATCTCCTCACGCCTTGATTCCCGGTATTCAGTAATTCACTTAACTTTCTCCATAAGAGGCACATTGTACCTTGTTTTGATACGTGCTCTATAAATAAAGTGTATTATTTTATTATATACCAGAGGAGTAAACTATTAAATCCATCAAAGAAAAAAACTTTGTCTACTTCTCAAACATACCTTAAACATTAATGAACTCAATTATCAAGCCTGTCGCTGACTGAATATATGTCTTTTGATCATATTAATTGCCCGATATAACCAAACTTCCAACTGTTTGGTGGCAGGAGGGCATTGGAAATCGATCATAAATAAATACAGTGCTGAAAATTGACTTAGTCCCAGGCAGTGCCCTAATACCAGAGATGGAATCAATTCATTGTTTGGTAAGTCTCAAGTCTTTGCACTCAAGTTCAAAGTCAAGACAGGCGAGTCCCGAATCAAGACTGAGAATCACCAAGTCAAGTCCCAAGTTCTAAACTTTGACTTTTGAGTCCTAAACAAGACATAAAACGCTCTTCACCAAATGTAATGCCACTTTAACAACTGGCTCCAGCTGCCACTCAGTAATGGTAGTTCTGCACGGTTTTTGAATGCAACTTGATTGGATGCTGTCGGATTGTTTCAAACAGGGCAGAACTCAAGAATTACATGTCGACTTGCTGGGAATAAAAAGCGTTGATTCAGTAAATTAAGGGAAATTAATAGATTTGTGTTGTGGCGGATTATGAACAACAAACGATAGAAATTCAGTTTGTTCAGCTCAGTTTTTTCCCCCCAAGTAAATCCTCTTCTCAAACAAATTAATGTCTCAAATAAGTGGAGTTGCAAACCTTTTGTCCAAAAAGAAAGAAATTTAAAATCATCAACTTTGTGACTCTAGTCCAACTCAAGTCCAAGTCATGTGACTCTAAACCACACCTCAGCATAATACAGGTGGTATTACACTAAAAGTGACACTGCACAACACTGGAATTGGCCATGGTAGTGATGCTTCTCAACCACTGGTCCGGGGCCCACTGTTGGGTCGCAGAGGTACTGCCAAATGGTTGGATTCAAATGAAAACATTATTTCTGGGGGGAGGGGGTAGCATACAAAGCTAGTTACTTTTATATATAAACATGCTCAATAATTCATATCAATATAAAACGTCAAATTAGAATGAATAATTTCAATGACCAGTTGCGTTTGAATATCACCACACCAATCACGACACATCATCACGTGTTTTGCCATTGCTAGCTAGCTAACGTTCCCTCACATGCAGTGACACAAAATGGATCGCATTTAGAAATTAAAAAGTGATGTGGGAAACAACCCTGCACCAGTAAAAGCTACAACGCGTGTGGTGAGGAAATATGACCCTGAATCCATTCATTTGGATTCATGATGGCAGGCAGTGATGGCTGAGCCTTCACCTGAGCTAACGTGTAATCAGCCAGCACAACTTAAAACAGCAGTGCGGGTGTGCAGCGCCTTTAAAACACCAATGAAATACCTCCAGAATGCATTGTTGAGCAGCTTAACACACGGCTCTGTTCTTTAAATTATGTTTTTGTTTTTTCCAATGACAGTGATAATTTGCTTACTACTCACAAATTGGGTTTCAAAACAATAAATACACACACACACACACACACACACACACACACACACATATATATATATATATGTGTGTGTGTGTGTGTGTGTGTGTGTGTGTGTGTGTGTGTGTGTGTGTGTGTGTGTGTGTGTGTATATATATATATATATATATATATATATATATATATATATATATATATATATCACATTAATGCTGCAGCTGGTAAAGGTGGGACTCATTTGCTGGTAGCTTAACCTGTAATAAAATACATAAGTTATTTGTTATATTTTGTATTAAAAAGTAACTAGTAACTTAAGTTGTCAAAAAAATATAGTGGAGTAAAAAATACAATATTTAGCTCCAAGATGTATAAAGTAGCATAAAATGGAAATACCCAAGTAAAGTACAAGTTCCAAGAACTTAAGTATCTAAGTACAGTACTTGAGTAAATGTTCTTGGTAAATGTAATTCCATCACTGCTTGTTGGGGAAACTTTAAAATCCACAGATAGACTTTTGTAACAGCAAGCAACAATCCTTGTGGCTGTACTAAGAGTAAAACACAGCAGGATCTGCATTGTAAACACACACATGCTTTTACAGTATTATAGTGTAGACATGGAGGGTGGCATGGGGGAGAGACGGTGTGTGGGTGGGTGAGGGGGTTGCTGGGATTGTGCTGGACAGAGACTGGTGACAGAACAACACACTGAGAATGGATCCATTGTCCCTCTGTCCACTTTACTGGGCAGCACTGGATATCTGCCATTTGCAAAACTGCTAGAAACGATTGCATTCTGTATTTCTATCGCTCCACTAGACGGTGTTTACCTAAAGCATTTCACATTCTGGTCATTTATCTATTGCACTTAATTGACTCTGACAAAGTGGCAAGTAGTTCAATGTGCTAATCTACCAAACAAGGTCTTAAACTTTTATTGGCCATGGAGAAATAGATGGACAACAAATTATCAAGAGCAGTCTTAAAACCTACTTTGGTTTAAAAGACAATGTGCCTGCTGCTCAGGTATTTCAATTCTGAGTTTTTTTTTCTAATTTTGATGAGAAAAAAAAGAGGAAAATATTTTCATTTGAACATTAAGGTCCCAATTTAAATGTCACAGTCAATATTCAAACATTTAATTTGGGGCATTACCAAAATTCAACTCAGTGAGATTTTAAAAAAAAACATTCAACTTGACATTTCTTTCCTTTCAGAACGAAAATGAAATTGTATTTACTTATTAGGTTAATGCATACTGTTTATTACAATTAGGGATTATTGACCCAGTTCAGGATTTCATATTCACAGCCCTAACATGCTGCTGTCCCTGTGTTACATGGGATTTTTTATTCCCAAAGGTGCAACTAATCCCAAATGTGTCCTACTTGGCCTAAATTCCCATATTGCACTCCAACTGCCATTTGGGGTGTGTTTGACATGCATTTTTTTTTACATCTTCTATAGCTTTTTTCCATTATAGAGCTTGAGATTGTTCACAGACATTTTGTAGAAATGAAACACTCATCTCAAAATGTCTTAAAAAGCTGTTTCTGTGATTAAATGTCCCTTCATCAATATGTGTACAATGACACAAACCTCTAAAGCAAGGAGAGCTATACATTTGCTTAGTAATGACAATTAACGTGGCTGTGAAGAAAAAAAAATGTTGAATGTGATAATTAGGTGATAATTCGTCATGGCGAGACCAATATACAACCTAGTGTTTGCTCTTTTTTTTTGGTTTATTCAAAATATTTGACAAATGGCGTCACCAGTCTCCGGTCAATAAATACTCAGATAAATGCATAGTCATCAAACAGAACAGGTAGACCATGACTTATTTCCTGTGTATCATTTTTGGCTGAAATCTATTAAACTGTGTTACAGCATCAAATGTAGATATACTATAATGAAGGATTATTAACCCCACATGTACGCCACACTGCTGCCACTAAATGATCACATTAGTCCACTCACTGGCGTTCTGTTGCAAAGAAAATATTTGAAATGACAATCTCATAACCCAGAGAAGAAAGGAAAAATAAAGACTTTTGTCTCGGAGTGAAAAACCCAGCAGCATGTTGACGACTTACAAATTTAAAAGTAATGAATAATAATTGTAGATTAGAAAGCAGCAGAGCTCTTACCTTATCAGCTGATCTGAAGCCAGTGAGGAGCTCAGAGAGCGTCTTCTCTCCTCCAGCATTTGCTTTCTCTGCTGCTCTCCCTCCTCTTTCTCTCTCTCCGTCAGCAGATTGGGTCTTTGGCATACAGAACCTGTGATTAAAGGGGGGGGCAGCAGCTTTCAGATTTTAGATTCACACATTATTTATTATTTCATTAAAGGATAATTATAAGGTTTTTTGCAAATTAAGTTTGCTTTTCTATAGATTTGGCAACCATTTCTAGCATTGCTGAAATCTGGAAACACAACAACATCAACAACAATAAAGTTCAACAATACGTGATCGGTCCGATTATCTAAACCACTAAATTTGGAGGAAAAACTGGAAGCAAGCACACCTTGTAAATAATAATCCCTCGTTGCACAAGAAAACTGTGTGTGTGCACGACAACGTATAGTAGGAGAAGGTCGAACCAGGAAGTCGGTGTTTAAAGTGTGAAGGACAAACATTTTGAATAATTCTGTCTGTTTATCTGTCCATTCTCTACCTATTTCACTTCTTTTTCTACAGTTCTGCAATTACTTTGAGTGAAATGTTATTATTACCAATAAATGGTCCAAACTTGTATAATAAGACTAAAGTTGTGATAAACTGGAAATATCCTACAAAACTATTGTCATACATATTGACAAACCAGCCCATTTTCCCTTTTACCGAGGACTCTGCGCTTCACAATATCCCTGCAATCTCAACGTCCAGTGCCAACGCAGGAAATTCTGTTGGTTTTATGAAGCAGAGGCTGTTTTGAGGGTCAGGGGCGATGAAAAACAAAAAGGGGCAGCAGCGTGCAGAAGGTTTTCTAGCATCTATGGCTGCCTATATAAAACTGAAGGCACTTGCTTTATCCACAGGGGCATCAAAGAGTTACGTTGCATTGCAGACAGATTCTCGTGTCGTCACGAAAGAAAGAATCCTGAGATCACAAATCACCTGAAAATGGAAAAGATGTGTTCGACATCTGTCCCGACTGGAGAAAGAGTTTGATCGACTGAAGGTTCATTCAACCACCTGCCAAGTATCTTTTGAAAGTGCCTGCCTGGGTCAGGTTACTTTAGCTGCTGTTGTTTTCTTTTAACCCGAGTCCACCCATGGCGAGGTTGAGGTTGTAAGGGTGTGGAGGTTGTGATGGTAGACGGGGGCGTGGAGCACGTCAGACTTTCATGCATTATCCTCTTGTCACAGACCTGCAAGTGTGTTTTTATCAACCGTAACCATTAGTACCATACATTAAAGCATAAAATAGTTACCTTGTGGAAAGAGATTATGGAAACATTGATATTCTTATGATGTCACAAACACCCACTTGGTGTTTCCACCACGGCAGTCGAGGAACCTCACATTAGCACCATTCGTTACTGCTACATCAGGTGTGTCTGATGTGGATGTGATAAAAAAAAAAAAATACTCTGCTGACAGCTTTGACTATAAAGCCAGTGAAACAAATCTCTTCTTCTTTCTTTGGAAAATCTCTGGGGGAGAGACATGAGCCGAGCTGGAAAATATGAGGAATAGCTCAAATAACCCTCACTTCTTGGTGATAAGATAAAGTATATTCATATAAAATATGATTTTAAAAACACGTATAAAGTCATGAGGTATGACAATACTGAATGACAGAGAAATGTATTAATACACATAAACATTCTAATATATTCCGTTTGAAATTGAAGTTTGTAAAATAAGGTCACTGTCCCTCATCTGTACCAGATACTTTCTATGTTATACATATTTGCTGTTCACAGTATTGGTAACTGCCTATATGTCGGGAAATGAGTAACAATACGTTGTAGTACAGAAAGGCCAAGATGTTTGAGGTAACGGATAGGTGTGCACTTAAAGGGCACCACTCTGTGGTTCCTAAATTGAGGCCCGAGGACCATTCGGAGTCTCTCAGAGGGTTACAAAGTGTCCCCAGAAAAATACAACGAAATACTATTTCACTGACACAATTGGTGCCATGTGTCCTCTCTGCTTCCTCCAACCTACAGAACAAATACATTCAACATGACAGTCTCTCAAAAGGAGCAGACTGCCGCATGTAGCGCCTATATGAAGGTCCTCTAAGTTTGGAAACCTGAGTCGGTGGATCCAACAGATCTCAGATCTGCCTTTAACATACAGGACACAGAATTGTGGTTTCTGTTTGGTATGAATGTGGTGAAGCTGACCTGAAGCCCGTCTGTGCATATGACCAAAATGTCTGAGCAGGATTTTTATTGCAGTGAATATTCTCTTTTATCTCTAACCTGTATTTATCCAGAAAAGACTTCACAAAGTAACTCTCTTTTTTCAGGAACATCCTTTTTTTTTTTTTAAAAGTGAGCAGCATCACTGGAGAGGTTTATGAAAGAGGACTTTCTCTTTGCAAACAATGTGTGTTGAAGGACAATTACGCCGTGATTTTTGCTCACTTACTGCATTCCCTCACTAGCATTGGAGGTCTTTCAGTCCCACTTTGAACATTTATTTAATGTAAAAATAACATTTATTAGTATCCGTCTAAAAAAAATAATAGTTGTGTATGATGCCCTAATTAAGCTATTGTGTAAAATCAGCCATTATTTAAATGACTGCCATTTGTTGGCTGAAAACCACTGTAGCAACTCACATTGTGTGGTAATGTGGAGATGATCAGCACAAACCTTGAACACTGTAACCAACCTTTAGTATCGGAAAACTGTGTGTGTTGCTTGAGCGCAGGAAGGACGTACGCAAGGAGACGGTCGCCATGGAGAAAGATGCACAAACTGCCCGAAATCATGACACCTGGAAGAGAGGATCATGGGAGCTCTGAAGACAGAGTTAGTTGAACAACTTGGATTCGCTGAAGTATTCTTGCCTGTTAAGTAACTAATGGTGAAATCAAGTGATGCAGCCTGGGTCACTCACATCTTACCTGCTGCCTATGTTGTTCACCCAGAGTAGCTCTTAAGATATCACTATCTAAAACATTACACTGCTATTTTGTGTAAAATCACATTTGACATTCTTCTGCAACCTGAATGGCCAAACTATAAAACATACAGTATAGGGGACAGTGAAAACATTTGTAAAATAGAATGCAATACAAAACCTTCTCAATGAATCCACTTGTTTTAATTTAAGTATTTATCACAGATGTCTTATGCTGAGATTGTTTCACTTTATATAATATATATATATATATATATATATATATATATATATGTGTGTGTGTGTGTGTAACATCGTACTATTGTTCATGTTTTTGTGGGCCAACACTGACGGCAAACTGAAGGACTAAACCTACTAAAACATTTAATGAAGTAGGAAATCACGTTTTTCAAAAGGTAAAGAAAGGCAACAGGAAAAAAAACAATCAGAACTTCCTCAGTGTCTAAGTAATTAATTAACAAACAAATTAGATTTTAGTCTTAAGAATTGTGCAGTTCCACATCCAACAGCAATGTCGTGATCCCAAGACCCAGAGAAACACATCTACTTAATGACAGACGGGGCCATCTAGTGGTAAAACTCTGGAAATGGAATCAACGGCCTGGCAATAGGGACTTTTATTGTAAAATTAGGTTTCATCACTTCACAATAAACATTTGCTATTTCAGAGTGTATTACTGGTCGGCTGTACAACATACTGCGATTTAAAACTGAAATATTGCGCTTAAAAAAAATTACAAAAATTAAATGTGAGAATTAAAATACAAATTTTAACCAAGACTTTGGTTCACCAGGTTTCTAAATACATTCAGCACCCTCAAACACAACTAAAAGCAACAAGCAAAGATAAAATAAATTCCTTTAAATGTACAAAGTTTTTTTCTTATAAAAACAAAAAAGGTTTTCTGAAGTAAAAAGCCAAAATAATCTATAGACCCCTACAAATCTACATCAGTACCTGTATAAGGTAACTGAAACTATAACAAAAAGTTTGAACCAATGAGAACATGCTTACTCGTCAAGATGCAAACACCTTCACAGAGAATCATTTAACAACTTGACTTTCACATCTACAAGAACAATTCTGTACACTCTAAGGCACTTGTGGCAGCCACAATGTTTTATACATGAAAAGACACAAAATATTTCATCTGTGCACCTCTTCCCTGTTTAAAAAAAAGTATACATACACATTCATCATCAACTCTTAACAAATTTACTGTAAATTATGCAATAAAAAAAAATTAAAAATCAGCACAGCGTATTAGCAGTGTGACTAATATTTACAGTCTTTAACTTTGAACTGGTCCAGAGCAGCATTACTGGACCGGCTGCTCACGTCATGGTTGGTTTCACACCACCAGGCTCTCTCGACTCACAGCTCCATTCTGTAAGACAAGAGGAGTCATATCAGCTTAAATCAGACTTAAAGCAGACTTAAAAGGGCCAGAGTGGAGGATTTTGGGGGATGAATTAGCAGAAATGGAATATAATCAGAACTATGTCTTTATTAACATATAACCTTCTGAAACTGAGAATCGTTGAGTTTTAGTTAGCTTAGAATTAGCCCTTCATAGTTATTTTATTTTGTTTGAACTTTATTTATGCAATATCTACATAGGGTGCGGGTCCTCTTCCCGGAGTCCAGTATTTCCAAATTCCTTCTTTTTGTTCCTGTACCTCCACTACAGCTCAACAGGGAAACACGAAGAGGGAGTTTTATACAAACTGTTACTTTAGAAGATATCCTCGTGATTTGACTAATTCTGCTGAAGCCTCATATACGTAAGCATCAGATACATCACTTACATTAGAGTAGCACGAGGAAGAGATCTTTTAATGGCCATTACAAACAGTAACTGATGAATACAGCAAGAAAACCCTGTTTTTCAATGTTCATATTTAAAGACAGACTTGAAGAACCTATCCTTTAAAGTCACTCTGAAACATCAAAGTGCCTTTGTCGTGAATTTACAGAGCTTTGCTGTGCCACACCTTGCGGAGGTTGCTTTTCTTTGAAGATGACACACTTTCATCTTCACTGTAGGGTGGTGGTGGAGGAGGTGGGTAGTCATCACGGCGACCGGGGTTTCCAGAGGGCGGGACGTGAGGAAGTGGTGGGGGCCCACGTGGAGCCCTCCCCCGTTCCGAGCGGTCGCTCTCGCTGTCCAGGCGTTCCCGGCTGCGCGCCCTCTGCTGCTCGCCCATCCTCTTCCTCTCCATGGCTTCTCGCAGGATGCCGTCGTCGTAATCATCGCGGCGGCCCCTGGCGTCGCCGCCGCGCTGGCGATCCCTCTCCAGGTCCATCAGGTCGTCGCGGCTGCGGCTGCGTCTCCCCGGCATGCCCCCGTAGCCCCCTCCATCTCCTCTCCGGCGGTCATCGGGGGAGGGCTCGCGGCGCCTGCGGTCATCGCGGCTGTTGCCGCTGCGGGCGCTACTGCTCCACCCGTCATCAGAGCTAAGGAGACAGGAAGCGGCACACATTGAAGGGGGAATAGAAACATTACGAGGCTGTTGGGACGCCATTGCAGTTGCTGCTGAGTAGAGTTTACACAAGTTTAAATTTGAGCTTAAACCCCACTGTTGTGTCCTCCGTTCCAGTTTAAACCATGGCTGAAGTTTAGCTTTAAACCAGTTGCTTTTATCTAGAAGTCAACTAACTAGACTGCATCTGAGGTTTCAGCTGCACTGTCAAATGTCTGCAAGTCACTTCATGCAATGTAACTCCATACAGGGTTTCAGAGCAATCGAGAAACGACTTTGACAATCACCAGATCCTCTATAAATAGAACGTGTCAAAAAAAATCTTGATTGATGACGGGAAAAAAAGAGAAGTTGAGGTAAAACCATTGTGAAACTTTTCTTTACCACATGCTGCATTTTTTTTTAAGTCATACATCATATTTGAATAAAAATGAGGTAATATGGAGAACTCATGAAAGTACCTGAAACCTATTCTACTTGACAGAGCAACTGTTCCACGGAGTATTCAATCTCTGTAAGAGCTGCGAGATACCACCAGTAGCAAAGTGAATGATGAGAGTCAAGCATCAGAGTCACTCTGCTGGGACAGTTAAATACGTTTGGTAATCATCACAGAAAGGAAGGAAATTAGGGCTGCAACCAACGATTATTTGAATAATCGATTAATCTGTCAATTATTTTTTCGATTAATCGATGAATCGGCGGGGAAAAGGCGAGTGAATAAAAACGTGTCTTTAGTCTTGCAAACTATACCGCCCCTGCTTTACCACTGTTATTAACGAGCTAACGCTAACTTGTCATGCTTGTCAAGCAGGATAACGAGTAAACAGCAGCACCAGGAGAGCTACTGGAGGGACGTTACGTTCCTCACTTCACAACGGAACAACAGTAGGATTCTGTAGTGACTTAACCTGCTGTTGAACTCCCTTCCTCCTCCTCAAGGACTCCAACATGTTTACGTTTTAGGTGCTGAATCATCACCGTGGTGCTCCCGTGCCGTGCCATGTCACTTTTGCATATCTTGCAATTAACACACCTTTTCGATTTATTTAGTGTGAAATGCTCCCACACCTTGGATGACTTGGGTCGTACTGATTTCTCTTCCTCCGCCATGCGTTTCAGAACAACGTTAAAAGAAGGCAATAATACAAGAGAAATGCACCCGGTGAAGGTAAACCAGCAGCAGTGAGAGGTCCCATGAGGGGATCCTCCCTCAATGAGCTGCTCAGTTGAATCCCACAGGCGGAAGCAGGCCGCATTAGGTGAGAAGTGTATAAATACATATTTTCGATTCATTATGAAACTGTGGCTGGCAGCATTTGACAATATAAATGTGGTCTAAATCATCACTGAAAGTCGTGCAAATGAAGTCTCTTGATTGCCAAAAACTCTTAATGAAAAATAAAAACATTTTGTGCAATGAACCATCTACTTGACAGCGTTAATTATTCTACTCCATGTAGACATGCATGACAAAGTGAGATGGTCTGGGAGGCGCTGCTTTAGAGTAACAGAGAATTTTCTTCCCTCTATTCCACTCTTAAGATATTAAGTATTATATTTGATCTATTATTGCTAGCTTTACTGGTACAGTCAAATGACGACAACACGTCGACAAAGAAGCACCCAAAACTATTAAAGCAAACTTCAAATCCAAAGTTAACTTTTTTTTGTTTTGTTTTCTAAAGGATCATTCTGTTTGGTGAGAAGAGAGACAGATAAATCAAGTAGCCGAGCTGAGCTGTTTGCTTTTCTTATTCAATTGCTGAGTAAATGTGAACAGTCTTCGATACTTGGGAGTCAAAGCTTAGTGCTCCAAGCTAAACAGTACGCTCCGTGCCCGTCGCGTCATTTGGTAAATAATACCCAGCTGCCCCTGCTAAATGGGGGTGGAGATAATGGTCACAAGGGAAATAATGCTCACCCTCTCCTGCCTCTGAACTCATCCGGGCGCCTTTGTGGTGGGTAGTCATCTCGGCCGTAGCGCCGTCCGATGTCGTCAAGGTTGTCCATGGAGCGAGCGCGTACGCGATCCCCCATGTACCCTCCACCGTGACGCGGGTTGTCGTCGCGGCGGTGGCCCTGCTGGGACACACTGCTGATGGTGCTCATGGCTTCGTCCCTGTCGTAGACGGTGGCCAGAGGCGGAGGCTGGGAACGACCCCCGCGGCCTCGAGCCTCCACACTGTCGTGCAGGGAACTGACTTCGGTCATATTATCCACTGAGGGAGGGAAACAGAGAAGAGATGGTAGGTAAACCTGGAGGAAGTAAAATGGTGTGTGGGTGCAGGACAAGCAAACTAAATCCACATTTTGACAGGATTAACGTGAGGAATGAAATAATCACTGTGCTCCTCAGTAATTTAACTCGTCTTTTCCAGTTTAACACCAGGAAATTAAAGGATATGGTTTGAAATGGACATTAAACACTAAACAGGACAAAACCTCCGCATGGGGGCGCAGGAGAGTTAAAGGGCAGGCAAAGATACTGTAGGTGTGATTAATCAGAAAATGTACTCCCCCTTAGGAGTCATAACCGGATAAAATCTTAACACACAGACATGAAACACATTGATATTATTCAGTGTGACAGACAGATATCGTTATATCCAATATAAATGTCCAAAATCTGCTCACACAGAAAATATGCATCAGAACTTAGAATCCTAAGAATCCTCACATTTTTTAAGTTCCCTTCTATATTTAGAGGAATCTGTGTAAGCTGAGAGTAGAGCTGGGCAATAATTCAATGTTTCAGTTTAGTCATATCAGATTAGTAGACGTTATAAGAAATATGCATCATATTCCATGTCCTGAGTATGAGTTTGATATATCTGTACCACGCTTCTTTTTAAGTCAGCTCCCTTCATATCATAAAACAAGTCGAGCTCTGAAAGGAATGAACTATTTGGAGGAAATGTAAACCGGACACAGGCAGTGGTTAAGTGGCTGCCTCTTAACTCTCGACAGCTTTTACCAGAAGTTGATTTATTTTCTCCGACAGTAGTCTGGGGCACAGCAACAGCAAGAGCAGGAAGTGATCAGTCACTCACGGCGGTTGTAGTTGCCGGGTCTGGAAGGGTCCATGTTGGCCAGCTCTCGCTCCATGTAGTAAATGGCTCGCGTGGCGTTCCCATCGGGGTCCACCTGGATACGATACCCACTGCGAGCTGGCGAGAAGCAGAGAGGACGTCACACTTAAGCTTTGGCAGCTTCATGGAAATACTCTTTACCATAGAGAATCTACCAATTGTGCGTCCAGTCCAACACTCATATTTACCTATATGTTGATTTAATATGTGTCTGAGGGACTGCAATAACAGGTGTTATTTTTTTCACAAGCTACGTGATCCAAATACTGAAGACCCTGGTTAAAACCACAAGCGGAAATTATTGATTTAATATTAAGTCAAGTTTAACTGGAGAATGTGACTCCTGAAGCTGACGTGATACGATCCTCAAGAGAAAATATCATATACAAGATCAGATATATGATATGATCATATATCTGATCTTGTCTGAGAAAGCATGAGTAACAACTTAACTTACATTTATACAGTAATTTTCACTTTCATATTCAGGGAAATGTTTGCACTATAGAGTCGGCTGTCGCAAAGGAGAGTGTGCTGCAACACTCTCAGGCCGAAGAAGAGAAAAAAAGAGCAGAGTGCAGTAAATATTAATAAACTGCTTTATTTTAGCCGATGACAATCCTTTACGGTATGCCTGACCAACTACTGAAGTCTCCCTCAGAGACACATGGGAAGGAAATGAGGAGTACAAATATAGCTAAATGGCTAGAGACACCATAATCTTCTAATTACACTCATATGGGCCAGGATAGTGTTATCACAGGAACACTTTAATATGAACAGACAAACGAGCATAATTCCTGCACAAACTTTCAATTAATGGGTCACAAAATAGACAATAACACTCATTTCCTGTAATAAGGTTGGTGCCATACGAGACACCAGGGGGCAAAAGAGGGCATTAAAAGGCATTTATAACATCACATTTTCATAACTATCAAATAACTGCATATTTGAAAAAAGATAAATATGAAGTTGAATACATTATTTTTATAAAGATTGTTTTTCATGCCATGTGTATGTATAGACCCTAGGGGGAAACCAACAAATACACAGAGGCTGGGATGATATTTAAACATAATCAAATTTTAAGTCACTTTTTCTTTTCTGTAAAAACAATGCAGAGTAGTCCAATGATTTGGTGCAACTCACTTCAAGAATACTACAAGTGAGAAACCGTACCGTTTTAAGTGTGAACACATTTCTCCGTGGGCAGGTTTTAGCAGTTGCAAAACTGTAACTCCTGTCAGGAATTTATTTAATCTTTTCTCATTTTACTCACTGTGGTCCACTCCCCCGTCCTGATCATGCAGCAGAGGCACCTGGGAGCCCTGTCCAACTACACACACACACACACACACACACACACACACACACACACACACACACACACACGCACACACACACACACACACACACACACACACACACACACACACATTAAACAATGATTCAACAAAATCCTACATTAAACAAATTAGGTTACTAGTGACTAACCTGTTGGCATTAAATCAGAACTGCAAAAGAAGTCTTACCCGAGCTGGCACCATCGTAGTCACGGCCGTAACCATTGTGGGGAGGTGCCGGTCCTGCTCCGTTGGGTAGAGGAAGCATGGGTATACCAGGATGGTTAACTAGCGGGCCACCGTATGCTGGCTGAGCATACATACTGGGAGCATAGAGGGTGGGGGCATATTGACTCATTGGCATACCACCTTTCTTCACTGCTTTTCCTGCCTCGTACACTGTAACATAACGGACGACAGCTGGTTAAAGTGGAAAGAACACGCGATCAGGTGGAACGGTATAAAACACCTCGTATGTCTTCGGTTGCAGAAGCTAACACATAGCAAAGGACAGTGCAATTTTATGGGTGTACTTGGTTGAACTTGATTGGTTCAATTGTTTATTATGCTGAGAGGAGATGATTGATACCACTTCCATGTCTGTCCGTTAAATGTGTAGCTAGCTAGCAGCTGGTTAGCTTAGCTTACACTGCACCAGACCAATAAATATTCCCTGTAAACCACGTGTTTTTACTTTCAAAGCCTCAGTTTTTTAAATATTAAAAAATAATAATAAAAAAATATATATAATATATATATAATTATATATATAACGTGCTAATTAGCGAGCTTTCGTGGTTTTTTTGTGGCCTTTGGACAGAGCCAGGCTAGCCGTTTCCCTCCTGCTTCCTTGTATTTATGCTAAGCTAACATAAGCCATCGTTGGTGGTAGCTTCATATTTTTCATACAGACATGACAGTGGTACAAATCTTCTCGTCAAATTCTCAATCATGAAGCAAAAGCACATTTCGTCTAAAATAAACTATTGCTTTAAAAAATAAAAGTTTGTTTTATAGAGCATAATCTTTGATAACTCAATATATGCATTAAAGCTAAACACAATAAATATACAATCAGAACCCATTTTGAGGCAATGTTGCTGTGATGTTGCTGTAAACTGTGAAATGTTCCATTTAAGTTTACTTTGCACATTGAAATCCCCACAGAGTACAACAGTACACATTATGAATGAGTGGAGTAAGAATTAGGAACTCCACCGTAGTAAATGTTACAGTCGAGCTACAGTTTGACATGTGTTCATACTTGAGCCAGTACGACATCAGAGTGTAAATATTGTTAGCAATGTCTTTCATTTTTGTTATCAGAAACAGGTGTGGGTGTATTTTACTGAAAGAAATTCAAAGTCTTTTGAGACTTGATAAGTATTTTACAAGGTTAGAACATGTCTTGTTTTGTTTCTTAAACTTGTTTTTTTTTCTACAAAAAGCCTTTTTCATTGAACAAAAGAAGCTAAACTTCTCAAATGTTTAATGTTGTCCCAGTGTAAGCAGCCACACAAGTACTTTAGCCACATATAATTAGTCCACATATAATTAGTCCAACCCTACGATTTAAATCAGAAACAGATGTGAGGTTCTGATCAAAGAATCGGACCAAACATTCAGTGCCGACCGTTATTGCTATCCGTTATGCAATACTCAGTGCTACTACAGACGCATTTTAGTAATTGGCTTTGCATCTGGTACTCACATGCTCGTGGGCAGCAGCAGCGTTCGGGGCAGCAGGGGCAGCTGATGTAGCAACAACAGGTATGTGGACAACACTGACACCAGCAGATCCCGATCAGGAGCAGCAGCAGCAAAAAGCCAAAAACCACCAAAACAACAAGGAGCCAGTCTGTGTGGGACAGGAGGGGGTGCGTTACATTTACATTTACATAAAAGAATCACATTATCAATCCACAAGCCTTGTTGTCAGTCTAGAAAATAAGAATATTTCTATAATTAACTATTTACAGTAAAGATATACAAGATAGATATTCTCTGGCATGAAAATATCTGGATAACAGTCAAACTGAAAGTAACAGTTGTTTGTGTTGTGCAATCAGGCAGGGCCCCAGACTGCGACCAAAATAGTCACATATGCCATCATTTTGTTTTCACTCTCACCTCCAAAGATTCAAAAGTCAACTTGCGAGTGCGAATGGAGGGCTTTGAGCTCGCACTCGTCACAGCCCTCGTTTGCGGGAGCACAAACGTGCACGCAGAATCAGAAATGCTCTGTGACGCAACGCTTCCCCCGCATCACACGCACAGGGTTTTATATACGCAGGTTCATTGGCGATACACAGCGTGGGATGCACAGTGCTGTGCTGTGAAAAAGTATTTGCCCCCTTCCTGGTTTCTTATTGTTTTGCATATTTGTCACACACAAAACACATTTTGATGATGTTTCAGATCATCAAAAGTGTTTTAATATTAGACAAAGATAACCAGAGTAAATACAAAATGCAGTTTTTAAATGATGATTTAATTTATTAAGGGAGAAAAGCTATCCAAACCTACTTGGCCCTATGTGAAAAAGTAATTGCCCCCCCTTGATAAATCATGAATCAACTGTGATTTTTTGGAAAGCTGAGTTCAATTTCACTATCCACACCCAGGCCTGATTACTGCCAGACCTGTTGAATCAAGAAATCACTTAAATAGAACCTGTCTGACAAAGTGAAGTCGGCTAAAAGATCTCTAAAAGCAACACATCATGCCGCGATGTAGAGAAATTAAAGAACAGAAGAGAAACAAAGTAATTGACATGCATCAGTCTGGAAAGACCCCAGAACAACATCTAAAGAACTTCAGGCCTCAGTCTCCTCAGTTAAGATCAGTGTTCATGATTCACCAATAAGAAAGGGACTGGGCACAAATAGCACCCATGGGAGAGTTCCAAGGCGAAAGCCACTGCTGAGCAAAAAGAACACAAAGGCTCGTCTCACATTTGCCAAAAAACATCTTGATGATCCCCGAGACTTTGGGGCAAATATTCTGTGGACTGACGAGACAAAAGTTGAACTTTTTGGAAGGTGTGCGTCCCGTTACATCTGGCGTAAAACTGACACAGCATTTCATAAAAACAACATCATACCAACAGTCACACATGGTGGTGGTGGTGTGATGGTCTGGGGCTGCTTTGCAGCTTCAGGACCTGGACAACGTTCCATAATTGATGGAACCATGAATTCTGCTCTCTACCAGAACATCCTGAAGGAGAACGTCCGGCCATCAGTTCGTGACCTCAAGCTCAAGCACACTTGGGTTATGCAGCAGGACAATGATCCAAAACACACCAGCAAGTCCACCTCTGAATGGCTCAAAAAAAGCAAAATTAATGTTTTGGAGTGGCCTAGTCAAAGTCTGGACTTAAATCTGATTGAGATGCTGTGGCGTGAGCTTAAACAAGCTGTTTATGCTCAAAAACCATCCAATGTGGCTGAATTAAAACAATTCTGCAAATAACAGTTCTTCCACAGCGACATGAAAGACTCATTGTCAGTTATCGCAAACGCTTGATTGCAATTGTTGCTGCCAAGGGTGACAAAACCAGTTATCAGGTTTAGGGGGCAATTACTTTTTCACACAGGGCCAAGTAGGTTTGGATAGCTTTTCTCCCTTAATAAATTAAATCATCATCTAAAAACTGCATTTTGTATTTACTCGGGTTATCTTTGTCTAATATCAAAATTAGTTTGATGATCTGACACATTTAAGTGTGACAAATATGCAAAACAATAAGAAACCAGGAAGGGGGCAAATACTTTTCACAGCACTGTATGTGAAGCTGGAAAACTTTACAATTTGACTCATTTAGCGGTTACTGTGGTCCAACAATGAAGCGGTGGTGAAGCTGAGAGAGGAGGAAGCTGGTGGGGAGGGAGGGAGGGAGGGAGAGGGTCTGACTCACTTGCCACTGAAAGTGGAGATAGAAAGAGACCAACAGAACCATAATCATTGATTCATATCAGTACTGGAAGAAGTACTGTGATCTTTTACTTTTAGATCGATTACCAAGTTTTAAAAAAACACTGTTACATGTAAAAGCCATGCATTCAAAATCTTCCTTCAGTAAAAGTAAGTGTATAATGAAGAAAATGTGCTTAAAGTATAAGGTAAAAGTACTTACTATGCAGCTAAATGGGCTCTTTAATAGTTACATTAAATAGTATAATTTAATAATTATATTTAATAATTTTAGATTATTATTATTGATAATCCATTACTGATGCAGTAATGGATAAGATGCATTTTAATACGATAAGATTATCCTTTAATGGTCCCACAGCAGGACAATTTGCAGTATTACAGCATCAAAGAGGACAGTGTAACGACTAGAGGCATCAGTAAAAAAGAATATTAAATAAGTAATCAGCAGTGAAGATATAATAAATAAGTAAACTGTAAAACTAAAAAAAAACTAAAATAAGATAGAATCGGACTGTTGTAAATAGAGCTACTTTTATTTATTTACATACTGTTGGCATGCATTTATCTTCAGTGGACTGGACTACTGTAACGGTGTGTTCACAGGTCTCTGTAAAAAGTCAGTCAGAAAGCTGCAACTGATTCAGAACGCTGCAGCTCGAGTCCTCACTAAGACCAAGAAAGTGGATCACATCACTCCAGTTCTGAGGTCTTTGCACTGGCTTCCTGTCCAACAAAGAATTGACTTTAAAATCCTGCTGTTGGTTTATAAAGCACTGAATGGTTTAGGGCCAAAATACATCTCTGATCTGCTGCTACCTTATGAACCATCCCGACCCCTGAGGTCATCTGGGACCGGTCTACTTTCTGTTCCCAGAGTCAGAACTAAACATGGAGAAGCAGCGTTCAGTCTTTCTGCTCCACACATCTGGAACAAAGTCCCAGAAAGCTGCAGGTCTGCAGAGACCCTCAGCTCCTTTAAATCCAGACTGAAGACTTTTATGTTTGCTGCTGCCTTTGATTGAACCACATTCAAGGATATTAATCAATTTCTGCATTTTATTACTACTGTATTTCATTTCTTAAACTGCACTGAACTGTTTTTAGCTTTTTAGTGTTTTAATGACTGTTTTTAATGTTTCAATGAATGTTCTTAATTGTTTTTAAATCTCCTTTTCTTTTGCCTTATGTTTTGATGCTTTTAATGGTTTTATGTGAAGCACTTTGAATTACCCTGTTGTTGAAATGTGCTCTACAAATAAACTTGCCTTGGTTTAATTGACCGTGTAACATTGCACAGCATATACTCAGTGAAGAGGTACGTTCACTTCCCTCTGAAATGTAGTGGAGTAGAAAGTAGCATCAACATTGTACTTAAGTGCAGTAGTATTTTAGTAAATGTATTAGTTACTTTCCACTGCTGATTATTACCATTCTGTACCAAAAAAAAAAGAGAAAAGTTGGGGACCGACTGAGAAAGTTGGTGGCAGTGGAAAAGTTAGTCTGGAGCCCTGATAGGCCGTACTGCTTTTTGTTTACAAGTGCAAACAACTCTCAGATTTAATTTCTGTTATTGAGTGTTCAGACCAACAAAGCATGCTAGCTACAGTGGTAAATATGGTAGTTTTTTTAAGGTTTTGTCAAACTGGTAAAACCGGTTCGTCCTTTTACCCAAGGTACAATTTTACTCTGCAAGTCAGTTCAAGCAAAGACAAAAACAAGCAAACAGAGGGAGGGGGGGTTTAAATGATTAGACTAAAATGGAAAGGGGATCGTTTTTGGGCCGTGTACACTGATAGGGCATTGTGTGCTGAATGCCCTTTAGTTGCAACCAGGCAGCTGCAAAAAGTCACACAAGGGAGCTGAGCTGAGAAACAGAAGTAGATAAGCTGAGAGTGTAAGGGAGTGAAAAATAGTAACACAAGCAGAACAGTTGAGGATGCATAAATAAACCATTATATTGTGTCATTATCACCTGCAACAGGATGTTTGTGTGCAGGGGCCTGTTCTTAGGATGAGTCATAGTGGTATTCTTTCAGTTATTGGGTACTTATGATCACTGCCAGGAATCAGGAAGCAATGCAGTCAGGTGTTTTCTAAGAAATGTGTCCAATCCTTTACAGCTAACCCTAAATCCTCTCTCTTCTGTGACACTAAAACATGACCGAGCTACATCAAGGGACTTGTACTACCTTCCATAACCAGTAAGTCAATGCCAGGCAGGAGGTCAGTAGTATCTGACTTTCTCTCTGTGAAAGAAAGATAAAGCCACAATTACTTTAAAGTGGTATCGGTCTACTTTTACGGCCGACAATGAACGACTCTAAAGACTTATGTTTTCTTTTAGTCACTTGTCAAATCAGGCCAAGTGTATTTGGAACGCTTGCTTATTGGACATCCTTTTGGGTAATCATATGTGTGCGAATGGGAGGAGGAAAAAAGAAAAAAAAGGAGAAGCATAGAGAGAGAAAAAAAAAAGAAGAAGAAGGAAGTTGCGTCTATATGTCTGACCACATACGCAACTTACCGAGGACAATTAGCTCTGTGTAGTCTTCACTGTTTCCAGAAAGGTCCTGGGCAGAGATCACAGAACAGACGTAGACGCCGCTGTCGCCCCACGCCGTCTGTGCGATATTCAGGTCAGCATCTGTGGGAAACAATAGGTCCACAGGTTTGATTCTTCTTTTAAAGTGGCTACAGCATTAATATGTACTACGATTACAATCGCATAATTGTGGGATCTGATAATAATCATAGTATCAAGAAGAAAAAAAAAAATGACTCCACAAATATTTGTTCCAATCACAGCCTTACTGTGCCTTAGCTGTAACATTAGGGTCTCAGTGATGGAACTGACATTTTGATACATTTATCAATGATGAACGATGTACAGATCCTAATGACTGCTCTGTTAAACCAGGTACTTTGCCTGGTCAATTCCTAAAAAAAACAAAAAACGAACACATCTCAAGTGAAAATTGAAATCGTAATGTCAAGACCAGTCAGTTATTAATAGATAGATAAATGAGCCTGTGTGTCGCAAGGTTCAAGCACAGTGTTTCATTGTTAAGCTCCAGCGTTAAGTGGGAGGGGAAAAGCTCCTCAACACACCAGATGTGGACAGGCTCAACAGGAGTCTGAACTAAACTCTGGCACAACTCAATCTGTGCCTAAAGAAGTGGATTTGGCAGATTTTTTTTTTGGCATGTTAAAGTTTTAGACTCTTATAAGCGATCATACTTTTATTTTGTTGCTCATTTTCAAGGCCTACCCTCGTCTAGTCTCTCCTCCAGCTACGTCACTGAGCTGCATGTGCACCGGATCATTATGTGAGTCACCGTCTGGACCTGCAGCATATCCAAAACCTCAAGATGATCTTTGGCATCAAAACCCCAAATCTTTGGAACGAGCTCCTGAAGGAGATCAGGCTAGCAACTTCACTGGTAACTGTTAATTCTCAGATAATGCATTAACCCTATTTACTTACTGAACACTTGTCCATGTATCATTTTCTCTATATATTTTGTGTGATATTGCATATTTACAAATTACTTCATTTGATCTTGTTTCATTGATATTGCGACTGTTTTAACTTGCAGACTTCACATATTGAGAAATGCCACAAAAATGTCAACTTCACAATGTGGTTTAACTTTCATGGTTTAATTATAATGGACAGCTATTGCTTTAAAAGCTGAGGTCAGTCAACATCAGTTTATCAGTATGTCAGCACATTTCTAAATAATTCATTTTCTCCACCCCGGAGGGTACGAAGCGAGGGTCCATTACAGAATAACAAGCCTGCAGCAGTGTGTAGCTGACGGGAACTTAAGCAGGACACTGAAAAGACACATCATAAACCCACTAGTTTCAGGATCTTCCTTCTCTTTTCATGTTCCTCTTGAGTGCATTGAACTTGGCCTGTGCTTATTAAAAATATGACTATGAAACTAATTAATCTTTGAATGTTAAAAATGAATCTATGCAACAGTGTGTACACAACATTTACAGAAATACATATGAGGGAACACAGACAACTTCTGACACAGTTCAAATAATGATGTGAAGGAATACAACTTTATTTAATATTTAAGTTGATCGTCCTGTAATGCTGTGTCAACTCAAAGATACTTATTTTACACTAACATAACTGGACATTTTTCCTTGAAATTGACTCAAATGATCAAGTGATTCGTTGCCAGATCAGTTTCAAAACAATATATTTTTGTATGTATTTTAATCTGCCAAGTAAAAAAAAGAAAGAAAGAAAGGGTCATACTCAGTCTTTACTAACATCTGAATGGGACTGCAGTGTGTACGTTTTGATCAACTCACTGTTTAGGACGCTGATCTTGCGACCCTGGTAATCCCCGCCGAGGGTAACGGCATTGCCTTGCTTGGAGGCCACTATGCGCACCGTCCTCTGGCTGTCGGCACACTCGATGTTGGCGTCGTAGTTGGGGTTGTTCTGAGACAGGATGTTCTCTGCACTGCTGGGATTCAACGCAGCCTGGATGGGGTCGCGGCAATAGGATTTGTACCGCCACGTGACAACGGGAAGCTGAGTGGCGGTTGTCTGGTAGTTGCAGGTGAGCGTGACGGGCTGGAAGAGGATGACGATGTACCTCTTGGTGGGGCACTGGACCGATATGGCCATGGTGGTCTCTGGGAAGAGATATTGGGAGATTTAGAATGACCAGGCTGAGCGGTAGATGACGATTATTATGGTTATCAAAAGCCCACATTTTATAATACTGGTTTAAGGTTTCTAATTACTCAGTGATACCCCTAGGGCGTGGTAAATGACAAATAGTATTTCCACACTGCCAGTATCACTCTGTGTGTGTGTGTGTGTGTGTGTGCGTGCCATGAGTCACCTCAGATGTTTTCGGTCAGACCATTACAGTCAGACCATTACAGTCGAGTAAAGTATGACTGCCATGCAATAGAGGAATAACCTATACCAGGCTTTGGATACACAGTCAAGTCCTTCGTTTTGATGATGATTATTTTCACTTGCTGCGACAAAACTAGACTTTTCTCGAACCCATGTGACTTTCCCCATATTGCTGATCTTACAATGTAAAGGCCCTAAATACACCATAAAGCAACAGCAACACAACATGTGGAGTAAGTGTGGTTTCTAGGGCTCATTGAGCAGAATCAGATAACATCATAGCGAGTGGAACTGTAAAAGCACTTCTTATTAATTAAATAATAAGTTGTATAAATTCTTCAAGTGAATGATCTGCAGCTCCAACTCACTACACAATGACAGCGGTGCTTATTGTTGGTTCTCTGCGGCCTTTGCAGATTTAACTTCATGACACTCGGGAGGCTGTAATTAGTGGGGCTGTTGAGTGAAACTGTGTTACACTGGAAGAAGACTTTTTCTCCCACCACAGAGTTTCGTGCCCGCTCCGACTCAAACGTCCTCTATTCGAGCCAATTGAAAACTCTCGGTTTGTTTGCAGGAAGGATACTTTCTACGCGGTAAAACAGTAGCATAGTACTTCATCACGCCATGTTTGTATCTGTTAAAAAAGAAGGCCTTGAGAATATGAGCGTCAAACAAATATAGTGGAGTAAAAAGTACAGTATACCTCTGAGTTGTGGTAGAAGTATCAAGTTAAATGGAAATACTCCAGTAAAGTACAAGTATGTCAATAGTTTATGTTACATAAACTATTGTTTGATAATTTAATGTAGAATTCGCACTAAACAAACTCCGTACATAAACATCAACAGCCCCAAAACTGTGAATAAACTACAAAAATATTACAAAAAATGTGACAAAATGAAGAAGGCTCGAGCAGCTATAGAAGCCGCATTTATCGACGTACTTTACACGGAAGAGGGCCCACCCTGTTCGCAGAAAAAAAACAGACCAACTTACCTGTTGCCATCAAGGCCGCGATGATTAACGTCCACAACATGTTTAATCCTCTTTCCTCGAGGTTTCAGTCGACCTATCTTATTATTAATTCCTTAAGAACACTGGTACAACTTCAGCTTCTGCATAATATTGAGCGTAACGGTAGTTTTTCCTCAGCCAGGTAGTTTCAGCTCCATTTTGTGTCTTTGTACGTCGTAAGCCAGGGGGAGTACCTGAACGCCCCACGTCAGCCGCGCAACCAACAGGTGAGCTTCCAGAGACAGGTGACAAAGGGTTGCGAAACACAGAGGTTTCGGGTTGTTTTTTTGGCGACGGTGGATTCATTTGACCCCAAAGACCAGTTTATGAGAGCAGGGTGAATTTCTAAAACACTAAATTATTACTTTGTAAACTTATTTGTCTTCGCTAAGGCAGAAATCTGACCAAGAAATAACGTTACCTCCCCCCCCTCCTCCTGCTATTTGGTACGACCCAGACACTGATAACGATATCAAAGCACCACTGTTTGTTAATGATCAATCCGTTCGTGGGAGTGTGTGTGTGTGTGTGTGTGTGTGTGTGTGTGTGTGTGTGTGTGTGTGTGTGTGTGTGTGTGTGTGTGTGTGTGTGTGTGCGCGCGCGCGCGTGTGTGCGCGCGTGTGCGTGTGTGCGTGTGTGTGATAACGAACCAACGGCCCAGTTCCTGTGTGACATTTTGCCATATTGTACCACTGACTGTTGCCCAGTAGTACTACACTGTACAATAGCACAGTATTCTAATATTCACAGTGGTGGGAAATAACTACATTTACTCAAGTAATGTGCAACTTTGAAGTACTTCAGTTTTTCCATTTTTCGTTACCTTATACTTCACTGCATTTATTTGCCAGCCAGTTACATTATTAATACAAAATGTAATTAACAAATACATTATAATTATATATATATATATATATATATATATATATATATATATATATATATATATAATATATAAAAGAGTGAACTTTTACCAGCTGCAACATTAAAATTATGCTTGCACATTAATGCATCAATTATTACAATACAATATATACTATTAGACTCTATAAAGCATACTTTTACCTTTGCTATTTTAAGAAGCTATATTTTGTTGCAAGTAAAAGCCTACATTTGAACTTTTACTTCAGTATAAAAAATAGATGCATGACTGCATGTATTTCTACACTGTGGTGTTGCTACTTTTGCTCAAGTTAGAGGTTACCTGAGTACTTCTTCCACCATAATAAATCACTTAAAACACTACATTGCCTAGTGCAGTACCTGTGGTATAAATAATGGCAGATACATATGCAGTTTGAGTATTTTAATGAAGACAGCAGGTACATACAGTACGTATATGCATTTGGCAATTTTTGCAGAAAGCTCACTAATTTCTAACATTATCGGCAAGAAGCAGTAGTAGTAGAAGGAGTTGCAGGCCTGTTATTTTCTATATGGCAGCTGAAGCTTATCAAAAAGGACATAAATTGGCATGGCAAGAGCATTGCTTCTGCACACTGCTGTCTTCTTCAGTTCTCTTCAGTGTTCACCTCCTTCAGTCCTATCAACAACAAAAAAGAGTGTCAAGTGTAAATCTGTTGAATAAAAAATATTCACAGTCCACTAGGGGCCTACTGTATTTTACATTAAATTACATTACAGTCATTTAGCAGACGCTTTTATCCAAAGCGACTTACAATTCAGTATCTATCTACACACCGTTTGGAATTTATATCTTTCAGCAACTCAGATTCATGTGAATTTAGTATACACATTTGGCATGAATCAATATTTACCTAAACAGGATTTATACTAAATACATATATATATATATATATATATATATATATATTTAGTATACGGATATATATATATATATATATATATATATATATATATATATATATATATATATATATATATATATATATATATATATTTAGTATAAATCCTGTTTAGGTAAATATTGATTCATGCCAAATGTGTTTCTCTAACTATGAAATGATAATGATGAAAGGGCTCATTGAAGAAATAGAATAAAACAGACTGAACCTACCCTCTTTGCCTGCAGCAGCGCTAAAATGAAAGAATACAACAAAACAGATTTAAATAGGGAAATGTGACTTACCATATCAAAACAATCCTATGAATGGCACTGAGAAGATGTTATCTGGGAAAATGTAAGCTCTAAAATAGAATCACTTCAGTGACTCATGCAGAAACCTGATTAATTGAGGTATTGTGTTTGTCAATTTAACATGTTGCAAGTTGTGTGATCAGTGAACATATTGCGTCACACTCACATTGTAAATCACCAGCGCTCCCACCACCATCAAAATGATGACGACTGCAAAATTAAACAACAAAACTGTCATGTTGGGTCAAGGCAAAAAAAGTCTGAATTTTTCTTTCTTTTTTCATGCAGTTCATCAATGACTGTATTAAATTGACATTCAGTGCTAGTGATAAATACATACCAATCAATACAGCGCTACAAATCAATCCCATCCGTGTGCGGGAGGGTGTCTGCTGCTTCTCATCTAAAGAAATGAAAGAAATGAAAATAGCATCAAAACTCCACAAAAGCTCCTTACTTACTCATTTTATTTTTAGTAAAAACACTGAAATTGTATGCAGATTTTATGAAGGACAGAGGGTTTGCAGTTAGAGTGAAATAGGCTACTGGACAGAATACATGTGCAGTAAACTTAGCCAGCCATCATCCCTGCTTATAGTTCCACTATCTTACAAATGGTTGTATCAGAAAATGTCTCCTCACCATTATCCGACCTAATGCACTTCTAAAGCACCATTGAATCCTTTTCTCATCCAATAAAGAACTGATACACACAGTAAGCATCGATTGTTTTACCTGTAGGTAAACATAAAACCACCAGCTTATACAGACTACATTGCCAGTTTATTAGGTACACCAAGCTAAAACTAATGCAGTGTAATACTTCTGCAATACTGTACATCATGAGGGTTATGATGTTTACAGAGGTCTTGATTCTACTGTATGATCCTTTTGGAGACTAGTTTGCGGTGCTGTTGAACTGTGTCGCATCATACAAACATGTATTTCTGTTATTTAGTCTACCGTCATTGATATATATATATATAGAGACACCTATCAGTATAACACTATACAATTCAATAGCCCCACAAACACATTTGAATCAACACCTCTCTAAAACAGTTTAAGGTAGGATTTCTTGCATGACTGCTCCATTAGACTGCATTAGTTTTTGCTTAGGTGTGCCTAATAAACTTGCAATTAAGTGTATAATCTGAGCCACTTTAAAGATTAGCAAACAAAGACTGCCTCCACTAGTTTATGAAAAAAATAAAATTAAGGGGAGAAGAGCAGAAATAGCTTTTCACATACATATATTTTGTGAATGTAACTATTATTCGGGCCATCATCTGCTCACTAAACTGATCGCCATGATAAAAATGCAACCTGAAGTTAAGGTGTCTAACCACTGAGGCTAAAAAAATGGCCTGGGGAAACCCAGATAACTGTTGTTTCAACATCGCATGACTCTATATCAGTGTGGAGTTTGGATTTTTTGCACAATGAAACACTGCTGAAACAACAGTTTCCAATGTTTGAAAGACGTTCTCTTTTCAGCCAAAGTTATCAAAGACATTTTTTGACAAGCAAATGACTAAAACCAGCAGCAATTCATGTGTAATACATTTATGTTATACATACAGATTGCAGGAATGACGTCAATGTGTCCATCGCTATCTGCCACGTCTATATTTGGTCCAACATCATCTGAGCAGAAGATGACAATCCTGGATTGGTCACGGCACACAGTGCAACCCTTGTTTCGAGGTGGAGAGATGGCAGAGCACTCTGGAAACGTTACATTGAGGTCTCTGTGGTACAGAAGAGTGTCGTTAACCCTGCCAAATATGTTCAGCAACTTTGGGCATCTGTCCTTGTACTCGTCCTCGCAGGTAAAACAGTTAGCTGCAGTCAAAAGAGAGAAAAACATTGATGAGTTACAGATGTGCAAAGAGCTGCTGGTGTAAATGTGCTTAAACTTACATTTTAGAGCAAGAGTGCATAAATAAATCTTGTTTTTATATTATTTGAAATATTAATAATACTTGGTTCAATCAACAGGTTCACAGAACGTCTTAACTCACGCTTTTGTTCTGCTGCAGGATCAGCACTTCCTGTGTGACAGATAACATAAGGAAAATGTCAAGCAGTTTAAAAAATGCTGTGCGTCATTGCTCAAAACAGAGTTCAGAGTGCATTATTATAGAAGACATTCTTAGCCCCCGTTCAAGGCAATTGCACCTAAATAAAGATATAAATACAGAGATGAACTGCAACCCGTTCACGACGTACCAGGAAAGCCCTCAGAGACAGGAACAAGTACGAATGCCATCCAACTGAGAAGGTACACTGCAAATACAGACAAAACAAATGAAAAATCTACTCCCTGCATGCAGAAGTAGTATTACACTTATTATACAGTACATTACATTATCACATTATAGTGATACAATTTAAATTGAATTCAAATTGAAATTTAATTACGTTTCCGGTACTTCCCAGCAGCTCTTTTCCTGCGCTTGGGGCTTTTTCTTCTTGCTCCAGGAGCCAGTGGAGGACATTTTGGCCCGGGGTCCATCTTAGTGCAGCGTCCTTCTTCTACTATCTCTACATGTGACTCAGTAGTGGCTGTTGTTGTGGGTAACACCTTGAAAGGTTCCTCTTCCGGGATCTTCTGTGATAATTTTTGTGGTGGAATGTTGTTTGATTGAATCACAACAGTGGACGGTTTTATGAATGCCTTTGGGTCAGCAGCATGCCAGAGCTTTCCGGTCATTGCAGGGCAATCACAGATGTCTAGATTCTCCTTAGGAATGGGTATCACAGAGCTGCCTTTTTCTTCCACAGGCAAAGCACTTTTATTCAAAAAATCATTGAATGTGTGCTCCATGTTGGAGGAGAGGCCAGCATCACTGTAATGTGAAAAAAAAAGGGAAATAAATGTGTAGTAAATTGAAACAGATAATCAAATTGTACTTGAATTGGAAACAAATACATTAAGCAGCTATCATCAGAATGAGCAGCCATTACTGATCAAGCAATGCATAGACATACAGATTCATCCAAACAAGATAAGAAAAGAAACTAACCCGCTCTCCTGGGCGTGCAGGCCTCGGCCAGCTTCAAGAATAAAACATAGAGATTATTAGTCGTTTAACTACGTTAAACGACTAATAATGGTTATTATTTACAAAACATTACGTTTATTGTTTTTGTCTTAAGCACTGATCACATTAAATTACCAGAAAAAAAAATAGTCAGGCAAATTTATTTTATTTTGTAGAATAATCTCCTCTGCTGATAAAAAAGTTTACTCTCTAATGTTGATCCTTAGAAACAAGCTGGAATGAAACACAATAATAACGGTAATGTGGTTTAAAAAAAGCGTATCATTGCAACACTAAAACTGCCTGCATAGGCATGTAATTACAACTGCCACACATGCTTCTCGTGTTGTTTATTTCACAGTTAGTTTGGCAAACTTTTAAAAACATAAACAAAACTTTTCTTTCTGTCGCTGTAGTTAACAGAACCAGTGATTTGATCAAAAACTATGTGACTTTAGTCCTCAGAGGGCACAGACTGAAATCTTGTTGAAGCCAGTTCTCAGGTCTAATGAATGAACCATGCAGCAGGCCTCATAAATAAAACGCTTTTCTATTTCCCAAAGCAGTCAAATGATGGAATTTAAATAATCAAACTTACTTTGTGGTCGAGGCTGTAAAAAGTAATCTTTTTGACCGGCCATTTTTTATCAAACGAGGATGGGCACAGAAGATAAGCTGCTTCAAACAACTTGTCTTGCTAACTACTGAACAAGCAGGAAATGAAAGCTGCCATATGACATCTTTAACTTCAACCTAATTATAATACAATATCTCCATCTGGTGGAAAAGATCTTTAATTAACTCTGTGTGTTTTATTTGTTTACTTAGACATGTTAGTCCACTTTTTCAATTCAATTCAATTTATTTTTGTATAGCCCAAAATCACAAATTACTAATTTTGCCTCAGAGGGCTTTACAATCTGTACACATACGACATCCTCTGACCCGGACCCCTCACACCGGAACAGGAAAAACTCCCCCGAAAACCCCTTTAAAGAGAAAGAGACCTGAGGGAGAAAAAGGGAGACTTTGAAGAAGATTGAGTCATTTCTACAAACATAATTTGCAGTATTTTTAATGGGACTCTAACAGTGGGTTTTTACAAGTTAGAGTTTTGTATATTTTGCCTCTATATATTAAAAATACAGAGGTCAAATAAAAATGAATTAATGAATTAATACAAATGTATAAATAATACAATGGAAAGAAAGGGTTATGAAAAATGCTGATTCCAAGTCCAACCTAACGCATTCGTTAAACTCTAAAATGATTTCAGAAGCGGCCGCCCAAATTGAATATTGTTTAAAAACACAAAACCTCACAATTATATTCATGCAAACCAATTTAAGATCCTAATATCTGCAGCAGCAGGTGCCTGTTTGGTCATAGAAAGGCAAACAAAACAGGACAGTACAACTTAAAAAAATGTCCCGGAGTTCATTTTGTTTCGTGTCACGATAAAAGAGCAATCTTATTGTGAGGCTTATACAAAGACATTGGAAAACACTAAAGATGGAAGACAAAATAGACTTGGGCTGGATTTCGCTATCAAAGATGTTATTCAAGTGAAGCTGATACACCAGCTTTTTGATGTGATGAAACTACTGTGATGTCACACTGTAGCTCGATGCCCTTTGACTTTTTGTGTGAAGACTGGCCCGTGTTGCATCTGTTTCTAGATGAATTTGTGTTTTGGGTCTTTTGTTAGTTTTTTCCTGGTTTCATGTGATTTGTAAAGGTTTGGTGTTTCCTGCTCTTTTTTTTGCATATGTTTACTCTCCCCTGTGTACTGTACTTCCTGTTTGCCCCGCCCTGAGCGTGGCAGACGTCGCTCCAGTTTCCTGTGTCAGCAGTCTGAGCCAGTTCCTCGTGTCCTGTTGGCAGTCCGGCCGCAGCATCCTCCTGTTCCTGATCAGCCAACCACTGGTCCTAACAACAGCCAGGTCATCTGTTGCCAGCTGTCCTCCCAGGCCCCAAGTCTCAATGGACGGGTTCCTGCCAGTCAGCCGCCCTTGTTGATGCACTGTCCGGTCTAGACTTCCTGTTGCCAGAGTCCGGTCCAGAGTCCCTACAACCCAGTCCTGGGTCCAGAGCCTGCCTCCAGAGGGGATCCGCCTTCATCACCCGCCTCCAGAAGGGCCCTACATACAGTACTTAGGGCATAGTAAGGCTACATTCAAATATAGTGAAGCAATTTAGATGTCTGTCAGCAGAACAGCTCTGCTTGAAGAGACCTCTTGTTTACTTTAATAATTTGTACAGTATGCTCTTCAACCAACAAACACTACAGCCATACTAGCGCTCACAATGACAATACTAACATGCCAATGATTAGCAAGTACAATGTTCACAATCTTAGTTTAGCATGTAAGGATGCTAACTTTTGCTAATTAGAACAAAACACTAATTATAACTGAGGCTCTAATTAATTATAAACAAAAGTTTTGGGGCCCTGGTGGCCTCGAGGTTAAAGCGCCGACCATGAACCACAACGTCCACATTAACGCCCAGGTGGGGACCTTTTTTTGCACGTCATTCTCCCTCCTTCATTTCCTGTCGTCTCTCTACTGTGTCTCTCTGATAAAGGCATACAATTTCCAAAAAGTAATTGATACCTGACGATGGTGCTGGATTAAAAAGTTAAGGGATCACCAAAGTTATCACAATTCATCCTGAGGGGAACATGAATGTCCACCAAAAATAAATGGATATAATTGTTGAGACATTTCACTCAAAACCACAAATGCCAATCTCATGGTGGTGCCAAGAAAAGGTCAGGGGGTCACCAACGTCAGTAGGATTCATCCTCCGGGTACCACGAATATCTGTATAACAACGGGGCTCTTAAGTGTCTGTGCCCACTGTTTTATAATCTGTCTGTGGCTCTCACATACAGTCTAACTAAGCACTGTATTAGGGCTACTATATTAGATTATATCATTGGTGCTGCTCCTGTATTTTCCACTTGGTCATGGGCGTGGGAATAGCTCCTCCACCAAAGCTGCCTCAGTGCAACTTCATCCACACAGTCACATGCTCTTCTGTTTATCAGCCATGTTCTATTCTTATTGGTTCCATAGTACATTACTTTATGGTGTGTTTCACATTCCTGACCTGCAGCGCTCAGTTGCGCCTGCTTCGCTGGAAGAGATGGAGAGGACACAAGAAGGTCCAAATACACATGTGAACACAACTTACCCCTAAGCATTATTTGTACACCGTTTAGTTTAAACTTAAATATGTCTATTAATGCATTGAAGAAGCACAAATCAAATCATATTTTAACATGACAAACCCTACACTTCCTCTTTCTCTCTCGCTCTCTCTCTACTGCCCTGGTCTACTGTCGGCAATCACTTTCATTGTCGTTCAATCGTTTTCTCTGCATCCGCATTTTTCCTGTTGAATTGTCATCAATAATGTCGGTGAAATTGTTTCTATTTCCAGACCTGTGGAGTCGTCCACATTAAGTTCCTGATCTCATGCCATTACTGAAACATTCCTGGCAAGCAGGGCTGTAAACAGGATTTTCAAAATACTGAGGTCAAATAAAAACTGATGAATTAATTCAAATGAATAAATAATAAAATGGAAAGAAGAGGTTATGGAAAAGGCTGATTCTAAGACCCCAGAATGCACTCCTTTACTCTAAAATGAATTAACTAGTAGCCGCTGTCACGACCTGGCTCCGCAGCCGTGGCACTAGTGAGGGAGACGCAGTCAGTTTGCACCAATAAAGGGTTTATTGTACAAAACAACCAACAAATATCTTGCAATGGCGGAGCACGAGCCATCCACGCTGCTCCATGGGTGGTTGGTATATGAGAGAGAGAGAGAGAGAGAGAGAGAGAGAGAGAGAGAGAGAGAGAGAGAGAGAGAGAGAAAGAGAGAGAGAGAAAGAGAGAGAGAGAGAGAGAGAAAGCACCGGGCCCAGGTGTCTCCAGTTAACAATCAGCATCTCTGGTCCTGCTGGCTTAAAAGAACATAACAAATGACCCAGACAGGGAACCGTCACACCGCCCAAACACAGAATGATTTGTTTTTCATGTCATCAAGTCTTCCAAAAATGAATGGAAGTGTGGAGACATTTCACTTAAAGCCACAAATGCCGACCTCACTGGGGCTCCAAAGGAATAATCAGGGTCACCAACATCAATGGGATTTATTCTCTGGAGACCAAGATTATCTGTATCTGTTGTGTTTAACAACTTCACTTTCATTTCCTCTTTTGATCCCGTCATAACTACTACGGCCACTGGAGGACTTTGTCACTTCAACATAAACATGTGTCGTTTGGGGGAATTTGCTAAAAGGACTGATGCCGTTGTTTGTCTTGGGAGGACCGTCTCTAGTTGAGATGTGAGGTGGACTGACATTTCCTTCCTGATGCAAAACAAATGTCACAGAAGTCGGTAGTGTTCATAGGAGAGGGGGCTTTTAAGTGTCTGTGCCCACTGTTTTATAATCCGCCTGTGGCTCTCATATACAGTCTAACTAAGCACTATTTTAGGTTTACTATAAAAGATTATATCACAGGTGCTGCTCCTGTATTTTCCACTTGGTCATGGGTGTGGGAAAACCCCCTCTGCCTCATCTTGGCTGCCTCAGTGCAACCTCTTCCTCACAGTCACATGCCCTTCTCTTTATCAGACATGTGCCATTCTCATTGGTTCCACAGTACATTGCCTTATTGTGTGTTTCACATTCCTGACCTGCAGTGCTCAGGTGCGCCTGCTTTGCTTAAGGCCATGGACATAAGAAGGCGTATACAGGTATAAAGAGAGGCAACTATGTGAATCCATGTTCAGACCTGACGCAGCAGCTTTCCCTCTACAGCAAAAAGGTAAGCAGACTTCTGTGCTACGACATAGGACAACATAGATTTATCCACTTTTGGAACATTTTAATTAGATTTACTGAGAACCTTTTCACACTTTGTTTCCTTTCTGTTTTGAAGGAGGTTCTAATTGCTCCACAAATGTCTTTATTGAACAGTATGGGTTTGCCTTCCATGTCTTTACTGGTTATTTTATGTTTTTTCTAACATCCTCAGTCCGTCCATGTGAATATTAATGACTGTAAGGTGACTGACTGTAGTCTGTCAGATACTATGACTATTAACACTCATAGTTTCTGAGAGACTAGGAATACTCATCTCAGATACTATGAGTATTCAGTCTCAAGCTATTGGCTGAAACTTAAACGTGCCTTTTCCTTTTTCCAGCTAATGCAAAGACAAACATTTGTTTTCCTCTTGCGGACTTACTAGTTTGTCAGCTTTTTTAATATCTCTGTCCTACAACACACAGCTCAAAGTCTGTGCTAAATGTGCTGCTGGCTGGAGGCCACGCTTCTGAGTTCTATACAAATGTCTGTTTAGCTCACCACATGGGAGCTGTTATTTACACAACAGACTCAGTTAGGGTTCTTTTATGCGGTCACTCAGGTGAGCTGCTTTCTGGCATTATTTATTCATGTTCAGGTTTTTTTTTTTGCTGGTTGCTGTAGGATTCAGGATATCCTGGTTCCAGACTTTTTGAATCACCGCCCACACAGATATTGATTCCAGTTGAGTGAAACTAAAAGACAGTTCAGTCGGCTTATCAGGCTCCGACTTTCTGAAGAATCCCAGAACCAGTCTTACACAACAAAGGCGACACACCCTTTCTGAGAACGTCTATTCCAACTAAACTCAACCTATTTGCTCTGACAGACTGCTGACAGGTCTAATCTTGCTGAAAGGAAGATTGTATTAAAGAGACAGTGCGTGTAGAGACATCTGACAATACAACACAGTGGCTCTGTGGTTAAGTAGAAAGCTGGTGAATCTCATTATGTATTAGCAGCAAAACATATTTAAAGTATCAAAAGTACTCATTCTGTGACATAATGGCTCCAGTCAGTGTCATAGTATTAGATGATCAAAACAAATGCATTTAAGGTTTAAGCTTGTCAAAGTAAAGCTAATTATATTCCATGTAAACTGTTGGCTGGTTTAAACTACAATGTGGATTCTATTAGCTTTATATATTATCTATATTATGTTTAATCCTTTATCTTCAAGGAAAGATAAATGTAGTAGTGTAAAAATTACAATATAAAGCCCTGAAATGTAGTGGAGTTGAAGTATAAAGTGAAAATACTTTCCAATATTGAAACTTTTTTAAAGTTTGTTTGCTTAGGATGAAAAATACACCTGATGAACACTGATAATTGGAATTTAGTTAAATCTGAGTCGCCTGTTTGGTTGCCTTTTTAACCGTGATAAAATGTGTAGCTGTTGTCTGACTTGTATTATGCAAGATGACGAAGAGGAAAGTCCCAAAAATCACAGCAACATTTATTAAACTCAGTGAAGCTGCATTGACAAACAGTAACAGCACTGATACAAAAAAGAGCCTTGAAAGAACAAACGGAAAGATTAGGATATCTACTAGATAACATCAAAAATATTCAATCATTTCTGATCATATCAAACAATAAACAATACATTTTGTTCTTTTTTTAGTGCAGGAAATGAGGTTTTTCGGCAGTTTAGCATCTCTCAATAACAGTGTTTGGTCTGAGCTTCAACATGATTATTAAATTGCCCTCACCCTCACTCTGCAGCCGTCCCGTCGTGGCCTTGATGGCGTACTCCACTAGCACTCTCGCAGAGGGCTGCTTTGGGAAGGTGTACAAGCAGAAGTACAACGATACCTGGGCTGCTATAAAGAAGGTCCCCCAACATCTCATCACTAAGAAGGACCTGGAGAGAGAGTGTGAAGTGTACAAGTCAGTACAAGTGGTTTTGATAATGTTAGCAAACTCAAAAAATGGAAGAAGAGTAAAAATATAAAGGGGGTACTGAGAAGCAGAATTCTTAAGATGTTATAAGGTAGTACACAACATTTCGCTAAAAGTCAGAGCTACATACTATTAATGTTATAGAGTCACAATTTTTGAGCATAAAATCCTCCATCACAAAGGAGAGACAGAAACAAAAAGGTAGAAATACTTGAACACTGGCTATCACAACCAAAATGTGTGCCGAGGGCAACCATTCGTCTCCTCTGGTCTCATGCAGTACAATGGATAATTTCTCGTAAGAAAGATAATTAAAAAGATATATAAAAAATACCCAGTGTTGTTACCGAGTATCAGTATCGATATTGCTAGTATTTTTGTTTTACGGTAAATCATTTATTTTTTTCATTATTAAAAGAAAATATTTGGAAAATGTTATTATGAAAAGTTTTGTATGTAAAGTGCTTTTTATTTTGAATATTGTTAACATTATTTGTAGTGAACAAAACATCTGGCTAAACAGAGGAAAGATAAACCTTTATTTTTGGGAGTGGGGGATTAATTGAAAAAGTACTTTTAAAGACTTAAATTGTTTTTACTCCCTCCTTCCCTTTACTTATAAGGGTGTCCAGTAAGTATTTATTTGGTTCCTCATTTATGCTGATTTGTCAATTTCTCTTCCCCTCCATGACTTGCCGCCATTTATCTGCAGCAAAGCAGAACATCCCAACATAGTGAAGCTTCTGGGCAATATAAATCTCAAAGACGGAAAATGGATCATTCCTCTAGAGTTTATCTTCGGAGAGGACTTGGAGACCACCATCTTCCAAACATCAAAGTCTAAAATAAAGGTAAAGCTATCATCCACAGACAGAAGGCATATGATGCAAGGTGAACTTAAGGATAGTAGGACCTACAGTACAAACAATTGTAAAGCTACATTCACACTACAGGATTTAGATTCTGAGTATAAACCCAATTTGGCCATGATGACATTTTCTTTTCCATTCCAGAGAGTCTGCATTGTTTGCACTAAATAAAGAAGGTCACCATGGACACTTGTAGTGTGCATCGGTTTAGGATACAAATCTTCTTATACGGACCACACCTCAGTCTCAGAGTCATCATAATATTATCTCGTGCTTGAGGTTTATCAATGAAATCTGGACAAATAGAGACGTGACTTTGTAGTTCACGTCACGCCCTGTTAACTTCTAAAAAGCCTGAAGGTAAATGGTGTGCAACTCAAGTCGGTTTATATTTTATGTTTGAGACACTTGATGCCAGTCAAGCTCAACTTGATCACATATTCGTGCTTCTGCAGGTGTCTCCGTCAGTTAAAAGCACGATCATCCTCGGCATGTGTGAAGGGCTGCTTCACCTCCACTCCAGAGATATTGTCCATCAAGACCTCAAGCCTGAAAACATCATGGTGAGTGGAGGCACCTGTCAACCTGGCAACATGTGGGAAAAGTGCTGCCATTCTGCAGTCAAAAAGAACGGAATTAGCTATTTACATTGCGCCACTGCAATTTGTCTGTGCACCTGATCATTGCAGACACATACCAGGAAAACAGAGATACGTAAAAGATATTCTACGGTGGCTGAGAGAGCTCAATGCGCTGCAATTTAAGAACACACGTGCCAGTACAAAAACCCCAAGTAATGAGTCCTCAGCAAGACTTTGTGTTTAGTGAAATTTAAATATATTACCATGCTAACTTGCTAAACTAGGATGATGGAGCTGCTAGCATGGCGTGTACGTTATCCCACTTTTAAAGCTCTGTGAACTGTTTTGTAATTTTCTAAGACGATATTTCAAACAGACTAAACATCATTTGTCCTCCAGGTGGAGCATGAAACGAACAGAGCCGTCATCATCGACCTGGGACTGGCCAAGTTCTTCAAATATGGCCTCAACTCGGCCATCAACATGGGGAACCCGGCCTACTCAGCCCCCGAGGTGCACAGGGGCAGCCAGAGGGACCAGCGCTCAGACGTGTGGGCCATGGGTAAGATCATCGCTGAGCTCTGTGCCCGGATTCGACTTCACACGCCCAGCGTCTGTCCCGCCAAGATCAAGGAGATCATGCAGGATCTGCCGTACTGCCATGCTGTGTGTAGGATGGTGGACCCTGACCCTTCTCTGAGGGCGTCCATGGGCGGGGTCATCAGTGAGATACGAAGGACCGCAGGTGCAGACACCGTCACCAGTACACCCGTTCAAAAAGAGCACCTTAAGGTACCTTCACCTCACATTAATGTCAGAAACCCGTCTCCATCACCAGTGGACAGAGGTGCATCTCCAGCAAACAGGGACCCATCACCAATGAACAGAGCTCCTACCCCGTTTAACAGGGACCCATCACCAATGAACAGAGCTCCTACCCCGTTTAACAGGGACCCATCACCAATGAACAGAGCTCCTACACAGTTTAACAGTGACCCATCACCAATGAACAGAGCTCCTACCCCGTTTAACAGGGATCCATCACCAATGAACAGAGCTCCTACCCCGTTTAACAGGGATCCATCACCAATGAACAGAGCTCCTACCCCGTTTAACAGGGATCCATCACCAATGAACAGAGCTCCTACCCCGTTTAACAGTGACCCATCACCAATGAACAGGGCTCCATCACCTAAAAGAGATCCATTACCACACTACAAGTCTCCATCACCGCTGAACTGGCAACGCTCACCCAAACCACACCTTCAAGCTTTGCGGCCTCAAGCCGCAATGCAACTCCCTCCTACCCCTCAGAGGACAGAGGACAGGAACAAAAACCAGGCTCTGGTCCGGACAAGCGGATCCGAGTTGACCCAAGACTTCCTGAAAATGAATTTTGATCTGCCCTGCAACCTGCCCACAACAGGGAGGGTGGTGGTGCGGCGCTTTGAGGAGAAAAACGGGGAGGTTGAAACATGGGAGCAGAAGGAGGTGGTGACTCGCGATGGCAAGATAGTCAAGTTCGACGATGTCAAGTTTAATAACAAGTCAGACTAAGAGTTTGAGGATTTGTCGTTCGGCAGATGATTGCGTAAACAGGTTAAATGGTTAGTTCAGGTTCAACTAACCTTTGGTATTTTCTTAAGCGAGCATGTAAAATACATTTCCACTGTGCAGAAGAGTAAACTGAGATTAAGATACAGCAGGCATTGTTTTTTAGCTCATGTAAAAAAAAACTAAAACAATAAGAAGACATCTTGAAATGGCTTTGGTTGTGCATTATGTTCGGCCATGTTTGGAATTTGATTGATAGCTCATTTAATTGCCAAGAAAGAAAAATCTGTAGGCACAAACGACAACCTGTGAATGTTTTTCAGCATCTGAATGCATAAGACTGTGAACATGGCTCATACATGTGTATGTTTATGTATAAAAATAAATTCAGAAATCTCAAATTACATATTTTGTTTCTTTAAGATGCTTTATGCCTGTATTTATTGCAACTGTTTTTCATTAGATTGTCATTACTTTAGCTGTTTTAGCAATAAGAAAATCTGAGCAAGTATTGAAAAGAAGCCAACACTATAATTGATGGTTATAAAAAAAGTAGTTTACTGAAATCAGAATTAGACAACATGGGCTAGTAGCATACAACAAACAAACTATAATATAATACAGGTGTAACTGATTTTCATTAAGTCCAATATTTAAAAGCTACACCCATCTTCCATGGGTCAAAAAAGTCTTTGTCCACATTTCAACACCATTGACTGAACAATGAAAATATGTTAATGTTGCTAAATGTGTCAATCACTGAAATATTTGTGTTTTGTTTGTTTGATAGTTAACTGGATATGTCAAACTTGTGAAAAGATTTCAATTAAACTTTAGCGAAGTGTTTGGTGATCCAACCAAAGCTGATCTGTAATTTTCTGAGCTCTTTACACTTTAGCCCGTTGCTCCTGAACTGCAAGGCGTGACATCGGTAAATAGATTTTCTGTCATATTGATTTTGAGGCGGAATTACGTATTACGCATTCAATCTTTCCCTAACTTGGTTCATAACAGTCTGATCACTTTTTAAGTAGAAAGCTCTTGAGCACATTGTGCAGTCGCAACCAAATTAAGACAACACATGTAGAGACCTACAACAGCGTATTAAGGCGATTGAACGTAAAAAATAAATTAATAAATAAAGACGGAGTGGGGGTAGGGGGTGATAATTTCAGAGATTAAAGTCGTAAATTTATGAGAAAGAAACTTGGATATTCTCTGAGATTTAAGTGGCAAAATAAAGAGAAAAATAACTCACAAATTTGCAATTTTGTTCTCCAAGCAGTAGGTATGAGGCTGACTCACTTTAAATGTTGCACAAGTCATCCTTACTGAGCATAATTTAGGTATTCTCCTAAAGTCTTGGCTAACATCAGCCACTGTGCATCAATCACTATTTGTGGGTATGCATTTTAAAATATATCTCAATTGTTAAAACAACATAACAAATAACACATTTTAAAGGTTTTGCAAACCAAAAGGCATTGTTTTCTAATTCTGACCTTTTTAAAAACCAGAGGAGCTTGTGTTTCACGGTCTATCCCTTTGTCTTTGTGCAACACTGCTGCAGTAATGAACTGCATCTGACCCCACCACCCTCTGGTAATCCGCACATGCAGGGTGCCTTACAATGCTGCTGACTGCACTCACCTGTGCTCACTGTGCTCACTGCTTCATCATTGCAACGCTGTATTTCTGCTTTTGCATAATCTGAGATGCACAGGCTGTTTTTGTCACAAAGGCATCAGCTCTCCAGTGTCAGAAGTGAGCCTTTGAAAGCTCTTCACAGAAGGGTAAGCTTCATTTCTCTGTCAACAGCTACAGCTTGCGTAGATTTTTTATTTTTTTTCCCTCACTTCTGGAGATGTTAATCCTTCAGTCTATCTGCGCCAGACATTGAGAGGAAGTGGGATGTGTGGTTTCCTCTGCAGAGCTTCAGAGTAAAAAGGTCTCTGCATGCACCGACTTTTCTTTGTAATTCCACATCACCTTCCTCATCCGGCCTGCCATCATCATCATGTTGAAGAACATAACTATAAAGCAGTTATCAGGATGACCCTACACAGTGATGACGATCTGCTTTCGAAACAAGATGTCAAACAATGCTAAC
This sequence comes from Cebidichthys violaceus, assembly GCF_023349555.1. Lineage (NCBI taxonomy): Eukaryota > Metazoa > Chordata > Actinopteri > Perciformes > Stichaeidae > Cebidichthys > Cebidichthys violaceus. The sequence continues at coordinate 1,521,121 of NW_027176927.1, read as the reverse complement.
GTGCTTCAGTCCAGCAGGTGTAGACATAGCATGATAGCATTCTACCATTTTGCTAAATACCACTAAACACGAAGTATGCTCCGGCTGTTATTGACGGGAACATCATCAGTTTCGCTGATATGGGGTCCAATCTAATGCTGCGCTCCATTTACCTCGGATGTCGGAAACCGAAGCTGGGAATGACGTCGCACAAGAGTTGGCCCCGTTCCAGTAATAAGTCGGAGAAGTTAGCAATACAGTGAATTATGTTATGTGACAATACATTGCACGCAGTTTGTCTATCATTGACAGACAACATGGCTTGTTAAAAATAAATCTATATTTTGTTTTCCTTTGTCATTTACACTTTATTATAGTTTTATAATTATTTTATTCCAGCTCAAGTCATTTCTATCATTGAAATATACATTTTCAAGATGCTCCTTTAGGTTTTTGTACTTTTCCTCCCTCCATTTTTTTTTTTAAATTATGTTTATCATTTTTATTTGTCCAAATATACTCTGAATTCTATATTTACAAATTACTCAGTAGTCATTTTTAAAATAAAACTGAACTCATTCACATGGCTCTATTGCATCCAGGTTGCAGGAGCGTTAAAGTCAACATCTCTTTGAGTTTGGGTCCATTATTAGGAAACAGACTTGACAACGAATAATTTGCATGACTTATTTGCCCGTCTTTTTTTCTAAATGAACAAGATTATTAGCTCAGAATTATGAGAAAAGTGCTCATGAATTAACGAGATAAATATTGCTGCTATTCAGCCTCTGACCCTTCAACGGTGTTATTTGATTTAAAGTACGGGGTCAACACATGTGTAGGTATCTGAGGTTTGATTTCAGATGCATCATCTGTGGAAGAAGAAGGCCACATCGGTTCAACTGATCCTGGAGGAACTCCACCATGTCCAGCAGATCTGAGTGGGCTTTACGTCTGAACAACTTGCTGAGGTGCCTGTGGACAAACGAATCTCAAATGAATGCGTTACACTTCTGTAGAAATGAGCAGAAAGCTCGTCCTTCCATTAAAACATATGTGGGACAAGACGTCCGCTCAGAAATTCTTCCTTAGAAATGCACTAAACTTAGAAATTCAACTAGTAGTAGTATGATCAAATAAATACATATCTCTGCTTGCACTTGACATGTACTGTATTGGGAAGGACATATACTGCTGACTCATCCTCCACTTCCACTTGTTTTAATAAAGGACCAAACAACAAAAAGCTTTTGTATTATCAGTTTATTAATGAATTTAAGGCCACTGTGGACTGTGCAGAATTCATAAAGAGAGCAGAAATAACTCATATTGTCACACTGCCCTTGGTTGCTTCAGTACTACCCTGTTATGACTGCTTTCCATTGCTGCTGAGCAACGGAGTCAAATCAAACATCGAGGATCTAAAGAAACAAAACATCGGGTCAAGTAACTGATGCAGACGGTACGTAGTGACTTTGGGAGTAGCTTTCTTTGTACATCTCAGCACAGCAGATGGAAACTTGCCTTTGCAGTCACAACGAGTCAGTTTCCAGTTCAAAACAAAGACACTTCAGCATGCTTCAGAATTTCTAGATGTATGAATCATCTCCACGTTGTGCTCCGTACATTCCCTCAGTAATAGGTTTGTTGCCATGCATATTCAGTCTTGATATAAAGATGCTATTGTATAAGTGACCACGGGTTGAAATACTAGTATCGTGTGTGTGTTACTAAGGCCATAGGAATTGAATATGAATTCACATCAAAACGATAACACCAGTATATATAGTCATCTATTTATGAAAATCACAGGCAACCACTCGCAGAGCTTCTCGTCCACCTCAGAGGACAAATGTCACAATGACGTGGAGATACGTTTTCAGTACAATTTGAAAAAAGAAAAAAAAAAAAAAAAACACTGCTAACCATTATTAACCATCCTTTCACTAAATGAACTGTTTGTTGTACATTTGTTTGTACATTTTGTGAAATCTGAATACCTGTTGGCTTAAGATTCTTGCAACGCAAAATTGAAATAGGCAACAAATATTGATAGGAAGAGAGCGCTACGGAAAATCATTCATAACATATGACGTATACCGTTTACACACACACACACACACACACACACACACACACACACACACACACACACACACACACACACACACACACACACACACACACACACACACACACACACACACACACACACACACACACACACACACACACACACACCTTATCCATCACCACAGCTTTCCCACGCAGTTGTCTTTGGTTTCAGCCTGTTCACCTGCCAGCACACAGCCACTCTCACCAGATTGAAAAGGACCGTTTCCTTCTCTCGTGTTTACAATCAAATCTGTCAGAGCGGAGAGAAGTGAAGAGTGCAGAATAAGGGGCACTATAGTGGAAAGGAAAGGGCAGACGCCTCCATGCGACAACTGGCTTTCAGAGTCACATCGTGACAAAGACCGACAGCCAAGATGGAAGACAAAATTTCTTGAAGGAATAAAAAAAGGAGAGCAGAAAAGAGGAAGAATCACGGCCTGTTTCCTTGTTGACGAGCCTCCCACTAGCGCAACAATATTGCTCAAGATATCGGAAACGCATCACACATTTTCCAGTTAGACTTCCCACCGCCGGCATCGTGTGAAAACAGACTTGTGGGGTTTTCGGTCCAAGATGTCCCAGGATGCTCTCGAAACACAAACGAGGACTATATACAACCCTCCACTTGAACAGAATGCGCAAAATCACATCGTTCTCTCGTGATAACAGCAAAACAACGTCCATCGCCCACCAACAGAAGACCGCAGAGATCCGTCATGTTGCGCTTCGGGCTCCAGCTATTGAACTGACTTGTTTGTCTACATGGATACATTTGGCTACTGTACCCTGAGCTTGAAACGGCAGCATTTACAATTCTCTATTCCTGGACCTGATGATGCTGCAGAAATGACACTTCTTGTGCAGAGCAAAATGCTTTTTCCGGGTCATTTCTCAACGATATGTATCGACCAAGGACAGGAGACGGGCAAAAAGATACATTATGAAGATCGACTGCATATAAAGTGTTACGGGAGGAAGCTCGCACTCTTGAGAGACACATTTACATAAAGGAGACGTATAGTACTCTGCACATAATCAACATAACGAAATGTTAAGCGAGACAGACTCCAATCTCAAGCTCCTCTGAAGGCAGAAAACTGATGACCGTCACCAAGACCTGCTCTACCTGATAAAAAAGGCAAATACACAAAAAAAAAAAAACCACGCAAAATTTTTTTTTCAATCAAATGTTGTAGATATCGGATATGCTGAAATGTTACCGGCTGAACTGATGCTACAAAGAGGAACTGTACCTTTGGCCTTGGAGTACAGAACGTTTTCGCTTTACTCTCATTCACACTGGCGACTCTAACAAACATGACAGGAGGCAAAACGTATGTGTACAGCATCCGCAGCTTTGAAAACATTAGAAAGACTCCAGTCTGTCTTTTGATATGGATATAGACCAGCATCTCTGTGTAGGACCCCGCTAAACGAGAGCCTCGATATTTGCAGACAGATATGATATGTGCACCGTTGTGTCAATAATAGTGATATAATAGTAATATCAGTGATACACAGATCTGTAAAGTTTCTTCGTTCAGCACTCATTGTAGCAGCTTCAACACACTCAACTGGAAACAAGAAACTGTCTCCTTCACTTATGTATTCATTGGCATTGAGACAAAAAAAAAAAAGAGCTACTGCTCTATTAAACCCAATATTCTAAATAATGTAAGGTACGAGTGAAAAGACAAAAGAACAAGCTTCTAAGGCATCACAAGGTTTAACCAGCGACCACAGCGCTGTAGATATATATATATATATATATATATATAAACTCATAGAGTCCAACGTTTACCCCTCACTCCTCACTGCGGCTCCCTCAGAAGAAGAACCAGTGATGAACAGGAACCGAGGTGGAGAGCGGCGACCACGGGGGGAGAGATTCAGGTCAATCCTTTATATATTTCTAACAAGTCAGGTGTTTCCATCACCCAAATGAGCACCCCGGGGTCCGCAGGCAGTCAATGTTGATTCTGCGCTGACTAAGTCCTCCACAAACTGATGATGAATCTTAAATTGGGGGGGGGGGGGGGGGGGCGATAGAGGAGAAAAAACCCCCACCATCCTACAGCATGTGCTAACAGGATTACCCCCATTGAAACATGATTAGCGGTCCCTTAGGTTAGACTTCTTCTCTGCCTGGCCCTCTTTGAGCTTGGCGGGGGGTTTGGCGGGGCCTTTCGCTGGGACTTCGGCAGGTTCTTTGACCGCAGCTTCGGCAGGAGGCGGTGGAGGATGGAGACCGGCCTCGGTGCCGATGTTGACGGTGATGTTGGTGTAAAGCGGCATGTACTGCCGGGAGATTGTCTCATATTCAGCCGTGTTCATCCCGTCCGACTTCCAGGTCTGACGCGTCTTGGCCAGCATGTTGAACCTTTTACATGGAGAGCAAAGACAGAAGAGTGAATGAAAGGCTGCGTACCTTTTTACTGGTGCGGCTTAAAGCTTAGCAAATAGCACCGTTTCTGCTGTTCGTAGTACCTCTTTGGGTTCACGTCGTTGCCTTTGTCCAGCTTGTGTTTAATCATCTTGTAACGACCGACCTTTACAGATGGACGAGTGATGTACATCCCCCCGAGAGTCACTCTGAGAAGACGGGGAACACGTGTCAGTCTTTCAAACATTGATCCTGTATCCATCACAGAAACTGAAAACCTCAACATCTGACCGGCTCCGGATGCATTATTTCCACACTGGAACCTCCCGTTGTTGGGAACATCTGGCCTCAGCTATTCTCACCTGACTCCAATGTCGTCGTCCTCTCCCCCCCAGCCCCAGTAGTTGTTGGGAAAGCCGTTCATCTTGAGGTAGTGCAGCGGCGTCAGAGCCGACACTCCTCCAAAGTACATCTTGTACGGAAGCCTGGAGAGGTTTGAAGTATTTTTAGCATAAATACGGAACACAGAATGTGCTATATGGGTCGATCTGTGAAGAGCGAACCCTTCAATGGACATTCACAGACAGGAAAAGGACCTACTTGTAGCCGAACTTGTCCATGGCGATGGCTGCGTGCTTGGGGTTGGAGTCGCAGACGTACGTGTTCCGATCGTCTTCGGGGATGAGGTCCACGTCATGGAAGAAGAGGCAGTTCCAGTCTTCCTCCTTCATGGCCTCCCGGAAACCCACATTCATCAGCTTGGCCCTGTTGAAAGTGTAGTTTCCGGCCTGTGTGGAAACAGTGCGTCATGATTCTCAACGTAAAAAACATCCCATGATACGATTTCAACATTCACCAGTGAATATAAATAATGACCTAGTTCATGACAATGTTAAAGTGTCATATCTTTCAAGGTGTTTACTCCCCAATTAACAACCTACTCGGCATACTTTGAGGTACTCGCTAAGCAGAGACGAGACAAATCATAAGAAGTCTGATTCACTAATACATAACAATAATGAGCGCAATCATGAATCCAGCTCCAGAGGTGTGAGAGATAAAAGGCTGAGGAGCACACGTGAATCAATTGTTACAAGCAGCTCAGGAGATTAAACCCTCTGAGCCACTCGAGCATTTGTATCCTCTAACACGCACATCCAGCGACGGCCCACTAGAGGGCCCTCTTCATCCAGTCTGAACTATAGCGGACACAAAGCGATGGACTCACGCTGCATACAGACCAAATTAACAAGATGATAGCCGTTAATATCCAATAAAAAATGCATTTCTACCAAATGTGAAATCAAAGCACTAAGTAAAATGTTACTTAAATCCCTTATTCACCCGCTGCCTCTTCCTTTTGTGTACACTATGACTTGGTTGTGTGTGTGTGTGTGTGTGTGTGTGTGTGTGTGTGTGTGTGTGCGTCACCTGGTGAATGACGTAAATCCCATAGTTGAGCTGTTGCCGCTGCAGAAAAGGATGTAGGTAGTACAGGAGGAACTTGAGGTGGTGTTCTCTGTGTCTGTGGGGAATGATGATGGCTGTCCGGTGCCTCGCCTCACAGTCGGGCGGCCTGTAGCGTCCTCCGCGCACCACCAGCGGATTCTTCCTCTGAACCTCTGCAAGAGTGAGGCCTGACGGGAAGCTGACGTGGATCGGCCCACCTGTGGGCAGAAGCCGGTCCGGTCATTAGCGGCAGGAAACCAGACGCGTTTAATGGAGAGAAGGAAAATCGTGCGTTTAGGGAACAAGAGGCTGGGATTTGAATGAGACGCGTGGGTTCAGCCTGATGTGTTTGGAAATGTTCCAGTAAGTTATTTTTGTAAACTGCAAATAAAGTAAAATGATTTCTGTGCGTGCCTTCGTCAAACCCGTTTCAGGTGATTTCTGCTCACTGTACGGCTGCCTGACTGTTCAATGCCCTTTATACGTTTACTTGTTGGTTTAGGAAAGCAGTCAAAGCGTCCGGGTTTATCAGCCTTTAGTTTCAAATGACTGGCAGTAATGTGGGGACAAAGGGACAGAGGACAGAGCCCTGAAAACAGAAACTAAGCCTGCTCTTATGGTGCCTCCCAGTGATACCGAATAAACATTACGCGGGATCAGATTATCTTGGTAATGTGTAACAAATCACTAGTAGGAACCCTATCTCTCAGTCTTCTTCAGTGGGTGGAGTTTGTTCACTTGTAATTTTCCAGTAAAGCTTTCCTACATATGGGAACAATGGCTCAAGCAGTGCAGAGCAGTCCCAACACTGATTATGTGATGACCGCTACATGACTGTGCATTGTTCTGTGAAAATTATGCAACATTTTTTTTTCCATTTGACTGACAAATTTTACAATAAACCTATAAAAGCTAAATGACACATGATGGAAATCATTCAATGTAAAAAAAAAAAAAGAAGGGACATCACTACCATTAACCTCGGCTGATAACTGGGGCCACATTATCTTCCATTTGGTCTGCTTGCTTGTTCTAACCCTTCATCTTTGCTAATTATTTTTTTTTACTTTTTAATGACTGAATGTGGGCAGTAATACGTTTGCCTGCTGTCTTATTGTCATTCTCTGTTTGCCAGGATTATTATTTTTAAGTAAATGCTCACAGAATGACCAAAAAAAAAAAAAAAAAAAAACAACAACAAGAAACCTACCAAGTCAGACGAAAAGGTCTCATTGAGCTCATACAGGAGATCTGTGTCGTCTCCAGAAGGGTTCCGTTCACTTCCTGCTGTCTGGTATATTATTCAGTCATACCTCAATTCAATTTTTTTTTTGGCAATAATTAATAGTCAATGCCCTTTGACTCAGTTATCAGCATGTAGTGCAGAATTGCTGGCAAAGTTTTCCTATCATACAGAGCCGAGTACTGACATACTTAGAGCTTTAGTGCTATATTCATACTTCAAGGCCACATTTTAGAGACGTTTTCACTTTTCTGATCATCAGTAACAACAAAAAGTGAATGTACCGTACATCCGCTGTGAAACAAACGAAAATGTTTTAGTTTGTTCAGGTTGCATAGCCTGCACTCAATACACCTCCATCGCCTCTCTGCAGGCTATAAGCAGCCTATCAGAGAGCATGAACCACAGAGAACCACAACAAACCACTAACAGGCAGCAGCTGTGAACTCCTTACACACGTTTGAGCGAAACGGAAACAGAAAAGTGTGAAAATAGAATTCTTAATTTCTAATCGCGCCGCATAAAAGATGTAGAAACATTTGACTTCTAACTATTTACATAAGAAAAATCAAAAACAAGTGCCCTCCATATGCTGGCTGTACACAACACAGCCATCACTACCGAGTGGAGACGTCCTAAAGATTCTCAAATTTCAAATGAACAGAATTTAGCTTCATTAACTATTGATGGGTTTCCCCAGCAATTTATTTGCAGAGACCCATCAGCTGCTATCAGTAACTCATAGTCAGAAGGGAAAATAAATTAATGATGATGTTATTCGGGGGGGGGAAATTGCCAAGTTTGTTCATAAATCGACGTTGTATTTAGAGATTAACAGGCTGAATGACGCAAACAGGACCACTCACCAATAAAAGGGGACGTCTTAGGGCAGTAAGGCATTTCATCTCCACGGCCGTGACTTTTGGATAGGTGGGAGAGGTTGGCGTATACGTCCCCTCCAGCGATGCCCGCCGCCGTGTGGTTGCGGCCCGACAGGCCAGTGGTGTCAGGCTTGCGGAAGATGCGGATGAAGTAGGAGACCCTCTTCTGGTATCCCTCTCGGGACAGCAGCGCCATGACCACCAGCTGAATGCCCAGGAACATGAAAAGGTAGCGCCATTTGGACTGGATACCGATCATGGCGACGGCTCTGCGTTGTCAAAAGCAACAAGAGTTTGGGGGCGAAGGACGCGCAGAAAGTCACTTTGGTCTGGCGCAACGTGACCCTTGGTGATTTTATCCTGGAACCAAGTAAGTTATCCCCAAGAAGAAGCAAAATTCAAAAAAAGGGATGGTTGTCTGGTGTTGTGGCCCACACACACACACACAAGTCAAATATACTGCGTACCTACTGAATGTGACGGTTCCTTTATCTTAAGTTACATGCAATAATCGGTGGCAAGATGGAGTATGAATATAGAGCATGGAGAGCGAAAAAAAATAGACAAAAAGTAAAACAAAAAGGCACTTTTGGTAGACTGTAATTGAGAAGGACCACCAAGGAAAGCAAAAATAGAAAAATACTCTAAACCAAGAAAAAAAAAAAGTATAGTCTACTTTTCTGTTTTTCACTGCATCCCTCACTGCAGGCCACTATGTGGCAAATATCTCCAAAGTTGACAGTTGGTCCAAGTTGTGATTGGTGTGGGGTGGTGATGCCAGTCCCACATCATGTACTTTCACCCCCATTGAATTCCATCCGTTGCCCCGTGAAGCTCATTCTTCTCCGGTCAAATAAATGGCAGCGTCAGTGTCTCTCACTCAACTCTCTCTCTCTCTCTTCCTCCCTTTGTGAGCTTTTATGCGGCCTTCTGTTCTCCCTCATGTGTTCTCCTGAGGGAGGCCTCTGCAACAACAACAACAGCCGCCATGACAAAAGGGGAGCAAATGCAGCCGTATAGGCCCTATACTTTACAGAGGATTACACAGCTTCCATCGACTCACTGCCTGACTGGCTGGAGAGACGGGGGGTGGGGGGGGGGGGGGGGGGTGACCATGACCAGCGTGGGAGGAGTGGTCAGAGGAGGTGTGTGTGTGTGGAGAGTCAGGCTGAGAAAAAAAAAAAGAAATGGGGGAGGAGACGGAGGAAGAGAAGGAGGGAGAGCTTTGATTGTTATTGTCGTATGATGATGCAATCCACAGCTCTGAGACACCTCAAGCAGCTCACCGGACCGACAGCCACCGGGCTCGCTGGATGGACAGGAACAGGACCAGTCGCTCCAGCGGCGCTCTGAAAGACACAACACAGAAGAGGAGGCGGGACAGTTACACCGACTGATCCCCTTTTGGTTCAAACTGTTGACATCGGCGATTTTGTACTTGCAGCAGAACACTTTCCCCACTCAAACAATGACTTATTGTGTGCAATAGAGGCCCAACAAATGGATTGTGTTTGTTTACAGGGAGACTCAACAGCACAGTCGGATAGCCTTGATTAATCAGGCCCAGCATGGGCTCCAGTGCAGAGAGAGGCCTGCTGCCCACAGCGGAGGGATGAAACTCTGTCGTTTGAGAGCCAACTAAGTCCTCGGCCCTACTGCTGCTGCTGCAGTGTTTGCAGACCTTGCCCTTAACCCCTAACCCCGCTCTGGTGCCGTCTGCTGCAGTGTCTGACACATCCTCAGTCGCAAATCAATTATTGCCTGTTAAAGAAGCCAGCCTAAGAGCACTAATCCTAATCCCACTGAACGCTACCAGACTGGTGGAGACGACAGAGCTAGACGAGAGCAGCTTCCAACCTCTCACCTACAGATCAGGGAAATAACGACAACATTTAATTCCCAAAATGTTAAGATTCTATGTCTAAAACCACAAAGAACTGTAATGTCTGTCACGCATTTGGATTCATACAGGCCTATATCATCTCTCGGGGGCTTTGAAAGCCCAACGTGCAGCTTTAATGTCAGATATTTCATTCTTATTGAATCATTATGGTGCTGACAGCTTCAGCCCTTAGAGCATGTCTAATTACAGGAAAACAACGCGTTAGTTTGCAGTAGTCTGTCAGTCACACTCAGATAAAACAGGTACAGTACACACACAGCATGTTAAGGGAGAGACAGCGCCAAATGAAAAAGACTTGAGAGCTCCGATAAGAGAAGGAGAGAAGGATGAGCGCCTACTTATTGCTAGGATGCATTACAAGGGATTAATTACCACAAGTAGTCTTGATAATATGAAGAGAAAAACACTTTTCTAATATACTTCCTCATGTTGGCATCTAGCTTTTAAAGCCAGATCTGCAATATAGTTCTATAAATGAGTATACATTGGACTCAAATGCTTGTCATAACTGACAGGAAATGGTTAAATCCACAATCCAGATTTACTTTAATTCTGAAAACTACGGTTGAAACACACGACCTACTCGATCAACTACACAGATGGACCGAAAACATCTGACAAACTCATGCTTACTGAACTGTAGCGCTCGTACGCATTTCTGCATTTTGATTCGACAGCTCACAGCGAGGACTTTCAGTTCAAGGATAATAAAAAGGGTTTTCCTCTGAGGGGATCTGTGGATCATAACGGAGAGGAAAGCCTCTCTTTGCCGCCGCAGATGTTTATCTGCATGCAGAACTGTGAGCAGATGGGAGATTGACCCCTCTCACTTTGCCTGGCCCCCATAATAACCCCACAGATTATGGATATGGTTCATAAAGATCATAACATTAATGCTTAATCCCACAGCAGCGAAATTTAACTCCAGCGAAGTAATCTTTCTTAATAAAAAGGTTGAAGACTTTTGAACTGGTTCATGTTCTTTTTTTTTTTTTATGCTCACTGGATAAACATAAAACGATTAAACCTCTCAGGTTTTCAACGGACAAAACACGGCCGATAAGACAAATGTGCTGTGCAAGTTTGAGCCGCTACATGACTAAGTATCCATGCGTGAGGAAAACCCCCAGAGAGGGAATCAAAACTTTCTGCGACAAAAGGGGGAGAAATGATGAATCTGGTTTGCTTTAGAGCTCGGGGGCCATGTCGTGCTGGAGCTGGCTTATACAGTCAAGAGAACTTGGCAGCAGGCATCTTCTCCAACAAAAGCTCAGGCACCGACTTAACACGCATATAAAAGAGATCCAGTGACTCGATGTAGACGAATCTCTCCCGTGTTAGCCAAAAGGCTAAAGAGTGAACCAAAGAGAGAAGACAAAGCAACCTGAGGGGAGCTGGAGGGGGAGCATGAGAGCGTCCAACAGTCTGGTTCTCCCGCACCAATATCCTTCCTTCCTACATTTACAATTCAAAAAGGAGGTCCGTCTGGCCTGAGATACTTCAGCACAGCACAGCAAGCCTTTTTTTTTTTTTCTGGTCTTGCTCCCAGCACCCCCGCTCTCATCTCGCTGTGCAATGTGTGCTTTAAAGAATGATGGCACATAACAGCCGACAAATGGGACCTTTTCTTCTCTGCCTATGGGGCATTAATACTGCATATGTCCACATGGATGCTCGCGCACACATGAGTGAATGTGAGAAGAGCCATGAGGGCTAGCATGGGGCGGGGGTTAAAATATGGAGCCAACGAGAAAATGAAAGGGGATGGGGGGGGGGGGGGGGGGGGGGGGGGGGGTGTACAGTAGGGGAGCTATATTTAGATCATCATCTGGGGACTAATAGCTTGTGCACTGGTGTTGAAATGCTAAAGGGACAACATAACACAGCCACAGAGGGAGACAAACAAGCAGTAGTTTTTGAGTCTCTATTGACAAAAAACACCTGAGTCTTCTTTCATTCCTCTCCAACCGTCGAGGCGATCCATTCCCAGACCAGACCCAGATCAGCAGCACTTACGCACAGATCATATTATTTGTAACATAATTTATTACCTGTCGTGGGTTACTTCACAGTTGGAGGTTATGAGCCAGACGTTCCAGGCGCAGCTGGTTCATATCATGTGAGCGGAGCACAGGGTCGAGATGTGGCCCAACCGTGCTTGTTAAAATTGGCAGCGACTATTTTAAAACTAGCATTTTTGAGAAGCGTTACCGCAAGAAAGGGGAAACAAAACCTACTAATGATTGGTTGTTCATTGTTAAAGCCCTCGAAGGCAAGAGACGGTGCCTGTGAAGCAAAGAAAGAAAAAAAAAGGGCCACAATTTATGTAAATACTGATAGGAATGCTCAACACTCACGCTCTAAATATTTATACAAAGAAAGTACAAGGATAGGAAAGCTTGCTACAAAACCTGGCCTAGACTGCTCATCTAGTGAGGGCCTTCACCGCTTCACCCATCAAGCTCACACATCTGCCTAAGTGTGTCATCACTTCTACATGTGCCAGTCGACTGAGGGTGAGCGAGCGCTTCTCAGCCTTAAATGTGTGACCTTCCTGTTAAATATGCTAAACCCCTTCTACTACCGTCGGGTGGAGAGTCCATCAAATCCCTTTGCTTTTGCACAGAGATTTAAGCTTTTATTCCGCAATTCAGCATAAAGCTCCTGCGTGCCACGAGGACCAGCGATCCATCTCTCTGAGAAGCATTTATGTAACTACTGTAAATCCAGAGCTGTGGCTGCATAGAGAGAGCAGGAAGAGCACAGGTAGAAACGACTTCTAGGTGGGTGGCTTAGGTTTGTTTGTTTGTATATAGTAACAAAAAAACATTCTGTCTTAATTCATTTTCTATCTATTTTCCACATTGTAGCAACAGACAGAAGGGAAACGGTGGAGCGAAGGGACAGTCAGCGGGAGAGAGAGACGCAATAGGCTGATACAGCTGTTGCAGGGTTGCAAACAGCTGTTTTTTGCGCCAATCAACTATGTGCTTTAGTAGGCTTATTTGTGTCAGTCATGTTCTCAGATGTATTGTAACTAATGTGTTCTACAGATGCCTGTTGGAAGATTTGTATTAGCTTAAGTTGGAAGGGAGTTGATTCGATATCAAATATAAATAAACTATTCTATTTCCTGACATTTCACCACGGGGCTTGTTCCTGCGGTGCAGCCAAAAAGAGAAGGCTCTGTTCTGCCTCTTTGGCAGTACAGTTCCCAGTTCACTACACCGATTACAACACCAAACCGACGTAACGCCGCAATTTCCATTACAAATGACAGAAATCCACAAGTGCAGCGTTTTGTAGGAAAAGAGTGTTTTCAACGAAGACACCCATCAGAGCTTTGCCAAGAGCTGGAGATGTTTGAGGAAGTCTCATAATTCTCTATGCAGGAAAAAAAACAAAAAAAAACCCAGACTTCTTAAGATCTCAATTAATCATCAACACATGCAAAATGGGTACAAATTTGACCTCATTTTAGGTCGTCAGAGTCAGAATATATACATTGACACCTAGCATAGCAAACTCAGTGCCATGACTGAACAAGCTGGGTAACTATATGTCTATATGAATGGAATGGATATAATGGAACAGGAGATGACTAAATGTATAGCTGGTCTCTGGCATCAGAATGTGTCTCGACATGCGATCGGATCTCACTTCCCTGCACTATATGCAAATGAACACGTATACCACCTCCTTTTGCAGAGAGCGAATGCGTTGTTTTTTAGCAGCAATGAACTTCTCATGCCACAAACAAAAAAGAAGAAGAAACCCAAACAATACAGACTCACTCGTAGTATATCTCGATGTGCTTTTTCAAAATGTCAGACGCTGTGGACAAGGCCAGCTTGCGCGATGATCAGATCGCCCAAGACACATGTTAATGCCAAATGTCAACAGGGTCTCTCTTTTATGAACATCAGTCGAAAAATGGAAATATACAGAAAAATAGTGAGGCGAGAGCAGATTCATATTTCCTTCCTTGTTGCTACTTGCTCTAAAACTTTGGAGCGCCTGGATTTCTTTTGTGTCAATCCTTAAAACGTATTTTAAAATATAATATAGTTATTTAGGTGTGAAAATGCACCAGATCCAAGTATTTAGTGGTGAGCAATTAAAAAAACAAAACATTTACAGGGCAAGGCTTCCCATATTAACATCTAATCCATTACTGATAAACAAATACATTGTAAAAACCGGTGCAGGCGGCGGCATCAGTGTGATTCTGGGGTTATCGTGACTCGACATGATTCCAACAGGCATCGCGATGGCGTCAGAGCACAACTGTGGTACAAAGTCTGGAAAGAAAGCGTTGATATGCTCCCTCTGGAGATTCAACCTGGTTGTCTGTGTTCGCTAGCAACAATCAATACTGTGTCACACACACTCCACACAACATTGACGATACCGAAAGACTGATTTGTTGTGTTGAAATAATAACTCCACCATTAAAAATGGATAGCTCAAAGTGGGAAAGCGGCAACAGTGAGCTTATTGTGTCTCCATTCTCTCAGCTATGAAACATGAAGTAATCATGCATTAGAAATTAATGATCGCATAGTATTATCATTCCTTTATTGCCAAAATAAATGCGATACGGCTTGACAATCCAGACCTCACCTCTAGACTACACGGTTACATTATGTATGACAGATTTGAAAGGATCCACTTTGGGACATTTACATGTAGAGAAACAAGTAAAAAGACAAAAGACGTTGGCTGTATTCAAAACAGCCGAACAGCTGGTCAAAGCTCATGTTGAGGATATGCCAGTGTGAGCTAATTAACGGAAGTATTGCAACTGGTTTAGGAACTGGTGTTTAATACTACACACAGGAGTGAAACTGATCTGGACAGATGTGGTCAGCGTTGTTACACAACAGCATCATTTTTTTCCCCCTTACTAGGCGGCCAAGACAGAGAAATATTCTTTAAACACAAACCAAAAGAAAAACAGACTGACTGACGGTACAAACAGTATCTGTATACTGTATACGCAAGCAGGGCCTATTCTCTCAAGCGCCTAAGCCAAGCAAGACCAGGCAATGAAATAATGTGCAAACATGCCTCTGAGAAAAGAGGCGTCTGCATAACAACGCGTGCCAGCGTCCTTGTCATGGAAACCCATCCTGAGCCCAGGCCATTCATTGGGGGTGCAGCTGGTACATGTCTCTATGGATGTTCCCTCCAGTCCCAAACTGATGAGGAGAGGAGGGGGGGTAAATCATCCTCCTCCTCCTTCCTCTCTGCCTTTGGTTGATCACGCTGTTTCCATAGTGTAGTTAGAATCCAACCCACCAGGGATAGACACTTATCCACTCACAGCTCCTTGCAAACTCCCATGAGGCCACGCACAAAAACTGGAGCAACAAGTCACACGAGAAAGGAGAGGGTTGACACCAAAAGATCTTATAACACAAAGCCCATTCAAAGTAAAGTAAAACTGCATGGCACCGACACCGACCAGGCCTTAAGTTGCTCCGTGAGAAAAAGGGTTGGGCAATATGGAGAAAGTGAAACTTCACAACACTTTTTCCATCAGCTATCTCGATATTGCGACGATATTTACACAATAACATTTTTGATAAATTATAATCAGTGATGTGGATCTAATGTCTAAGTGGATATAAGAAAAGTGCATCACTTTACTGTAATGCCGCTTTTAAAAAACAGTAAAAGACAACACTTGTGCTATATTACATACAAAATCTAAGACGATATCTAGTCTCATATCACCGTGATTATGGTGACTGATGATTTAGAAAACATCTGCAGTGTGTAAGATGATGATTGAAAAAAAAAAAAAAAAAGCATTGCTCATTTGCATACCCTGTCACAGGACTATATTATAAAAATAACCTTAATAATATTGCATTAACCTGGTGGTCATGTGCAGAGGGAAACCTTTTATTCTCTGCCAGTAATTAGGTTTCAGAGACAGTAAAAGTAGAGATGCAAGAAGAGGAGATTGTACAGTTTGAGCTAAATGTAAATGCAAACTTATTTGCATTTACATCGAAGCTACTGGTACTTATTGTCAGTTACTATCACTAGTCATTGGGTACATTTTCTATGACAACAAAGTTGTAAAAAGATATGTCATAGGCAGTCTGTTTTCATTCATGCCTTGTTGGAGAGCTGTTTTTATAGGATAGGGCCCAGCTGCTTAATAACTGTAAAAGATTGCATGTGTAAATATAAAACGACGGCAAAGAGGACAGGGAATGCAGATTGAATCATCCTGACCACACAAGAGTACATAACATTACCACAAAGATAAAAAGAGGTAAAAAGGTTAAACTGTTGGTCACGTGGAAAGTATTATTTACTTGTCCTCTCAGACCTCAAGTATTGACTCCATCTATCTGACAGCTCAGAGGGGGAGGGGGGCCGCCATGCAGACTCTTTTGTTCCACGCAGGGGGGTTTACATGAAAACATAGGTGAAGAATGGAGGCCGTGGAGAGTCAAGCCACTTAAGTGAGAAAGGAGACACGAAATGACGCAATCAATGACACTTTTCAACACTCCCTAATATCTTAACAGGCACCGCCATCAGCTCCAACTAAACCACGAGCAGCCAGCTAATAATAAACACGGTTGTTTAGCCAGTTGTCATTAAAGTTATCACAAAACGTTTCCGTTGCGTCGTCGTTGTTCTTGTGGCACTTTAACGTCAAACTGGAATGAGGCACGCAAACTTTTTAAGTGGTTTGTTTAACCAAGTTGTGCAAGCATTTTGTCTGAGCAACGTAAACTGAGCTTGACATTTACCAACGTTAGCTTTTTACACTGTTGGCTGTGTAAGTTATAGCTTCTTTGATTATATAGTTGTCCAACGATAAACCAGAGAAAACGTGTCTTTCCGTTGTTTCAGCGACCGTTTGAATCGCTTATTAGCGTTAAGTTGACGTTACTTTGACGCTAAATATTCCAACGGTTGTGTGTGACGTCACCCAAAGCACTTTTTATCAACACTTACCGTTAATCTTGTAAAAGTCCGTCGAGGAATATCACCCTCACGCAAACTCCCAACTACGACTGATCCTCGCCAGCTGTGTGTGAGTGTCGCGGAACACGAGCCGAGCCGAGCCCAACCGAGCCAGTCGCTGCGGGTTAAACTGGCGTTGGTTTAGCTGGCTAGCTAGCTATAGCAGCCACACAGTTGTGTTTTCGGGTTTCTTTTTAGCGACATATTTAACGGTTTTATTCTTACCAGCCGGCCTGCCTTTGTCAATTTGTCAGGTTAAGTAGCCGTTAGCCGTTGGTATCCTCCACAACACCCGCCCTCCATTGCACGTCCGATATGTTCTGAAGTTGACGCCGTGTGGTCGCTGTGATGAGCGGATGAACACAGTCAGTTTCTCCTCCCCTTCACTGTAAACCCCAAATTACACCATGTGCCTATAAGAAAGCCCCACTTTCGTTTTAAACACGAGAAAAATATGAACACGGTGTTATACGTGGCTGTTTCTATTTAGTGTAACGTCCGGATTTAAGGTATAATTAGTGGGTAATGTTAGGATGTATATGTTTATTCTTCAAAAACATGTCAAAAAAGAAATGCTGTACAAAGGCTATAAACACAACCAACACCAAGAGTCATAAAAATAAGTAAAAGGAGGTTATAACAATTAAAACTTTATTCATAGCACCTTTAAAAACAGAGTTTACAAAGTGCTTTTACAAAGCAGCAGAAGTAAGGCAATAATAACAATAACAAAACGCTCAGTGAGACAGTTGATCCGGTTTGTTTTGTTTATGCATTCATGGATTTATTGTGATTAAATTGAGTCATTGTTTAAATAAAGCCACACGTTCTAAAACAGGACCAAATTTCACATTTCATACAAGAGGTTATATTTCACAGTTAAGGTAAGTCATAACTTACATTTACAGATGCCTTTTTAAATTTTAATCTGTGCTGGAAAGTAACTAAGTACATTTACTTCAGCACCGTACCTAAATACTCTTACTTTACTTGAGTATTTCTAGTTCTAGAAACTTTCTAATACAACTCTACACAAATATTGTACTTTTTTACTTCATCACATTTATTTAATAACTTGAGTTACATTTGCAGATTCAGATTGATACAGGATTATAATCAACAAATAAATGATGATGAAACGTTTATGTTATAGATTCTAGTTTTGGTACTTTGATATCAATACTTTTACTTAAGTGAAAAGACTTACTTGTAACTGAGTATTTATAATGTTATACAGTAGTATTGCATCCTTGACTTAGGTATAAGATCAAAGTACTTCTTCCACCTCTGATCGCAATCATATCCTTGCTAATTTGCCGGTTCTTATTAATAAAATCCAAACAGAAATATTGTGTAATTACTTGACAATAACAATGCATATAAAATCATTGTATTCTATGGCTGCCTGTACACTGACTCTGCTCTTGCTTGATGTTTTTGGTGGGATAGAGTTATCAAAATGGCTGTCCAACCACATCTGTACCAGCTATTTCACCACAGGCCCTCGGGAGCTCAGGGTGCTTTGGTGTCAGCCTTTTGGCAGAGTCGCTTCCCTGGAAAGTACTTTGGTCCAAACCACAGGCTGGATCACATTTTTGTCAAGATGTCCCACTTTCCAGACCTGGCAACCCGGCCACTCGGCCACTACTATTTTGACCAGGTCACCTACAAACTTCCAACCAGAGACCAAGTGAAACACAGGTGACTTCCACTGTAATCTTATACATCAAGTCATATTTAGGGAGGGGTTCCCAAACCTGTAACAACAGGTTACCTTGGAACTTCTGATCTTTACATTCTCTCAAGATCGTTACTTCAAGTTAATGTACTACAGTAAAATCTGAGCTGTTCTTCAAGGGCCTTTGGACCTCGAAGGGATTGTTCAGATCTTTTGAAGTGGGCCTGTACGGCGGTCGGCACGCCTCCAGTTTAGAGAAGAGTTATATCCATCCATGCTCTCTTCAAAGCTACACCCAAACTATCCCTTTAACCTGTCCACGTGGATCCTGACTACTAGTTGACACAGGTCATATTTGCTGTGTAGCTTGGTGTGCTATTAGTTTTTTTCCAGCACTGCCGCTTGGACGCTATAATGAATATGGTCTCCCCCCCTCCCTCTTGTGGCCTGAAGGGAGCGCTGCAACCTCCAGCTGCACTGTTTCAACTCATGGGCCGACTTACAACAAGAGAGGCAGAGGGCCACGGAGCGGCATGGGAGACTGCATCGTGAGGCCCGGCCCGGCCCCGGCATCTGCCTGAGTGGACTGGGTCAAATCCAAAATCCAACTGGCAGGAGTTCATCCATAGAAGATTACATTCATATGATGTATGGCCACTGCTGCTAACTGCCAACGACCATAAGCTTCTGTCTCATTGCCATAAATACAATCGGTCTTATTAGAGAAATGAACGTTGAGCATGTGTCTGATGTTTGATGTGATACCAGCATAGATAACACTTTAATGTGTGTGTGTGTGTGTGTGTGTGTGTGTGTGTGTGTGTGTGTGTGTGTGTGTGTGTGTGTGTGTGTGTGTGTGTGTCATCTTTAAAAAGTAAATATCAGGCTAATACACAATTTATTCACATAGAATTTGTCCAATTCCTTAACTCCACCCTTAAGAGCAACATTTACCATCTACTTTGGCAACAGTGTTGGAGTCGTTGCCTTTGACAAAATGTTGCCAGCAGGAAACATAGCACCACTATTGAACAGTGATAAAAGATCAAGCAATGGTAGACTACAGCCGAGGTAATCTTCTATTAAAAGATACATTTCAAGGCAGAAAAACAACCACCATTTACTTTGTATTATTGAAAACATCTTTAATGGATATTTTTGTATGTAACGTGTTCTTAAGCGAGTACATATAGATACAAATGTTCTATCCTAGCTACAGTCAGGGCCAGATATCGTTAGGAACCAGTAGAGTGGCTGTACAAAACGCACTCCTTCACATAGTAGTGTGTCTTCTCAAGGCTGACAGGTCTAATCTGACATTAGGCCTTGTTGCTGCAGTGGGGAAATTTAGTCCAAATATCAATGTCAATGTCAAGGACTGCAAATCCACAAAAGACACACTGTAGATAGAGACACACAGACGTAAATCAATAACAAACTTGTGTGTCTGGACACCGGTTTTGTGTTCCCCCCAAGATGTATTTTTTTTCCTCTCTACTTGTAGAACTCGTGCTCCTGCTCGTCCTTTTTGATGACGGTCTTGTAAGCTTTTTCGAAGTCTTTGGCCAGGACGATGTACCTGTTCTCACGCACTGCCAACATGCCAGCCTGAGACAGCAGAGGAACAAATCAAATATAAATATATACATATATTTATGGATTCTATACACAAAGTAAAAGAGGTTTTTTTTTCTTCCCCCGTCCCCATTCCTTTTCATTTTGCACGGCTCCGAGAAAAATAAATTAAAAAGGGTTGAGAGTAACTCAACAGATAATTAAAGCTCTAGCTCACCTCCTGGCAGATGGAGTTGATATCAGCTCCAGAGATCTTGTCTGGTCTGGCCACATCTGTACATCAGTTAAGGACAACTGAACAATACGTCAATGCAAGCAGAACGTCAGAGCTGAGATAAAGATTAGATAGTGTCCACTCTCCTATGACTGGAAGATAAGCATTATAAAGTTAGATTCGTACATCTAGTAACCAACCGACTATGATATTACATTTTGTTCTATTAATATTCAAAATTGTTAAATTTACCATTTTGTACTGAATAAACTGGTTTTATTTCAACACAAGCTCCACTGTGTCGTAAGGTTTACATCGGTAACGATACGCAATTCTAGCATCCCAGACATTTAGCCAACTTCCCATCATGAGCTAAATAACTATCGACCCAAATAGACTGGATTAGTACTAGCCTAACACATGTACCACCCAGCACTGTGCGCACACACACACACACACACACACACACACACACACACACACACACACACACACACACACACACACACACACACACACACACACACACACACACACACACACACATGAATGTAAACACCACTTCAACGCGTTATTGAACATAAAGGATACAGTCCTCCAGGTCGACCTCCTCGGAGAGGTTCATTTTACTGGTGATTGTGGAGAAAACGAGACGTTTCTGCCGGCGGTCGGGCAGAGGGAACTCAATCTTTCTGTCCAGACGACCAGGACGCAGCAGGGCCGGGTCCAGCGTGTCTGCTCTGTTGGTGGCCATGATCACCTAAGAGGGGGTTCAAATGCCAGCATGATGGGAACATTCAGGCTGAAGGCTATTTCTGTGCAAGACTGTGCTGCATTTCCTTGAACGCAAAAGTCCATTTAAGGTTTTGAAGATTGACAACATAAACCATTTTGGGTGCTTGCGAGATGAATAGCGAATGAAGCTCAAACTCCATCAAGAGCTTTCTCTGACAGGTGGAGTAAGCTCACCTTGACATTGACGTTCTGGTCAAAGCCGTCCATTTGATTAAGTAGCTCAAGTAAGATCCTCTGCACCTCCCTATCAGCTGCAGAAAAAGAGAAAAAAAACAAGGTCAGACGGAACATTTTTTTTTTTTACCATGTTGATGCATTTACAAACAATACTTTGGTTTGTATACATGAATATCACACATGTTCATACCTCCAGTCTGAGCATCAAAACGCTTCGTGGCGATGGCGTCGATCTCATCGATGAAGATGATGGCCGGAGCATTTTCCTTTGCCAGCCGGAAGACATCACGCACCATACGAGGGCCTTCACCCAAATACTTCTGAACAAACTCAGAACCCACCACACGGATGAACGCCGCTGGGGACAGAGCGATTGGACAAAGATTATGGCTTCTATCCACTGTGGACACTCCTTATCAATATTCCATAAATAAAATACAGCCGTTGTTGTTCTAAATAATGACATATGTGTTTTATGTAAACATTAAGGGGGAATTGGCTTTTTGTCTACTTTGAACTAAAACAAGATATGTCAGTACATTAACACATGAAGGTCTCTCATATGGAGGACTTACCTGTAGTGTGGTGGGCCACAGCCTTGGCCAACATGGTCTTGCCACAACCTGGAGGTCCGTACATAAGGACACCCCTGGGTGGGTCAATGCCAATCTGAGAAAGGAAATAGACCAGTTAATATGTATCTAGGGCAGGTTTTCAATATTTCTATTAGAGCAAATTTGTGTTATTTCACGAGTGCGATTGTAAAATCCCTGAAAAGCATTTGTTGTCCATGTAAAAACATTTGTAATTTCTCTAGAAGAGCTGACCTGTTTGTAGAGCTCAAAGTGTGTCAGTGGCAGCTCAACCGCTTCTCGAACTTCCTGCTTCTGAATGTCCATACCACCAATGTCAGCATACATCACATCTGGCTTTTGGTCTGGGAGCAGAAGCACAGCGAAAAGGAAAAGTTATCTTTGCGATTCAAACAGTGTCAACAATTTTCGCTGCGAGTGCTTTACCTGACGTCAGCATCATGATGCTGCTGTCAGCTTCAGGAGGGAGCACATCCACCAGAGCGTTGCTGTGCTTGTGTAAAGCCACCGAGGCGTTGGGCTTCAGCAGCTCTCTGTCGATGGTGCTCAGGATGCGCACATAGTAGTTGGACCCTGAGAGCAGAACAAGGGAACAGAACTCATTACAGATTTAGAACATGTACTTCACACTGAATAATTCAAATTTGACGGCACACAGTACATCTCTTCTAGGTTGTCTCTCAAGACTCTGAAAGAACACGATAAAGCATTCAAATACACAGCATGAATGCATCATTTGCCGTTTCATTCATTTTTAATTATCTGCATTTTCTGTTTTACAATCTATTTTCAGTCACTCTTTTTGTGCTTTTAACGCACTATTTTATTATCCATTTATCTCTTGATGCTAGTAAGAATTGAATTGTTAATTCAGTACAAAAAGTACCCCCTTAATATTAAGCTCGACATTAACTTGTGAACAAAATTTCAAAATCTGTGAAAAGGACAACACACAACAGGAAACTGATTATTTTTCAGTGTTTTTGAGTGCGAATTAGACCATTTAAATGCTATGATACAAGGAATCTGAAATGTCCTCTTAAAATGTATCATAGGTCTTATTATACATAGATTTGTTGTCACTGTTTATGTGCACAGCTGTCCATGTTGGCAGAATATATATTCTTTTTAATGTTACCTGTAGTGGAGCCGACAATGGCAGTGTTCTGGTCAACAGCTTCCAGGAACTGGCCAATGACAAGTGGGATGCTCTGTATCCTCTTCACCTCCTCCTGGGCGTGGAGGAACTCTTTCTTTAGGTTCTTCTGTTCATCTTTGATGTACTCCTCCTGCACCTCCAGGAACTCCAGCTCCTGCTGCAGCTTCTGCAAACACACAACAAAAAGGAAAGAAGGGTGAGAGCCTGCTGGAGATGAAAGCGCCACACATCTGCTGGCTGGAGATTATTGACCAACGTTGGTAACATGTGTGTGAAGATGAATAGTTCAACCACTAACACAAAAAAAAAACTGGTCATGCTGAACGCTCCACATTCTATCTGATTTCCTTCTGTGAGGCAGCCTTTAATATATAAAGTAGTCACATAACACAAATGTATTAACAGGTATCAGACCTTGTATCTGCTGTAGAGGTCCTCAAGATCTTCTGGTTCTGGTGCCAGGAAAGAAAGACCTGTCTGAGGTCTGGAGGTCAGTATTGCAGGCATCTCGTCCTGTGAATGGTGAAAGCATCACTTTAACATAAAATGTTTCTATATTATATTTAACATCAGACATCAACGAAGAGCTTGTACTCTATTTCACCCAAACGAACAGATAATATATATTCATGGTACGGTGACAGACTACATTACAGCATCTCGCCGATAGACAACAACTGTATGCTCGGTTATTAGCTTGCACCTAGCAAAGACAAACAGTAGCTTAGCTAACGTTCCCGTTAGCTCGTTACCAGCTAGCTTACTTAAACTGCTTGTAAAAGCAAAAAAAAAAGACTATTTAAAGCCGAATAATATTAACATAATCTCACATCAATCTTTATTATATATAGCTTTATAAATCCATCGTCATCGTAAGCCAATCAATGTGCTCCAGCTCAACAAACAGCAGGCTAACACTAGTAGCTAACGCTAGCAGCTAACTTGCGTGACAGAGCAACTAACGTTAAACCGAATAGAGAATGAATTGGCAGGTTTACCTTTCGGCTGCGTTAACGAGCTTATAAAATAGTGAAATACTGCGACAAACGCCGGAGGACAGCAATACTCAAACACTCAAATTCTCAAAGGCCTACCACAGAAACTCTGTCAATTTTTAAGAGAAAAAACAGGAAACAATCTCACTAATTCATACCGGGCTCTTTTCCACAGCTACGATGTCCTCCATGTTGAAATATGCCTACCGTCTGACGTTATGACGCAATACGTTGGCAGAGGGGTTTTATGGGTAATGGAGTTCATCTCTGGGTTACAGACAAATACTGGTTTTCTACATAATGGTGAATATGCACAAAAATAATTATTGTGCTTAAGTGATGGTCAGAAAATTTAGAATACTTATAACATCGCAATTGGTCTTAAAAAACAGAAACATAAACTTAACAATTATTAAGTGTATGTTTCTGTTTTTCGGATTTTGGATACAAATTGAGTTTGTAATGTACAGCTTTCTCATTTTAACTTGTACTTGTACTTTAACTTGTACTTATTATGTATCATCTTAATTATTATTAGACTATTGTTAGAATTCTTTATTTATGTTTCCTGACTTTTTACGTTTTTTTCTATTTTAATATTTATTCTGTTCTCTTGCCATGTTTCTTCCTTGTTATGTGGAAAAGTATATGGCAATAAATATTCACAGCACATCCTGTCAGACTAAATTGGCATAAACTGTTCATATTACTATTGTTGTAGGTCCCAGTCCCAGATGAGACACATGTTCCCACCTTTTAAGGATTATAAAATGAATAGAATAAATGATAAATAATATAGAATGGCATACGATTCTCATGATTTACATGAAAATAGAGAGTTCTTTTAAACCGTTTTTCTTTTACACAACTTCACCACATGCAGGTGTAACACATTCTGATAAGTAGGTGTGCAGAAAAATGGGTTAGAAACGTGTGCAGGCGTAACACAGTCCTGAAGTTCACTGACAAGTGGGTGTGCAGAAAGATGTCATCTCCTGTTGCAGAGTTGGTGGTCTTCACACCTCTGCAATCGCTGTGTGAAAAAAAAAACAAGAGGCATATTTCATGCACCACGGTGGTTTCCATTTAGGGCTCAACTGAAAAAAAAAAAATCTTGGTGAATATCAAAAAATAGATGATTGCACTAGAACTATATCTTTCCTCTTGTGTGGGAGAACGCATGGAAAAAGTACACACATATAAGCCTACACGTTTGTCTGTTGAGAAACAAGATAAAGTGAGCTGTGCTAGACAACAATAAAAGTCAGAAGTAATTTCTCACTCTTGTTGAGTTTGAAAATGCATTCTTGACCATGACACATAACTAATCCATTTTATAATAATTAAAGTATATAAATATCGAATTTATTTGAATAGATCGGCCCCATTGCCATCAATATCCAACTATCTACGTAGGTCTTGTCAACGCAATAATCTGTACTTATTTGCTTGCAAGAAAGTGGATCTTGAGTGGACTTTTTTTTTTTGGCTGACTGCTGTTTCCAAGGTAAAGATTAAAACCTCAACTTTTAGGACAACATGAACGAGAAGCCCTTAAAGTGCTCAGAGTTAAGGAAAGTTTCATGACAATTGAGCAAACTTCAATGAAGACAATGAAGACAATGGGATATAGTCGAAAGCTCTAGAACAAGATATACCAGGACCTTGAATCGTGATAGTTTTGTCAACTGTGTATTCCATGCAACAAAATACACGTGAAAAAAAGAACTGACTTTAAACCAAAGAACCACATCCTGTTACTGCGCTTTCATTTTTGATCTGTAATTTTAAATAAATAATTAAATAACAACGTAGATTTTTTATATGCTGCCTTTTTTTATTCATTTAAATTCTTTGCAGAAGTTAAAAAATACTATAGCTGACTATGTGTGACATTTTAAAGGTGTCAGAATATTAACATCTTCCAGCCTCTGAGGGAGTGGTGTAACATGCGCCTTCATGTGCTTCATCTGTCTGCACTCAGGTAAAGTCGTCCGTCTAGAGACACATGTTAAAGATCATTTTGTCTGAGATGCATTACAGCCTCGTAGTGACGAAATGGGGATGGACACAGCGGATATTTTTCTACTTAATGGTCGCAGGTACAGTTTTCTAATGACATATTTTTGATTTATAGATGACAAATGTGTGTTTGTGATCGTGATCATAGGCCTTTTACTCATTACTCAATTCAAAACAGTGTGTTTTATCACAAATGCTTTGCAGGCTTACTTGCAGCCAATTGCAATTTATTTCTCAAATCCAGTCTCAAGGACAGACGGTTGATGTTGTTTCCTGATCAGGTTTCATTCAGGCATTTTCAACCCTTCTTTAGTGGTTTCTTTGCTGTGGTATTGACGGATGTTCACGCTCTAGTGTATTCTTCTGATATGTAGCAAAAACAACAACATGCATCAGGTTAAATGAAGAAGCCAGAGGCAAAAACTTGTTTTTAGTTCTGCATTTGGTCCATGACAAATCCAGGGAGAGAGAACCCTCAAAACTTGACTTTATATTGGTGGACCGAGACACGTCTTTACAAGTTACATTTCAAACCTCCTGTAAAGTTTATAAATTTGGCAATTTACTTTTTTCCTCTCTCACAAGCACCCGTTATTGTGTTTCAATTGTTATTCTGTTATAACTTCTAAAAACTGTGATAAAAGCAATCTGACTTTGACAATAATCTGTTTTAAACCTTATCAAATATTTGTGCATGCTAGATTCTTCTCCATCATTGGATATGTAAAAAAATAAATAATTGTAGCATCTTTGGTCTTGTGGCCTAAGTCAACAAGGCTTGTGGGTAGCACTAAAATATCTTTTTAAAATGTCCATGATTAATATCTCGACAGTGTAAAGGTAGAGGAGAAAGAGAGAAGGGGACATGTAACAAAAGTACAAAGCCTGAATTGATTCGAGGGAGTTGCGGTTATAACATTCAACTGACAGGATGCCCAAAATAATTGTTATCACTAATGAATGTGTAAACACATCCTTCAATCTCTTTGTTTCATTCTTTTATCCAAAAGTTTTGCCTTCCTTTTAAAAGCTTTAGAACATTTTGGTAAAATCTTCCAAGATCATGCAGCAACTCTCGGCCAACATAAATAAAAAAGTGAAAACAACTTGTCATGTGACAACTTTTACTTCACATGTTGTTGGTAAATGTGTGGCTGTAACTGACCAAAAAGGAAGCCTCAACAACTGAAAGCAGAAGACACATATCCTCCTATCAGCTTGATACAAGAACAATATATTGACACTTTAAATGCTAGGAAAATCCCCAATTATTCAATTTAAGCAAAAGAAGTTTAATTTCACTTCTTCTTTACATTCAAATAATGTATCGAGTCTAAAAGAGAGAAAGTTTGGTAGCATGTGGTTTCTTGCTGCTGAGCTGTGCATCTTTTTGTCTGCAGTTAGATTTTTATTTTCATGCATCCACTAACTGCAAAAATGGCAAAACCCCAAATTTAAGGGTATAAATCATTCCCTCAGAGATCTATGGCGGAAGTTAAAGACCATGTCCACATTTTTCTACACTACATTATTTCGGGGCACGGTTACTGTTTGTCCAAATGAGCCATAACATGTGAATTTAAGGTGCAATGCTCACGAGCTGAACAGACAATATCGTTCAGTAATCTGAAATATAGAATGTAGGTGACCCTGCAGCTATCACATGATCAGAAATCCAAAATAGTTTTCCCTATAGAGAGCTGAGGGATGACATCTTTTTGTAGGCCAACCAGGAAGTCAGCATCGCTCTGGTTCCCTAGACAACCAGATTTTTCAATCTGATTTTGGATTATTGCAGATTATAATCTCTGCGGCAAACAAAAGTTTATGATATCTAGACATGTTTTGTTCAGCAAGATAATCTTCACAAATGAACACTTTTCTGCTTGAAGAGGATATGCAATCGCCAGAAGTAAAAAGCTAACATTAGGCTATAAGAACTACACCGCAGTCACATGACTTCAGGTTTAATAGTCTCATTTAGCCACTTGCTAGAAACTTGTTTCTTTTTTAAGACACGTAAAAGATTCAAATTTCACGAGGATTTACTGGCGGATTAAATTAATTAGAGAACAAAGTGTTACAATCTCTTAAACTCGTGCTAACCAAAGACTTTATTTCAGGCGTTTCACCCATTGACTTCGAGACGAGGGAAGTGCATAAATGCTGACTCATTGCCGGGTTTAGGACTCATTCCTGCACCTTTCTGTTAAACTGAAAACTTAAACTCACATGTACAAACATTGTGGTCTTTGGTTGTATCCAGTCAGTCGTTGCCCGTAGCTCAACTCACCTTGAAAAGAAGAAAAGAGATGGAGGTTGAGAAGTTTGGAGAAAGATACTGCAATGGTTACTTTTAACAGGAAACTGCTCATTCATAGTTTTTTCTTTCTGTTTTTCAGGTACTCGCTCTCTGGTCACAGTCCACCAGCCTCCTGTGACCGCCACCGCTCTGGGTCATGACGTCCTGATGCCGTGCTTTCTCAATATCTCCGACGATGAGAGAATGGTGACCCTGCCGGTTCTGTATTGGATGTACTCAACACAGGACAACACTGACAAACCCAGAATGTGGTCCCCCTCTGAGAAACATGAGGGTCGTTTTGAACTTCTGGACAAAAACCGGAACACTTCAAACAAGTCCATGGTCCTGAAGAATGTCCAGTGGGCCGACAGTGGGAAGTACCTGTGCAAACTGTCCATTAACACGGAGAGGAATAAAAGTTTCAGGAGAAAAGGAAATGAAACTTCACTGAAGGTTTATGGTGAATACAAGGTTTTAGATTTTTCTATTCCTATTAGGATTCAAATGGGTGTATTAACGATAACCATGATATTTAAAATAATACACATAGGCCTATGATGATATTGTGTAAATTATCCAGCGCCTCTTGAATTGTTTACGTTTCTTTCCATTCTTCTTTGTCCCCCCCCACCCTAAAGTTTTGGTTTGTCAGGAGGATTTGTAAAATCTGGGGGTTATGAATCAGGTTCAGGGCTAACATGATAGATTTAGCAGATCTTTTTGGAAAGACACAGCCTATAAGGCAGGACAAGGAGGATTTACACGTTATTGTCAGCTTTTTGCTGTAACCCAATTTTGGTATTTCTGTGTCAGGATGGGAGAAACATTTCTGCTGAAGAAACCTGGTTTCTTTAAATTACTAGTGAATCAGAAACAGAAGAAAAAAAAAAAATCCGACTATGTCAGGTTCCGCAATTTGGCTGTTGGTAAAGTTACATTCAACTGATTCATTACAACAGTCTTACAACCAGTCTTCATGGTATATGAATGTGCAGTGACTAGGCAACATTTTTTTTTAAGTTAGAGAAGAATTTCATGAAAGTAGACAGAACCTTCAATGCAAATGAGTGTGTTTCTGAGTGTGTTTTAACAAGCCGTGTACACACCTGTGTATCTGCCTGCGTCTCTTTCAGACACCATGATCTTTAACCTCACTGCTCACAACGACTCTCTGCTCTGGTGCAAAGTAAACGTGACCCCGGATCCCGGATTTGTTTTGTCCATTTTTCACAATGGATGCAAACCCCAATCCGCTGACTCTGCTCCAGGAGATGCGGGCGCAGCTCTGCCCTACGTCACCCTCTCCCAGACCGTCCCTCTGAGGAGTGAAGGAGAATACGAGTGTCAGCTGCACCTGAACGGAGATCTGATAACGAAAAGCGTCTTCCACTACCGTCCGCCTGGTAATCATCTCTGTACTGAAGATTATAGAATAACACAAAAGCTGCCATAAACATTCTCCTCACCCAGTTATTGTAAATGTTCAGCCTGCAGACTGCCACACAACATGAACTCTGACATCTTTGCTGTGGTTCCAGCATCTTTCCGGTTATCTATCCACATCTGCAGAAAAGCTTTTCTCTTCTCTTCAAGCTGCACTTGACAATTTCAAGGCGTCATTGGCCCGAAGTCCTGCACTATGTCAACAACACTTGTTTGACCTTTTCTCCTTAGTGGCTGAAGTTGATGGAGATGCTGAAAAAAATTGTTCCCTAACATTTCCGACAACTGCCTCGGGTGAGTCTGTCCAAAACAGCTTCAGGGAAACATTTTCACACACTTCATAAAAAGGCATTTGTGGACATAGTGGAATCTAGCGATGCAGATAGTTGGCTTTGTTTTAATTGGAGAAATGATTACAATAAACCCAGCACTCTTTAATCTTTAATTTCTGGAGGATTACGCTTCATGTCAGCGGTTTTGTGTTTCTCAGAGCCAGCTGTGGTGGTGTTTCCAGAGCCGTGGCTCCTGTATATGGCTCTCCTCCTGGTGCCCATCATCATCCTGCTGAGCCTCGTAACTGCCCTGCTGATGTACAGATGCTGAGAGTTTGTCAACATCTGGCTGAAACGGAAAGGCTTAGCGATGGTGATCTAGTCAAATATTCAGGGGCAGAACCCGCCAAAGCCCCGCCAAAGCCCCAATGCATCATAATGGTTCAACATGGCTGTCCCCATTCAGAAAACACAACCAGCCCATGGAATCCCCAAATCCACAATGAACCAGTCAGCCGCTTCATGGTGCTTCACAGAACATCTGATGTGGAAGTGCACATTTTAACACAAGATCCAACGAAGCCTTTCCAACCATTTATGGACAGCAGCGAAGGATGAAGGATGATTATTTTTCCACCATTAATGCATCCACAATCTTGACATAGAATAGATGTTGAAATGCCTGAAGAGAACGCTGCCCCCATCACTGTAGTTTCTTCACTCGTCTTGAACCTGTAAAGTTGGGAAATATCATGTAGACTGTAGATGTTTATCAGCCACCTGTAAATATACCACATGATATGGACTGCAAGGTGTAAATAATGTCAGTTAAGTCAACAAAACGGTTTCAGCCCCTGAACCGAATTGTGACGCAGCAAGTGATGATACGTCAGGGTCAAATGAATCATTATATTATGGTAGTTCCATTTTTGAGGGGGAAAAAATGCATCAAAGGAAGCAAAACAAGATTGAAACAACCTCACAAATGATGGTTATTCCTGGTGTGACATCTGTGGCCTGCCTATAATTATTTGTCTACTGTTTCACAATGTAAACTCTGACTGTGAATAATATTACATAGCGAGGTAATAGAGTATCAAAAGGCATATTAAATTGTAGACTATGTTATTGTTTACTGATCTTTTGTTAAATGTACAGTCTCAGTCATTTGTTGTTGTTTTTTTGGGGTGGTGGGTGAGGGGATTGATTTCTCAGGAACAGTTCGCTCTGAATCAGAAAACAAAGTGAACTCCCTGCCCACACGTTCCTCTTTCATCAGAAATGTAAATGTTCCCTTTCCTTGGGAAAGTTTTGAGCAACAGTTTCAGTAATGCAGTAAAATGGCACTGGCTTAACTTTAAGCATAAACATCAAGCAATCAAGTGACAAATCTGTGCCTAAAATTAAGAGAAAACTCAAATCACCTTTGAGTTAAAATGTATCGCCTATCGACGCATCAAACCTGCATTTTTGTACAAGAATCACTGAAGCATGAGTGGATATTTATAGAATGTCTTGTTGCTGTGATTGAAATTAATCCACAAATTTTCAAACAAGGAAAACGGATGTTAGTGGAATTAGGTACAGGAAGGTCACACGGTCACACACACACACACACACACACACACACACACACACACACACACACACACACACAGGAAGGATGCATTTGTCCAAGCGAGGACAGGCAAGCAATCAGCACAGTAATCCTCACTGCTGGCATGATGAAATGGCCAAAACGAGAGATCAGCGCGCAAACACACACACACACACACACACACACACACACACACACACACACGTACACACAGACTGGACTGATTCCCCTCTGAGTCAAAACGTGAGTCAGTGCACCTGTGGTTATGTTACATGTGGTTGTGTGGCTGTGTGTGCCTGTTTATGTGTTGATTAATGAGTAAGACAGAGAGCAATGGTGGCTAGAACAGTGGGTTAAAAACTTGGCAGTTGGAATGTCTGACAGGCAGGCTGTTGTGAACGGAACAGGCGAGTAAAGAAGAAACGTACCATGAGTGATTTCATGACAAACACTTAGTTTTAAGGCGAGTAACCCGTTTAAAATCCATCAGGAATTCACCAAATGTTGGATATGAATTTGAAATGAGCTATATATATATATATATATATATATATATATATATATATATATATACAGCATATGTATAAACGATTGTATTAAAAAGACAGTGAGACGTTCAACACAAATGTAAAGCCCTGGTTTCAGTATATTAATGAAAGTTGCATTGCTTTGTCAAGTAAACAACTTTAAATATTCTAACATGAAATAAGAGTTTAAAAGAAGCTACAGCCTACAGTCATGGACGGATTATGAGACAATGAGACACAGACATGTACCTGTCAACAGCACCACAAACAGCCTCCAATATGACCGTATACACTTGAGCTTTCTAACACAGCTTCGACTCAATGGAGGGAGGATTTATTGCAGGGCTGTTGTGTTAGACTGCTGTAGTTTTAGCAAGGTGAGCTCACATGTCTTTTCTCTGCTTTGCTCTGCCCTGCACACTTATGATCTCTGTGTATCAATGATTTATTGTTTTTATTTTGCATCCTTTATATTTCTTAATCAAATTACTTCACATAGACTTTTGGTACAACCTTGCATTTCAACACACAGTCTACTTAAACCTTTGCATCTTGTGTTCAGGTTTCAGATTCAGATCAGTTTTTCTGTGATATCAGTGACTGTTCTCTTTGCCAACACGTGGTGGTTTCTGGAAGCAATGAAAACATCATATCAACTCACTGTTGCCATAACAACGGCTTTATACTTCCTCCTCCTCCTCCTGAATGCACCTCCCTCCCTCAGCCTTCACCCATCCCAAGGACTGATTAGCGCGCCATCCTTCCACAGACACACCATGTCATCTCTGGAGATTACTGCTTTTATTTTTTTCGGTGCGTGTTTCCCTTCCGCTTTTCTTCATTTTGACGTCTCGCGCAGCGTCTCCAGGAGGAATATGCGTGTCTCGCAAAGACATTCCCCAACGCGCGACTCTTCTTGAAGGCAACAAGTAAGAGATTGTTGTCTTTTTTTTTTCTTTCTGTGTCGTGCGCTGATCCTTGAATCTCTCCGATGGTCCCCGGAGTGACGGCGGAGCTACTTCTAGCATGTGATGGAAGCCGTCCACCTCTGAACCATCAACAGGACGAGACGTTTCAAGGCTATCAGTGAGGGGAGGAAAAGCGCAGAATTCATTTTTTAATATTATATAGTGTATTGATAAAGAGGTGACAGGTGAAAGGACGCTGCGCTCGGCTGTGCTGCACGTCTATAGGGATTTTCTTTTTTTTTTAAAAGGACGGACAGGATTTTAAGGCATTTATTTTTTTTAGCAAATTTACTGATTCAAGACTGTAGTTTTTTGCGTGAACACCCTACAGCAAAGCAACTCTTCATTTATATCCACACCGCTGGAATACACAAAAGAAGAGCGCACTGCTTTTTAGCCTCCGAAGACGCACAGATGGTTGCATGCCTTTAAACCCGCCTTCAGACTGGAGTCATGTGCTGGTGACCCGTCTGAGCAGCAGAGCTGCTGCTATAAGCAAACCACATGGCTTAACTGATGTGGGCAAACAGTGGATGAATTCACATGACTGAGTCAGAAGTTGAGACTGTGCACGCCGCCTACAGCTTTACATGAAGTGACAGTTGTGGAGCTGCAATTTGGACAGTAGAAAGAAAACAATAACTCTGATATGACTCTTAATTAAAAAATAGGGTGATTGCAACTTCTTCCAAAGCCAAAGAGAGGTGAAAACAAGCGAGAGGATACGTGCTTCTATTTGCCATCCCACTCAGACTGTAGATCCATCAAGCACCAGCCCTTCTTTCTGCCCAGGGCTTTAGTCGCACATGAGGGGAAAGTGCAGCCAAATTTTTAAGGAATTCATACATGCAATATTTGACATAATAATAGACCTTTTAACTGCGCACTCTTTTAGCTCACCACTGCATGTGTCTCTCACACGCTGCTTCTTCCATATTCAGCCCAAATTCCTCAGCCTTAGAGAGTAGTCATCCAGTGGCCTTTATGGTCAATCAGTGACACTGCCGTTTATCGGCCCATCAGTTATCTGTGTGTCAGTGTACTGGCATTATCTGGTGCACACTGTCTCATTGGAGCTCAACAGGCCTAAGGGTGTGCCACAGAGTATAAATAGTTGAACAAAGGCCCTTTTGGTGCTGACGAGAGGCCGAAACCTGAAACCTGGAGTG
The DNA here is from genome assembly GCF_023349555.1 of Cebidichthys violaceus. Classification (NCBI taxonomy): domain Eukaryota; kingdom Metazoa; phylum Chordata; class Actinopteri; order Perciformes; family Stichaeidae; genus Cebidichthys; species Cebidichthys violaceus. The sequence continues at coordinate 1,486,686 of NW_027176927.1, read as the reverse complement.
ATTCGTCTCTCTGGTAACTCTACACGCTCACACAATGAGAGGCTGGACAGAATAGAGTGATTTAGATCCTGAGCCGAGGCGGCAGGGCACATGCTTTCCCTGCTGCTGCTGTCGGGTTTTTCAGGTACTTCAGAAGACCAGATCAGCAAGAAGAAGACCCACCCCTCCTACCGGCCCCATGTGCTGAAAAAAAAGGAGGAGAAGAAGAGGAAGACACCCGGGCGGACCACACCCAGAGTCCCAACAGCTTCCGAAAAGAGTCTCCTCCTCTCCCAGACTTGAAATCATAGTCGGGACATCTTTTGGCGTCATAGAGGTTTTGACCACCGAGCTGGAATAGCTGCTGTATAGATCTGTCTTGTGTCTCCCTTTCTGAAGTGTGTGTGTGTGTGTGTGTGTGTGTGTGTGTGTGTGTGTGTGTGTGTGTGTGTGTGTGTGTGTGTGTGTGTTGAGAACCACCAGCAGTCTCCGTTCTCCTGTCAGGATGTCTGCAGTCCAAGAGCTGCTGCTGCTACCTCTGGCCCTCCTGGCGCTTCAAGGTGAGTGGGAAACGGTTGCGTTGTGCCGCGACGGCCTCACCTTGGCACGTGAGCCAACATCTACCCCCCCCACACACACACACCTGTGCCTCCATCACATTCACTGACTGTGCATTGTGTTACTGTTGTTGAGGTGTTTCCTGTTGTCTGATGTTGCTCTGTTAGCTCTGTTTGTATGTCATGTTTTTTTTTTGGAGGGGGGGGGGTGTTTGATCATTGGACTGGATTACGTGCTAAAAGCCCAGCTGTTCAGCTTTTTTTTTTGTAGAGTAATGAGATGAGGCCTTGTGGAGCGTGCGCGCACACACACACACACACACACACACACACACACACACCTGATCCCCTGTTCATCCAGCTGCGTAACAGAGGTCTGTAATACCAGGGTGCAGTCAGGGGAGAGAGAGGGGCATCGAAGGGCGACAAGACCTTCCAAACAGCTCGATTTGTATTTGCAGAGCTGGGAACTCATCAGCTCATTTGTTGTTTTCAACTATTTAAGTATTTTTTTGTTCATCTTTAAATTTATGTACTTTCATTTGCTGCTATGATCAGCAGGCGTGTTTTACCAGTCTTGTGGGGACATAAATATCATAACAAAGTCACATTGTGGGGACTCGCCTTCCTTTCAGGGACGAAATGGGACGAAATGGGACAATAAATACTTAAATTGGTCATGTACTCCAAATAAATGCTAATGTTGCTCCGTGTCAGCAGGATGTATAAAGTTAGCAAGTTAGCCCAATCAACGTACGAGGCAATAATATGTGTAACCTGTGCAATTTTTGATGCCAAGAATTACTGATTGATGCATTTTCAACGTTGAATTTTGGAATACAATTCTTCACAGTTTTGTCAACACAATTTATAATGACTGCATACCATTTAGGGTTTGTCTAGACCTCTTTTATATGCAGACATTTGAGCTTGTTACATTATTGGGGCCTCACTCCATTCAGGTGGGTCAGTGAGCCAGCATGCACAACGCCAAGCCCCCAGAACTGGAGCGCCCTTCATCCCTCGTGTTGTCAGTTACACTTGTGCTTTTCCTGCTTCGACGAGTCACCAACAGTGTCAGCAGAGTGTCACCAACAAGTTGAATAGACGACGGAGCCGAGGATTTCTTGAGAAAAGAATGAATGCGCGCCTTGAGTTCCATTCTTCAAAACAGATTGTACAGAACAAAATGTCATTGGACATGCAGTACTAAGAGCCTTTGTGCAGACATTGCAGAGAACAGAGCTCATACAGAAAGGACTGAAGTGAGATCAACAGGAAACTAGGCAGCAGACAGAGATCTCAAACTACATCAAAACATCGCACAACAGAGGATTGTAAATTTGGGGGGTATTTTGTTTCTCTCAAACTGTATTTGCTGTTGCAAATTAAAATGATATAAAATCAAATTAATAGACAGTCCTGTATACAACATTGTAGCGACAGAGTTTTGCTCCTTTGTTATAATCTTTGGGAACAATTTAACACTTATTGAGACTTCTTGTTATGTTTTTGTCCATCGTTTATGTTAATATATAATAATATATATATATATATATATATATATATATATATATATATATATATATATATACAGTACTAAGAGAAAGTAAATTTAGAGAGAAAAATAAGTAACTGAAATGTGACAAAGCTTTTAAATTGGATTTGATTAACATTGTGATGTTTTCCTCTTGTGTTGAGCAGTCCTCTTGAGCAGGAAATTATCCACATTTTTGTCTCTTTTTTTGTTCGTAAATCACATGTTGGATGTCTTGATTTAGTTTTCTGGACTCCACAAAAATAGAAAATAGTGCTCTTGACCCAATGGAGCAGCCGTTGTGAGAAATATATGAAGAGAGAAAGGCAGGCTGGGATCCCTCAAGCTTTGTTCTATACTGATACACCAGTGTGCCGTCACTTAACCAGTCGAGACAATATGACAGCTCTGTGAAGAGCAGTGTGCTTCAATGGTCTATACGTGTTCCAGTGGAAAGTCTGTCGCTCGCTAGGTGTCATGGGAAATGTCATGGACTCTTGGCAATTCCCCAGGTTGTGTTCAGTATATGCGTGTGTTTTAATCCAGCCATGGAAACAGATGTTGTCCTCCCTCATCTCTTTCGCTGTCACTTATCCAATTTCTCTCTCTCTCTCTCTCTCTCTCTCTCTCTCTCTCTCTCTCTCTCTCTCTCTCTCTCTCTCTCTCTCAAATATCCTTGATCCTTTTTGTATTTCCTTTAGCTCCCAGCAACATGCTAGCTAGCTAGCTAACTTCAGTAGGTGGATGGTCCTTTGTGCAGCTAAAGCCTTAGGTCAGGTTTTTCTTTTTCTTTTTTTTCTTTGTAGGCCTCAGCAACTGATATGATCTGAGGGATTAGGCTGCCAGCCTCCCTGTCAGGGTGGAAAAAAACCCTCCTAATCTGCCATTTCTGGAATATTTGTTGCATAATCCTGAACCTCAGTCCACAGATTATGCAATGCACAATCTCGCCTCTGCTGCGTCACCAACCTCCCTCAGGATTACCGCCTCACGCTGTCTTGTGTGTCGCTGCCGTCCCTGCTACATGTTCATCCGTCTCTGTCCTTGTTCATTCTGTCTGTCCTGCAAATGAAGGTCTCTCCTCTGTCTTCAGGCATCCTTTTAATTTATGTCCCGCTGTGTGTTGTTGGTAATGTGTCTCCTCTGTCTGTGTTCCAGGTCTCACCTTCTTTTCTCAGCCATCTCAAACCCCTCCCTGTTCCTCTGCATTGGATGTCTTGCCCTTGTGTCTGTCTCTTTGCCTTTCTGTCTCTTCCGCCGTGTCTTTTCTGCATGGTAGAAGCTAATAACTCACAGACTTGAGTCAAAATATCGCTGCATATTAATGATAAGCCAAAGATTTGGTGGCGTCTATTTGCAAATGTCTATCAGTTGATGTACAAATGCTTTCCTGTGAGATTAAGTGATGGATGACTTTCATCAACCTCTATTGGCAGCCGAGGATTAGCTGCAGCACTGACAGTTGGTGCATATTACAGCAGCCTGTAACTAACACAAACAATCAAGGAACAGACAAGAAAGCTAATTAGAGCAGAGATTAAACTGAAAAGAGCAGAAATAGCAGTTTTTTTAGTTGTGAATAAGTGCACCTGTTCTCTAAGCAGTTATCAGCAAATGCTGTTTGACCCAGGTCTGTTTGTTATAATCCAGTTCCTCAGCAGACCCGCCTCCCAGAAAACCCAAAGACCCAAGACCCCAGCCTTAACCGAACGCTGTTTTGTAGGTTCAGACATGTACGTTTTCCTCACCTGAGTTGTTATGAGGGGCCTTAGCTCTACTTTAAAAGGCAAATTCTGGCTTATTACAACTTTGGTCCATTTTTATAATTTTTGCCACAGTTTCTTTCATGGATTATAGCTGTGCACTCTTCAAAGTAAGCGCAGAGATCTGGGAACGCAACGACCAAATCTGAAACACAAGCTCAATTGGGGTTTTTGTCGCAGCGTGGGACACAAACTACTGTAGCCAACCGTTTGCAAGGCATGGGTAGAGATGCATGCCCAAAACATTATGAAAGCCTTATTATCAACAGATGTTTGGATATGTGCGGCTGCATTTAATCAAGAATATTGGTTGAATATACATTTTCAATAGCCATGTAAACAGCTTAGTAGAAATATTGCTTTTTTTTTCAGAATACGGGCAAAACTAAAGAAATATAACATTTATAATAATTCAGTAGCATCTGTGCTGCTGAAAAAAACACCGCCAGACCAAGCTACCTCCAACAAAATATTTTAGAGTAGAGTGGCGACAAGGGGGAGCTATCTATCATTAAGACCACTAAATCTGGAATTCTATCAATCCAGTTCAGGCTCGGGTTTAGTCGTTCTCGGGTCCAGCTGGGTTCGGGTCTGTGTTTAGTTTTAAAGCTACTGGTCTGTCTCTTGTTTGAATACGATAGTTTGGGTTTTTATTATGGGGCCTGTGATTCTTACATTATGTTCTTAACCTTCTCTCCCATTCCTTCCCTTTTTTTTCTCCCCTTCTCTCTCTGCAGTGCATCAGCCAACATTAGGCTTCTTCCCTCCTGCTTCCCCATCTCCCCCCGTGCTTTAGTAGAAATGGCTGTTACCTTTGAAGCCTGTACTAACCCCCCCCCATGTATTTCTGCAGTGTGGTGGCAATTCTACGTCTGCGATTCCTTTTAAAGTTTCACCTGCAATATTTGTATCCGAGGGAGTAAAAGATAGACCTTTGTTTTATATATTTGTGAACATGAGGTCATGGATGATGTGCAGCCTCTGTCAATCCCAACCAAACTTTTAATGATTTGAGTTCATCTGATCAGCGTTGTGTTTCCTGTCCCCTCCCTCATTTCCCTCCCCCCCATCTTGCGATTCGAAACAAACGCATCCCCAGAAGTCAAAGTTGACAATAATACGAGATCATTGGTTGAGAGCCATGCTGAGGCCTCAGTGGAAACTGCAAGGTGCAGTGTGAGAAAGAAACATGTGGAGTTACAGGTGTGTAACTCCCGGCCGATGAGAAGTATGTGTCATGATGATGATGGCATATATAGACTCACGCTTCTATATATGAATTTAGCTCATTCACTAATTGACAGAATGCAAGAAACTAGTACCGCATACTGCAACCTCTTTATTTCCCCTCAGTTTCACGGATTAAAAAACACCTCAAATGTAAATTACTAAAAAAACAAATCAATGAAATTCACAACAATCCATCTACTGAGATGATGAGAGGAAATAAAAAAGAATGCAAGAAAGAAATCTTGCATGCAATGAGCATTGGAGAGCAAGCACGCAAAAATACATACGTTACAGGAGCTAAACTTGTTTTGTAAAGTACTGTTTAAACAGTTTGCCTGCAAGTACTAAGATACTGGAAAACACCAGAGCTCTGCCCGTGTATCAATCTCTTCCCAGAGTCACGGGTACACGAAAAAGAGGATGATGGCCACCCAGGGCTCTTACCTCTAAACCCTGTGACCTGCAAAGAGCAATAAAGTGACAGAGCAGGTTTCTAACTGTGTGCTCTTCATCCTTTCACTCTGTAGCGTCTCTGTGCCGTGGAGCCTGCGTGGAGGTGGACTCAAACACAGAGGCCGTGGTCAACGAAGGCTTCAAACTGGGCTGCATCTCCTGTAAGAAGAGGGGCGAGGTGCCCGCCACGGCCACCGTCGATTGGTACTTCATGGCCTCGGATGAGACATTCTACAGCCCTGTGAGTGGTAATAAGATATACGACAAGGCAGGCTTTGAAAAAAGTATTCCTCAGTAACGACCTAAAGGAATAACTCGACATGTTGGGAAATGCATTTCCCTTCTTGCAGAAAGTTAGATGAGAAGATTGATATCACTCAAATACATCTCATCTCATCTTCAACCGCTTATCTGGGATCGGGCCGCGGGGGCAACAGCTCCAGCAGGGGACTCCAAACTTGTACCCGCGATCTAATTCTTTCGGTCATGACCCAGTCCACATGACCATAGGTGAGGGTAGGAACAAAGATTGCCCGGTAGATAGAGAGCTTTGCCTTGCGGCTCAGCTCTCTTTTCGTCACAACGGTGCGGTAAAGTGACTTCGATACCGCCCCAGCTGCTCCGATTCTCCGGCCAATCTCACGTTCCATTGTCACCAATCCTGTTTGTGGTATACTCAAATATATTTGTATGGTAAACACAGGCGGCAACCTCCAGGTCTGAAAAGTGAAGCCATTGCATTCTTTCTAATCGCCAGCAGGGGGCAACTCCTCTGGTTGAGAAAAGAAATCTGATTGTATGGAACCCTCCTTCTACCTCGATTTATTACCTTATTAAACATTGTAAACATGAGTTTGTGGTCTTAATCGCTAGTTTTAAGTCTTCTTCACAGCATGATGCTGATTCAGTAAATTTTGGTCCGATTTAGAGTAAAATAGACCATAAAGCAGCGTATGATTCAGGGAGGGGCTACCTTGTAATTGACAGATCGCTACCACGGCGTTGTCGGGTCTAGGAGTTCTTGGTGTCTTCGTTTAACCCTTTCACAGTGTGCTCTCAATTCTTGAAAGTAAATTTTGGTCGCCTACAAATGTCTTATTCAGCGTTCCACTCGTTTGTACTTTGCTCCATCCTCTCATGTCACTTCTGGTTGAGATGGCGACAGCCAAAAACCAAAATGACCACACACAAACTGTTGGGTGATATCATGGAGACAGCTGTGTTTGCTCAAGGATGACAGGAAATGTGAAAACCAAACTTGACAGTCTGGCTATGAATATTCATTCATCAACACAGAACAATCAGTTTGTTTTACAGTTTTTTTATTTACATCCTCATTAGGAACCAATGGGCTGACAGTATAGCAGTTGTATTGAGAGATGGACCAACATTGTTGGTTTTGTTTATTCAAATTAACTGTGGCTACATTTAAGAACAACTAATTTTTCAGCTTAAACACTTGGACCTATGCAAAGCTAACAGTATTTGTAACAAATGGATTACAACTTGCAGAAACACCTGTATGGTCTTTCAACACTTTTGCCTGAAACCCTTGTTATCACTTTGCTAAATGTTCAGTCTCTCATTTCTCATTTTGTTCCTGGCCTCCTTTTCAAAGAAATCCCATACTTGCATTTCTCTTCCAGTTATACAGCTATGAAAATAGAAGGGCTGACGTCACTGACTCACGTTTCGACGATCGTCTGGCCTGGAACGGCAGCAAGAACACCGATGACCTACAGGACGGCTCCATCTACATCCTCAATGTGACGTTCAATGACATTGGAACCTACAAGTGCATATTCACCCGCACCCTCAAGTATTCCAACTACGAGTTTCAAACATACACCAACAAGACTATCGTCATGAAAGTGGTGCCAAAACGTAAGAGAGGAGAGATGCTGTCATACTGTCTGTCTGAGCGGGGAAGAGGGAAACTAAATTAGCCAGCTGTTCAACCAGATAACACTCTCATTGCCTGATTCTCAACCCACTGATACATTAGCTCGTAAACATAGTGGAAGATTTAGCACCTCAAGAGCCAAATATAGCTCTGGTAGACCAAACATTATGGGTTTCATCGTACTTACATTCTCCGCATGGACAGGAACAGGAGTCCAAATGAATTATACTGTTGCTCCTCAGCATTTGGATGAGTAAAAAAGCAGCCGTTTGATATTATGTAAATGTTGCATTTACGGTTTTTGTGCTGGCCCCATGTGGTCAAAACAATTGATTAAAGCAGGCTGTCTGCAGCAAGATTCTGATAAATTATGACACTCTGTAATACAGGACAGGAGGTCATGACTTCTGACATATATTGTTTAAAAATGATGCACAGCCTGGGCAGCCCTCATCTTTTTCATGGCAAAAATGTCTGTAAACCCCTTTCAATAAGCACACAGGTACAATATGTCTTACCTTATCTCCCTCTCCGTCTCTCTAGTCACCAGGGGACTGGCATCCATTTTGTCTGAGGTGATGATGTATGTCACCATCATCGGGCTGCAGGTGTGGCTCGCGATTGAGATGATTTACTGCTACAGGAAGATATCGGCGGCAGGAGAGGAAGCTCTGAGAGAGAGCGCGTGAGTAACCCATGAGACACTCAAACACAAACACAGCCAGCCTCTCTCCGGTGCCAGCCCTCCATTTCCAGAACCTGCTGGGCCAACTTCCCACCAACCGCTTTCACCTTTTGTTTTTCTCTTCCTGACACTGTGTGGGAAGCAGAGACACAATCTGTTTCAATCTGCTCTTTTCAAAATAACAAACACGTTTCTTTTTTTCATCACTGAACTGATATCTTATTGTGATTAACTGATCTTGTCTGCCTGTTCTTCCTTTCCACCACTTTCTTTCCTTCAGGGCGGAGTATTTAGCTATAGCATCAGAAAGTAAAGATAATTGTGCTGGTGTGCAAGTGGCAGAATAGCACCGGTAGGTCTGGATTCTCACTAAACTTAATGTCTGAATACTGTTGCTTCTTGTGCTCTCGTTTATTTTCCAAAGTGGGCGATCATACATTGTGTTTACACCTGTTGTATTGTTAACACCACTCATCTCTCATCTCATCTTCAACCGCTTATCCGGGATCGGGTCACGGGGGCAACAGCTCCAGCAGGGGACCCCAAACTTCCCTTTCCCGAGCCACATCAGCCAGCTCTGACTGGGGGATCCCGAGGTGCTCCCAGGCCAGTTTAAAAATATAGTCCCTCCACCTGGTCCTGGGCCTCCCTCGGGGTCTCCTCCCAGCTGGTGGTGCCTGGAACACCTCCCTAGGAAGGCGCCCAGGTGGCATCCTCACCAGATACCCGAACCACCTCAACTGGCTCCTTTCCACGCAAAGGAGCAGCGGCTCTACTCCGAGTCCCTCACGGATGACCGAACTTCTCACCCTATCTCTAAGGGAGATGCCAGCCACCCTCCTGAGGAAACCCATTTGGGCCGCTTGTACCCGCGATCTAATTCTTTCGGTCATGACCCAGTCCACATGACCATAGGTGAGGGTAGGAACAAAGATTGCCCGGTAGATAGAGAGCTTTGCCTTGCGGCTCAGCTCTCTTTTCGTCACAACGGTGCGGTAGAGCGACTGCAATACCGCCCCAGCTGCTCCGATTCTCCGGCAAATCTCACGTTCCATTGTTCCCTCACTCGCGAACAAGACCCCGAGGTACTTGAACTCCTTCACTTGGGGTAAGGACTCATTCCTTACCCGGAGTGGGCAATCCACCGGTTTCCTGCTGAGAACCATGGCCTCAGATTTAGAGGTGCTGATCCTCATCCCAACCGCTTCACACTCGGCTGCGAACCGATCCAATGAGTGCTAGAGGTCACAGCCCGATGAAGACATCAGGACCACATCATCTGCAAACAGCAGCGATGCAATCCTCAGCCCACCGAACTGTAAACACTCCTCCCCACGACTACGCCTCAATATCCTGTCCATGAATACCACAAACAGGATTGGTGACAAAGCGCAGCCCTGACGGAGGCCAACCCTCACCGGAAACGAGTCTGACTTACTGCCGAGAACCCGGACACAGCTCTCGCTTTGGGCGTACAGAGATTGGATGGCCCCCAGAAGTGGCCCCCTCACCCCATACTCCCGCAGCACCTCCCACAGTATCTCCCAGGGGACCCGGTCATACGCCTTCTCCAGGTCCACAAAACACATGTAGACCGGATGGGCGTATTCCCAAGCCCCCTCCAGGATCCTTGCAAGTGAAGAGCTGGTCCGTTGTTCCACGGCCAGGACGGAATCCGCATTGTTCCTCTTCAATCCAAGGTTCGACTATCAGCAGCAGCTGTAGCCCTTCGGGTCTGTCGGTACTTTGCAACTGCCTCAGGAGTCCTCCGGGATAACATATCCCGGAAGGCCTCTTTCTTCAGTCGGACGGCTTCCCTGACCACCGGTGTCCACCACGGTGTTCGAGGGTTACCGCCCCTGTAATGTTCAGAAATTTCTCAAACAGAGAGGAAGAAGGCCATAGTGGAGAAGAAGGCCACTGAGGAGGAGAAGAAGCAGCAGCCCCCCTCTTTGCACTCTTTGTTCCATCAGCAAGCAGGGCAGGAGTCAGCAGGTCCAGGTCAAAATCAAAAGTATTTAATATTGTTAACAGAAGCCAAAACAATCACAAACCAAATGACACTACCGATAGTAAAATATTTCAAGAAATATGAGACCCCGTTCATACCACAGGACAGATTGATGTATCCGCCCCATGGTACGAAGGAAGTCTGATTCTCTCAGGGGACAAACAGCTCCTTTGTCTCCCAAGAGTTACATTCCTCAACCTATCGATCAGCTCCACGATTGGCTGAAGTCCAATGGGCTCCTCCTTGGATCCTGACCCATTGTCCTGGGCAGACACCTCAGTGAACTACCCTCTTCCCCCGCAGATTTACACCTTCTGACATTCCTCAAACCCCCAACACAGACTCAATATACATTCAATGACCACACTCCTTGGTTTAACACTACCAAGTGCTTTAAAACTGCTTTAAAACTTAAAATTCCTCACACCCCTTGAGGCACCTAAGACCTTGAGACCACAGCTCACCGCCGTAGCTTTGGGAATAGAAGCTTTGAACATCGTCCATTTCTGTTTGATGCCCCCAACCTCCACAGGGATGCTAGAAAAGCTCCGCCGGAGGTGTGAGTTGAAGATCTCCCGGACAGGGGCCTCCTCCAGACGTTCCCAGTTTGCCCGCACTACCCGTTTGGGCTTACCAGGTCTGTCCAGAGTTTTCCCCCACCCTCTGACCCAACTCACAACCAGATGGTGATCAGTTGACAGCTCCGCCCCTCTCTTCACCCGAGTGTCCAAAACATACGGCCTCAGATCCGATGATACGATAACAAAATCAATCATCAACCTTCGGCCTAGGGTGCTCTGGTACCACGTACACTTATGAACATCCTTATGCTCGAACATGGTGTTCGTTATGGACAATCCATGACTAGCACAGAAGTCCAACAACAAACGACCGCTTGGATTTAGATCAGGGAGGCCGTTCCTCCCAATCACGCCTCTCCAGGTATCCCCATCGTTGCCCACGTGCGTGTTGAAATCCCCCAGCAGAACTATGGAGTCCCCCACTGGAGCCCCATACAGGACTCCAGTCAGGGTCTCTAAGAAGGCTGAATACTCTGAACTGTTGTTCGGCGCATATGCACAGACAACAGTCAGAGTTTTCCCCCCCATAACCCGCAGGCGTAGGGAGGCGACCCTCTTGTCCACCGGGGTAAACTCCGACGCAGCGGCACTCAGCCGAGGATTTGTGAGTATCCCCACACCCGCCTGGCGCCTCACACCCTGGGCAACTCCAGAGAAGAAAAGAGTCCAACCCCTATCCAGGAGTACGGTTCCAGAACCGATGCAGTGCGTAGAGGTAAGCCCCACCAGATCTAACTGGTAGCGCTCCACCTCCCGCACAAGCTCCGGCTCCTTCCCCCACAGAGAGGTGATGTTGCACGTCCCCAGAGCCAGCCTTTGCCGCCCGGGTCTGGTCCGTCGAGGTCCCTGGCCTTCACTGCCACCCATGGGGCAGCGCACCCGACCCCAGCGGTTCCTCCCGCAGGTGGTGAGCCCACAGGATGGAGAGGAGGGGGGTGCCACGTTGCTGCTTCGGGCTGAGCCCGGCCGGGCTCCGTGGCAAACCCAGCCCGGTAGTGTTAACACCACTACCGGGTTGAAATTAATATAATGTTCCTGTATCAGAATATTGTATACAGTATTTTATAGGTTGGGGACCACTGACATGACAAACAGTTGTTCAGCCTACATGTACCTCTGGTTAGCCAACATGCTACATTCAACTTTTGGATCATCAAAGTGTCTGACTTAGCCACCAAAATAACCAAATTATTGTATTAAGGTTTGTGCCATTCAATAGGTAGTGCTCATCCAATCCTTTATCTAGGCCAGGTGCAGGACAAACAATCAATTAATTATTTTAGCGCACACTAGAATTTATTTAAAGTGGCACCAGACAATTGTTTTCTATAATCATTGTTTTATTATTACTAAGTTAATGGTGATTGCTAACAAAGACACAATCAGCGTTTGGATTGGTTACCTTTAAACTTTGCTTTATGCCACTGGGAGTTCCCAGGAAAATGAAGGCCTAATTGAAGGCGATACTGCATGTTACTTTAGTCTTTTACATAATTCATTTAATTTTTGTTTTTCTTGCTTCAGGTCAAGGAAGAATTCAAGATGGAGTCCTTGAGTATTTTCAAATTCCCTCTTTCATTTCCTCTCCTCTCACCGTAACTCACATCCCACCATCCTCTTCACAAGATGGAAAAAGCCGAACCACAGAAAGGAGAAAGATCTTTTCTTCATAGAAACGTTTGGGAAAGAGCTGAACTGTATACAGTATCTAAATCCTGTTTTGAGGGACAGGAGGGATGCATCAGGACGTGGTCCAACAGGAGAGAGACTGGGTTGAACTGTATATTGGTGTATACGTATGCACAGATAATCCTATATCGATATTATAGGCCTATACATTTATATACACTACCTGCATGCTTATGAGCTATTCATAACGACCAACATCATGCATCTGAAATTCTGTCATTTTCACACGCGTGTTTTTTTTTTTAAATACTAGTACGACTAAATTTGACTGCAAATGTTCTTGCTGTAATGATGTAACACTACTAGAAGGTATACAGAGGAAACACTGCTGCAACAGCTGTTATTAAATGTTTCACTTTGACCAGATTTAATATTTAAAACAGACCAATATCTAAATCTTAAGGACACTCTTTGACATTTTAATTAGGCGATTAAACCAATATCAACGGTTCAACCTTTTGTTTCTTCCAAAGGCATTCTTAACATTCTTAACACTCAGCAGTTGTGAAGAGCAATGAGTCACGATTGTCACACGTCAGGTTAAAGCCGTTGCATTCAGTCACTTAAACACAAGGAAACAGGAATGTGAGGGTTCACACCCTCTGCTAACCAAGAGAAATGTGGTCTGTATTAAATGTTAAGTCTGCTTAATGTTTAGCTTTCTCTGGAGGGTGTTTGACAAGAAGTATTATTTAAACTGAATTTGTCGACAGTGGAAAAAGTTTCCACAGATGTGTAATTTCACACACGTCCAGTGTTTTTGTAGAAAATGAAGGGCTCTGCAAATTGCTACGTATCTAACTGCCGTGGGTAAACGTACCACAAAACCAGTCCAGTGTGCCTCCCTGGGTGAATGAAGCCAGTGGAAACCAAAAAAAGGGGAAAGAGGTGAAGCCTTGTTATAAATCTATAGTGTTTGTAAAAACAGCTGGAGGGAAACTTCTCTCTCCAGAGGACCAGACATCGACTACCGGTGAACACTAGATGGCAGCCAAACAACTGCCGCTCTGCATGTTAACTGATCAGCTCTTCTGCACCAAAACTGAGTTTCATACATTTTTGCGATATCGACTAACTGCATGCTTACTGATGGAAGAAGAAGAGTACAGTACAAACAGCATGTCCAATGACTGCAAGCTTAAAAAAAACAACTGAATAAGTGATTTCTCATCGCTTACTGAGCGATTTACTTTTTGGTAAATGCTGCATCAGTTGACATCTTCATTTAGATGAACCCACCTGTGAAATGAAAACCACACTGCTGGTCTGCTTTGTGTTCTCGTGTTTCAGCAACAAATTAAAATGGCTGTTTTCACTTCATGTGCAGGTGTGAAAATGTTGCTTGCCACAATAATAAGTGATACACAGAAGAAGAAAAAAATAAAGTTCTTGTGAAAAAAAAGCCGTGTCTCAGTAGAATTTGTTCTAAAATAAATGGTAAGTGTGTAGGCGTCGGGACTTTCAGCCGGATGTATCTTCAGTTCACACTTAAAACGTTTCACCGTGTTCTGCAATTTTAATCAACATTTAACAGCAAAATGACAAAACTAGTGCTGAAACGATTATTCTGTTCATTTTCTTTAGCCTTTCCACTGAACAATCAATCGATCAGTCAACAACTATTTTTGATGATTTAATAGTTGTTTAAGTCTTTTATCAAGCAAAAGATGTCGAATATTTGCTGGTTCCAGCATCTCAAGTGTGAGGATTTATTCCATCACTTGATTTTAAATCGCTGTCATAGTCTTTGGGTTATGGATGGCTAATTTGGAAGTAATTTGGAGATGTCACCTTGAGCTTTTTGAACTTGGGATGAAGATTTAAAAAAAAAAAAAATTCTGACACATCATACACTAAGAAAATTAAGTCAATTAATCAAGAAAAATAGCAATCGATAAAGCATTTCATCGTAAATTGCAGCCTTAGACAACAACACCACTTTATTATCTTTTAATGTTCCTCTACCACTGTTCAAAATGAGCAGAGCATAATGTGATGTAATGACTCTGATAAAACCTTTGTTTACTGTCGTTATCCAGTGTTGAATGTAGTTAGATGTAAGCCTGTTAACAGAGCAACAGAGAGTCCATGTTTGTGTGGAAAGCAGGGCGGCGTGTTCACCTGTCAGCAACAGAGTAGGAGTGCCACGTCTCCAGTGTATGGGCCGCTCTTTCCAGAGCGTACAGCTTGTAGAAGAGCAGCATGTTGAGAGCCACCAGCACCACCAGACTGACGGGGACAGAGAGAGAACACAATCTTAGAGTTCACCGACTGCTGTGAAACTGCTTCAGCAAATCATGAAGACAACATCAGTGAGAACTCAACGGCAAAATGCTGAATACTGCCGACACAAAATGAACACGCAAACATTTCAATTAAATCACAACCCAGCACTTATTCACAACACAAAGTCATTTTATTACAGGAAAATTCCACCCCGACACAAACGTCAGTGTTGCAAAATTACTATTATTTTTATGACTGCATATGTTGCATTAACAGCAATGAAAACATCATATAAAATCACTGTTGCCATAACAACGGCTTTATACTTCCCTCTCCTCCTCCTCCTCCTCCTCCTCTTCTTCTTTCTCCATCCCTCAGCTGCAATGCATCACACCCTCTCTCCTCCTCCTCCTCCTCCTCCTCCTCCTCCTCTTCCTCCTGGATGCACCTCCCTCCCTCAGCCTTCACCCATCCCAAGGACTGATTAGCGCGCCATCCTTCCACAGACACACCATGTCATCTCTGGAGATTACCGAATCATTTTTATTTCGGTGCGTGTTTCCCTTCCGCTTTTCTTCATTTTGATGTCTCGCGCAGCGTCTCCAGGAGGAATATGCGTGTCTCGCAAAGACATTCCCCAACGCGCGACTCTTCTTGAAGGCAACAAGTAAGAGATTGTTGTCTTTTTTTTTCTTTCTGTGTCGTGCGCTGATCCTTGAATCTCTCCGATGGTCCCCGGAGTGACGGCGGAGCTACTTCTAGCATGTGATGGAAGCCGTCCACCTCTGAACCATCAACAGGACGAGACGTTTCAAGGCTATCAGTGAGGGGAGGAAAAGCGCAGAATTCATTTTTTAAAAAGGGGGATATTGATAAAGAGGTGACAGGTAAAAGGACGCTGCGCTCGGCTGTGCTGCGAGCACGGACGGGATTTTATGCTTTATTTTTTTATTTTTTGAGCAAATTTACTGATTCAAGACTGTAGTTTTTTGCGTGAACACCCTACAGCAAAGCAACTCTTCATTTATATCCACACCGCTGGAATACACAAAAGAAGAGCGCACTGCTTTTTAGCCTCCGAAGACGCACAGATGGTTGCATGCCTTTAAACCCGCCTTCAGACTGGAGTCATGTGCTGGTGACCCGTCTGAGCAGCAGAGCTGCTGCTATAAGCAAACCACATGGCTTAACTGATGTGGGCAAACAGTGGATGAATTCACATGACTGAGTCAGAAGTTGAGACTGTGCACGCCGCCTACAGCTTTACATGAAGTGACAGTTGTGGAGCTGCAATTTGGACTGTAGAAAGAAAACAATAACTCTGATATGACTCTTAATTAAAAAATAGGGTGATTGCAACTTCTTCCAAAGCCAAAGAGAGGTGAAAACAAGCGAGAGGATACGTGCTTCTATTTGCCATCCCACTCAGACTGTAGATCCATCAAGCACCAGCCCTTCTTTCTGCCCAGGGCTTTAGTCGCACATGAGGGGAAAGTGCAGCCAAATTTTTAAGGAATTCATACATGCAATATTTGACATAATAATAGACCTTTTAACTGCGCACTCTTTTAGCTCACCGCTGCATGTGTCTCTCACACGCTGCTTCTTCCATATTCAGCCCAAATTCCTCAGCCTTAGAGAGTAGTCATCCAGTGGCCTTTATGGTCAATCAGTGACACTGCCGTTTATCGGCCCATCAGTTATATGTGTGTCAGTGTACTGGCATTATCTGGTGCACACTGTCTCATTGGAGCTCAACAGGCCTAAGGGTGTGCCACAGAGTATAAATAGTTGAACAAAGGCCCTTTTGGTGCTGACGAGAGGCCGAAACCTGAAACCTGGAGTGATTCGTCTCTCTGGTAACTCTACACGCTCACACAATGAGAGGCTGGACAGAATAGAGTGATTTAGATCCTGAGCCGAGGCGGCAGGGCACACGCTTTCCCTGCTGCTGCTGTCGGGTTTTTCAGGTACTTCAGAAGACCAGATCAGCAAGAAGAAGACCCACCCCTCCTACCGGCCCCATGTGCTGAAAAAAAAGGAGGAGAAGAAGAGGAAGACACCCGGGCGGACCACACCCAGAGTCCCAACAGCTTCCGAAAAGAGTCTCCTCCTCTCCCAGACTTGAAATCATAGTCGGGACATCTTTTGGCGTCATAGAGGTTTTGACCACCGAGCTGGAATAGCTGCTGTATAGATCTGTCTTGTGTCTCCCTTTCTGAAGTGTGTGTGTGTGTGTGTGTGTGTGTGTGTGTGTGTGTGTGTGTGTGTTGAGAGCCAACAGCAGTCTCCGTTCTCCTGTCAGGATGTCTGCAGTCCAAGAGCTGCTGCTGCTACCTCTGGCCCTCCTGGCGCTTCAAGGTGAGTGGGAAACGGTTGCGTTGTGCCGCGACGGCCTCACCTTGGCACGTGAGCCAACATCTACCCCCCCCACTTGTGCCTCCATCGCATTCACTGACTGTGCAGTGTGTGTTGAGGTGTTTCCTGTTGTCTGATGTTGCTCTGTTAGCTCTGTTTGTATGTCATGTTTTTTTTTGGGGGGGGGGGTGTTTGATCATTGGACTGGATTACATGCTAAAAGCCCAGCTGTTCCGGTTTGTTTTGTAGAGTAATGAGATGAGGCCTTGTTGAGCAAGCACACACACACACACACACACACACACACACACACACGCACACACACACACACACACGCACACACACACCCATTGTTGTGTATTCAAAAGTCTAGAACATACATTTCTCCCTCTGTGTTACACTGGGGCGATATGATGTTCACAGTTTAGGGCTGCAACCAAAATTATTTTCATTATCAATTATTGAAAGTAAGTGTTTGTCTCGAATAATCGGCTCTATAATGGATTTATAAAGTGATATAAAGTGGCTGGAAAATGCCTGCCACGACTTCCTAAGTGCATCCGACCAACAATCCAAAGATATTCACTTAAGAGTGATGCAAAATAGATGAAAAGCAGAAATCAAAGAATGTCTGGTGTCTTTGCTTGAAAAAACTTCTTACAATTATCAGAATAGTTGCTGATTAATTCTCTGTCGCTCGACTAATCGATTAATTGACTAATCGTTTCTTGCAAATGTTCCTGTTATGGCACTTTGTTTGTCATCCGATTCTACTAATAACATATCAAAAAGTTCAGCTTTCCTACAGCAGGCTGTGCATTTAACTCAAATCAGGTCTCTACTGCATGTGCATCCCATATACTATTACTGCCCAAAACTAAAGAAAACTACCGTCACCAAAGCCTTTTAAAGGAGAAAGTGTTCCTTTAAATTTGCCTCATTTGTCCTCAAACATTCCACCACTCCTTCTGATATCATTTGAGATATCACAAATCAATTTCCCACCATCACAAGAAGCCATTTACAGGCATTTATAATGTTACAGACAAACAAACACACACACACACACACACGCACACACAGCTTCCACTGAGATGAAAATAGCCCGAGCTACATAATCTATCACATTTAAATTAGGGTTAGTCTTCCAACACCCGGGGGCGGAGCAGCAATTTAGGAAGAAAATAATATTTAACAAACCCATCTTAGGAAACTTAAACATGAATAAATGTAAAATGATCAATTGGCAAGCAATGTAAAGATGTAGATGAAATGGGTTACAACCATGGAAACACAAACTATTTTTTCATTAAATGCTTTTACGTTTTCAACTTTTTGTACAAACTCAACCCAAGCTAAAACTAAAAATTGTATATATTTTACATGTGTTTAATTTCACAAAAAAAAACAAACGTGTGTGTGCCGAAAGCTTTTTTTAGTTGGCATGTTGTCGTCACGGATGATCTCGTTTTAAGCACTGAGATTTCAAATTGAGCGCAAAAAGGAAGCGATGCATTAAAAGAGAGCTTTACTGAGCACTTATCACTGTCAGCCAGCTGCTCTTTGACTCACGCTCTGTCACTGACGACAATACTACAAACCACACATGCACAAGCCAACACAGCTTCATAATCTCAAGAAATATAACAATTAAAGAGATGTTGTTATTCCTTTACACGATGTGGCAGTTCATCCAGGATAGCAGGTTGAAACGAGCAGGCAGAGCGGCAGAAAGTTCAGCCAGGGAGCAGAGCAGAGAAGTGAAGCTTGGCAAAAAGTAAGAAGGTTACGTAAACCTCGATTGACTGAAACAGACAGTTTGGTTGAGGAGTCGGCGGGTTAGTTAAGGACTGAAGTGAGTGAGCACATCTGGAGCCGGACGCAGGGAGGATGAGAATATAAGACCAGACAGGAAATTGGATGGAATCTCCCAAAACAAAGAGGAAAGGAACAGATTGAATAAAAAAAAAAAACAGCTTGTGCTCTTTCTTTATTTTGACATGAGCGTTTGTATGTGCTAAGCAATAGATGGAATTCAAGACGTTTCTGGAAGACAGTGAATCTACAAGGAAAGAACGCGCACAAACAGCGGTTAAATAATAATTAGGATGATCCTAAACTCCAACGCTCACGTTATCTCCGTCGGAATTGAGATTGATGAAGGCTGCAAAGCAAAAAAACGATGAGAAATAGGAGGAATCAAGCAATGGCTCCTCCCAAAATACATAAAACAGACTTAGATTTCACTTATATAGTAAACTTTATTTTTTGTGATGCTCAAAGTGCTAAGAAAATAACAACACGATCATTCACAAGCATAAACAGTCAAATGACAGCGTTGTGTGTCCTCTCTTTCAAGCCAGAGGACCATAAAACCTAATGCACCCGATGGCAACTTTACCTAATGCATGCTGCAGAGACTCTAATGCAGCACGGAGCCAATTAGTCTGCAAATGGCTCCGTGCACGAACATATGGTCAAAGGAAAACCCTGTCAACAGGATGTTTGAATGACCAAACCATCTTCTCCGCCCCCGAGTCATATGGATTCACGTCCATTCCATCGCTCCACTCCAACCACTGCGTCTGCACAGATTGGTAATAACATTACGGAGAAGAGCATCATCATTTTCAGTGACAGGGGTGGAACATAAACTGATTAGGACTACTCGAGTGCTGCATTGCAGAAAGTTCTCGGGGGGAGGGGGGGGGGGGTCCTGTTAAATCTGATTCATGGTCTGTACTTTAGCTTGAGGAATTTTCTAGAGAAGAGATTTGATGCTGTTTGTAGTTTTAAGAGAAGACACTACAAAACGTCATTGTTATGCACTGGTACATTTTTTGATTTTGTGCTAGTTTGCATAACATGTCTTCTTTCAGACTAGTGGGAAGATGTAAAGAAATCAACTGGAGAGGTTTCATTGTGATATGTTTTAGTTAAAGTTGTTACCCTATTCATCTGGAGTGTCTTTTACAATACGTATTGTAAAAAAAAGTATTTTTTCTCTGACTCTCTCTCTCTCTCAGAATCTCCACTTCAGTGGCACTAGCATACACCAAACTTTCTGGTTTCATTCTTTTCTATATTCTGAAGGTTTTTACATCATATAATTTATAGCCCAATATTTTATTTTTTGTAACATTTTATTCCTAAAATAATAAATAATAGTTTTATGGCTGTTGATGAAGTGATACAAAGAGATATCCAAACTTCCCACTGTAAAAACCTTTGACTCTAGTATGTCAAGAAAATGAAACATTCATTTTGTACCAGGCTTTGTCCAATGTTAAGATTTCTGTTCTGAAAATCTATGCAAATTAGCACATTTGATAAGATAATGCCTCATTTGTATATTTAAACATACATTTTCAGAAAATTTGTAATGCAAAAAAGAATTGTCTTAATGTAAGTAATCAACTGGGGAGGTTTCATGACGGTTTTCTAATGAATTCTTTTGCCCTATTTACCTGGTGGGTCTGCCCTTAAATCAGGAAAATAACACCAAAAGAAATTGCCCTTAAGTGAATGATAATGAATGAACATAATGAAGATAATCTGTACTCTTCAAGATTTTATGTGACAAATAAAGTCACCTCTTCTGATTGAGTTCCCTTTCAACCTTTGATCAAATACAATGTCATCAGGTTGTTGCCAGTAGCTGCCAGCATATCAGATGTCTGGATCTGTTTTTATCGCGTCATACAAACAGCAGGCGTTGTAAACCAGGAGCTCATAATTGATGCACTCCCTCAGAGCGGCACTGCAGTCTGAATGAAATCATGAATGTGACTCTAGAAACTACAACAGTGGTTCTCGTGCGGCCCGTCTGCTGCTGCTGTCAGAGTCGGAAGCCTCAAAGCTGCATGAATATAATTCTGAAAAGACGATATTTTTTACTGCGAGATCCGTTCCGACCCACAAATCTGGAGAGAGACACTGTGCCGTGACCTAATAAGCAGGCAGCATACATGACAGACAAACAGACATACATACACACACACACACACACACACACACACACACACACACACACACACACACACACACACACACACACCTGATCCCCTGTTCATCCAGCTGCGTGACAGAGGTCTGTAATACCAGGGTGCAGTCAGGGGAGAGAGAGGGGCATCGAAGGGCGACAAGACCTTCCAAACAGCTCGATTTGTATTTGCAGAGCTGGGAACTCATCAGCTCATTTGTTGTTTTCAACTATTTGAGTATTTTTTTGTTCAGCTTTAAATTGATGTACTTTCATTTGCTGCTATGATCAGCAGGCGTGTTTTACCAGTCTTGTGGGGACATAAATATCATAACAAAGTCACATTGTGGGGACTCGCCTTCCTTCCAGGGACGAAATGGGACAATAAGCACTTCCCCATAACGTAAAAAAATGTATGGCAACGCCTTGATTTAACCCGTTAAGCCCTAAGTCTATTTGTAGGCCTCTCCTCGATTTTTCCACCCATAGTAAAGAGAGTCATTTTCGTCTAAATATAAGGTGTATTTTAATAGTTTTTATATTGTAGAAAGCTGACCCTTGTGAAATTTGTTCTGATTTGTAAATATCAGTATATATGTTACTGGTTAAGAGAACATTAAGATGGAACACAGCACAAATTGAAATTCTTTATCTCTGATTTAAAATTAATCCAATTTTGATAAGATATTTTTTTTTAATGTTCTCTTAAACCTCTCCCAGATCATAAACCAATGGGTTGAGAGTCTCTCTGCACAATGTTTTCTTTGATAAAGTGAAGGATTCAAGAGCTAGAGAGATTAGAGTGCAGAGATTTCAGCCGAGGTCAACCAAAATGTCATTTGGTTCCAGCTGTTCCATTGTAATTTTATATAGTATATAATTATATATTTCACTTCTTTTATGACTAATAGTGTTCAATCTATCATATGCAGCAGTTTGGCATCATTTAGAGAGCCTGGATCCTCTCTGAGCCTGTTTATGTCTGTCATCCATGGGATTTTCTCATCTGGCTTCCACTCCAGGTCTCCTAGCTCAGCCTATGGTTGGTCGATTTCAGTCAATGGACCCGCCTTAGAAGCGTCTGAGTCCACAGAATCTAACAAACCCCTCGTGATTTTGATATAGACAGAAGCGTTCGCCAGTAGGGAGTAAACCCGTGGCGCGTCACCTGAACCGTGCGCACAACTTCGCCGGAATTCGTTCCCCTCTCCCCACGGTGCCTTTGTTAGACAGGCCCTTGTTTCTGCGCGGGGACATTTCAGAGACGCACCGGAAATACGTAGAAATATTGTTGACGGAAATAAGCGGAGATATACAGCAGAACAACGAAAAGGTAAGGAGCCTTGGATGATTTTGAAGGATATTACGCATTGTGTTTCTGGTGTTTGTTTGCTCACAGCCTTGTGAGGGTTTACCGGAGAGACGATCTGATGGTAGTTCTGGAATCTGTGTCGAATGCTTGTGCTTTTTGCTATCTCGGTTGCCTATGCTAACCGTTAGCTTTGTTATGCTAACTCGGAGAAGAGCGAGTTATGGCTAGAAATACGTGATTTTGTGATAAATCTTTTATTTGCGTACACTATTTGTGTAGAATGGTGTTTGGAGTGTGTAAGAATGTCTTAGATTGTTTGTTTTAAGCAGATTTTGAATTTTTTTTTGGAAATCTTTTTTTTTTTTTTTCATATTCATAAATACATGCATAAATGGACATTTTTGGACGGTAAATGCTACAGCGGACCCGAATTCGGGTCCGTCAGGCTTAACTTAAGTTAAGGGTATAGGTAGGTAGATTCAAACATACTTATTTTAACCTAAACCACAATCTTTTCTCATACCTAGCCATGTAGTTTTGTTGCATAAGTAAACCTAAAAACTAAACCTATGCTTGAAGTTTATTTTAAACGGTATGCATGTACTGGAAACTGACATGCTGTCCCTGACACGTCCAAAACTAATGCTATAGGGGTATCTAGAGTGTGACAGTTTGAAGTGCAGGGCCACTGACCAGTTTTTAACTTACACTCTATCCCTATTTTTAGGCCTCTGCTCGAAAATTGCATACCCATACAAAAAAGAGTGTATTTCTCTAACTACAACGTGAATTTTAATAGTTTTGGTGTTATAATAAAGGTAACACTTGTGAGATTTGTTCAGATGTGTAAATATCAGTGTATATCTTACTGGTTAAGAGTAAATGAAGATGGCATACAGCTCAAATCAAATCAGTTCGCACTTTTATTATTATTTCTTTGAAATAATGCAGCTGACAGTCTAAAATATCTCCAAAATCTCTCTGCATGACTTTGACTTTGATAAAGTGAAGCAGAACAAAGTTAGAGAGGCATCCTCTCTGAGCCTGTTTCTGTCTGTCTATGGGATTTTCTTGTCTGAATTCCAGTTTCTGTGTGGACCTATCTCAGCCTATGATTGGTCGATTTCAGTCAATGAACCCTCCTTCGACGCGTCAGAACAATTGAAAGGAGACCTTGTGGGTTTGATTGACAGAATCGTTAGCCAGTCAAAATCAAAAACGTAGCACCCCTCCTGAAGCATAAAAAACGATTCGCCAAAAGAAAAAAAAAGCGGTTTGTGCTTCTGGTGCTTGTTTGCTCACAGCTCTGTAATGGTTTCACGGGGAGAAATTCTGAAGGTATCTCTGGAATCTGTGTTGAATTCTCTTGCTTTTTGCTATCTCGGTTGTCCGTGTTAGCCGTTAACTTTGTGTTTGTATCTCGGAGAGTAGTGCGTAGCTCGCCAAGTCATGGCGAAAAATACATGATATTGTGGTAAATCTTCTAGTTGATTATATTAGTTGTGTAGAATTGTTTGGAGTTTGTAAAAATGGCTTAGATGATAGAACTTTTTTTTTAATCTGGTATATAACATGTATACATGCATTATATTCGCTCTGGAGAAGTGCATTTTTTTTGACGGGATATGCTACTCGTCTGAGCCCAAGAGCCCCCAAATTTGGGGGTGTCGTGCAGAAACAGATTTTAACCAGTTGGGATTTAAAACTAGCTTTATCTGAGCAAAGAAAGCTCAGATAAAGCCACTGTGCACTACCGACACAAATTTAGCAACTTTCTGGTGAACATATGGAGCATTTAGCAGCTAAAGAGACAAATACTTCCCCCAGGAGTTGGAAGAGACCAAAAAAAGAGCTAAAAGAGAGTGAATATTGGATTTAAATTGTACTCCAAATAAAGGCTAATGTTGCTCCGTGTCTGCAGGACAAGTAAACAGACAATAGAATGCTAACAAGTTAGCCCAATCAACATACAAAGCAATAATATGTCAAACCTATGCAATTTTTTAATGGCAAGAATTACTGATTGATGCATTTTCAACGTTGAATTTTGGAATACAGTTCTTCACAATTTTTTCAACACAATTTCAAAAACTAATAATATCTATATAATGACTGCATACTATTTAGGGTTTGTCTAGACCTTTTTTACATGCAGACATTTGGGTTACTGTTACAGCAGAAACAGCTCAGGTGTAACCAATAACATTATTGGGGCCTCGCTCCATTCAGGTGGGTCAGTGAGCCAGCATGCACAACGCCAAGCCCCCAGAACTGGAGCGCCCTTCATCCCTTGTGTTGTCAGTTACACTTGTGCTTTTCCTGCTTCGACGAGTCACCAACAGTGTCAGCAGAGTGTCACCAACAAGTTCAATAGACGACGGAGCCGAGGAGTTCTTGAGAAAAGAATGAATGCGCGCCTTGAGTTCCATTCTTCAAAACAGATTGTACAGAACAAAATGTCATTGGACATGCAGTACTAAGAGCCTTTGTGCAGACATTGCAGAGAACAGAGCTCATACAGAAAGGACTGAAGTGAGATCAACAGGAAACTAGGCAGCAGACAGAGATCTCAAACTACATCAAAACATCGCACAACAGATAAATTTGGGGGGTATTTTGTTTCTCTCAAACTGTATTTGCTGTTGCAAATTAAAATGATATAAAATCGAATTAATAGACAGTCCTGTATACAACATTGTAGCGACAGAGTTTTGCTCCTTTGTTATAATCTTTGGGAACAATTTAACACTTATTGAGACTTCTTGTTATGTTTTTGTCCATTGTTTATGTTAATATATAATAATATGTATATATAATATACAGTACTAAGAGAAAGTAAATTTAGGGAGAAAAAGAAGTAACTGAAATGTGACAAAGCTTTTAAATTGGATTTGATTAACGTTGTGATGTTTTCCTCTTGTGTTGAGTCCACATTTTTGTGTCTTTTTTTGTAAAAATAGTGCTCTTGAACCAATGGCGCATCCGTTCTGACAAATCATATGAAGAGAGAAAGGCAGGCTGGGATCCCTCAAGCTTTGTTCTATACTGATACACCAGTGTGCCGTCAGTTAACCAGTCGAGACAATATGACAGCTCTGTGAAGAGCAGTGTGCTTCAATGGTCTATACTTGTTCCAGTTGAAAGTCTGTCGCTCGCTAGGTGTCATGGGAAATGTCATGGACTCTTGGCAATTCCCCAGGTTATGTGTTCAGTACATGCGTGTGTTTTAATCCAGCCATGGAAACAGATGTTGTCCTCCCTCATCTCTTTCGCTGTCACTTATCCAATTTATTTTCTCTCTCTCTCTCTCTCTCTCTCTCTCTCTCTCTCTCTCTCTCTCTCTTTCTCTCTCCTTTTTGTATTTCCTTTAGCTCCCAGCAACATGCTAAACTAGCTAACTTCAGTAGGTGGATGGTCCTTTGTGCAGCTAAAGCCTTAGGTCAGGTTTTTCTTTTTCTTTTTTTTCTTTGTAGGCCTCAGCAACTGATGTGATCTGAGGGATTAGGCTGCCAGCCTCTCTGTCAGGGCGAAAAAACCCTCCTAATCTGCCATTTCTGGAATATTTGTTGCATAATCCTGAACCTCAGTCCACAGATTATGCAATGGGTTTGCTTTTTTTGATGCTCTGAGTGTCCTGCTGATGTTGAGAATTGGTGCTGAGGCGGTTTGGTGCCTCTGACTCTGTTTAGTCTGCACTTTGGATGTGCAGTTCCTTTTGTGTCTGCTTCCATCTTTGTCTCTCTCTCTCTCTTTGGCTCTGTGTCTTTTCGCTGTCTTCTTAACTCGCTGTCTCAGCCTCGGACAGTCGGCAGCATCCCTGCCCACCTTGCACAATCTCGCCTCTGCTGCGTCACCAACCTCCCTCAGGATTACCGCCTCACGCTGTCTTGTGTGTCGCTGCCGTCCCTGCTACATGTTCATCCGTCTCTGTCCTTGTTCATTCTGTCTGTCCTGCAAATGAAGGTCTCTCCTCTGTCTTCAGGCATCCTTTTAATTTATGTCCCGCTGTGTGTTGTTGGTAATGTGTCTCCTCTGTCTGTGTTCCAGGTCTCACCTTCTTTTCTCAGCCATCTCAAACCCCTCCCTGTTCCTCTGCATTGGATGTCTTGCCCTTGTGTCTGTCTCTTTGCCTTTCTGTCTCTTCCGCCGTGTCTTTTCTGCATGGTAGAAGCTAATAACTCACAGACTTGAGTCAAAATATCGCTGCATATTAATGATAAGCCAAATATTTGGTGGCGTCTATTGGCAAATGTCTATCAGTTGATGTACAAAATGCTTTCCTGTGAGATTAAGTGATGGATGACTTTTATCAACCTCTATTGGCAGCCGAGGATTAGCTGCAGCACTGACAGTTGGTGCATATTACAGCAGCCTGTAACTAACACAAACAATCAAGGAACAGACAAGAAAGCTAATTAGAGCAGAGATTAAACTGAAAAAAAGCAGAAATAGTAGTTTTTTTAGTTGTGAATAAGTGCACCTGTTGTCTAAGCAGTTATCAGCAAATGCTGTTTGACCCAGGTCTGTTTGTTATAATCCAGTTCCTCAGCAGACCCGCCTCCCAGAAAACCCAAAGACCCAAGACCCCAGCCTTAACCGAACGCTGTTTTGTACATTTTTGTAAATGCTACTTTAAAAGGCAAATTCTGGTTTATTACAACTTTGGTCTATTTTTATAATTTTTGCCATAGTTTCTTTCATGGATTATAGCTGTGCACTCATCAAAGTAAGCGCAGAGATCTGGGAACGCAACGACCAAATCTGAAACACAAGGTACATAAACACCAGTGGGTACTGCTGCAGTTGCGGGGAAACGTGGAAAGATTGTTAACCTGCCATCCACCCTCGTTATCCCATAGCAGCAGAGAGTGCAGGGGCAGAGGGGTTGTTTCGTCAAATATGTTGGTCTAGTCTGCCTGACTCATTGATCCTTTATCTGACTGAGGTTTGAGTAAGTTAAAATTTATGGCTCGACCATGGCTGGGAAATATTAAAACATAACTTTGTATTGATAGATCCGTGGTGCTGTCCATGGTGCTGAAGTAGCAGGCAGATTTGTAATTGCGCTTTTTTTCTCTCAGTCCCAGTCGTCTGTCGGTTTTGTCTTGGATTTAAATTAATCTCTAAACTATATACTATAAATACTCAATTATATATTAGCTTATATTCTCTAGAGAGTGTCATTGTCGTGGCCAAAGCGACAAGTAGCAACGTGTAATTGTGGAAGAGCTAGAGGATCATGGAGACACACTGATGAACACTAATATTCCACTATTATTGAAAATATGACAATATCCAGAATTTGATACAGGTGGTGTAAACAGCATATTATTTAAACATCAAATTTAAATAGCTTTTTTTCCAGAATAAGAAATATAACATTTATAATAATTCAGTAGCGTCTGTGCTGCTGAAAAAACACAGACAGACTAAGCTACCTCTAACAAAATATTAAGGGGTAGAGTGGCGGCAAGGAGGAGCTATCTATAAAAATATCAAGTGTCTAACCTCTGTTTAGGTCCATTAAGACCACTAAATCTGGAATTCTATCAATCCAGTTCAGGCTCGGGTTTAGTCGTTCTCGGGTCCAGCTGGGTTCGGGTCTGTGTTTAGTTTTAAAGCTACTGGTCCGTCTCTTGTTTGAATACGATAGTTTGGGTTTTTATTATGGGGCCTGTGATTCTGACATTATGTTCTTAACCTTCTCTCCCATTCCTTCCCTTTTTTTTCTCCCCTTCTCTCTCTGCAGTGCATCAGCCAACATTAGGCTTCTTCCCTCCTGCTTCCCCATCTCCCCCCGTGCTTTAGTAGAAATGGCTGTTACCTTTGAAGCCTGTACTAACCCCCCCCCATGTATTTCTGCAGTGTGGTGGCAATTCTACGTCTGCGATTCCTTTTAAAGTTTCACCTGCAATATTTGTATCCGAGGGAGTAAAAGATAGACCTTTGTTTTATATATTTGTGAACATGAGGTCATGGATGATGTGCAGCCTCTGTCAATCCCAACCAAACTTTTAATGATTTGAGTTCATCTGATCAGCGTTGTGTTTCCTGTCCCCTCCCTCATTTCCCTCCCCCCCATCTTGCGATTCGAAACAAACGCATCCCCAGAAGTCAAAGTTGACAATAATACGAGATCATTGGTTGAGAGCCATGCTGAGGCCTCAGTGGAAACTGCAAGGTGCAGTGTGAGAAAGAAACATGTGGAGTTACAGGTGTGTAACTCCTGGCCGATGAGAAGTATGTGTCATGATGATGATGGCATATATAGACTCACGCTTCTATATATGAATTTAGCTCATTCACTAATTGACAGAATGCAAGAAACTAGTACCGCATACTGCAACCTCTTTATTTCCCCTCAGTTTCACGGATTAAAAAACACCTCAAATGTAAATTACTAAAAAAACAAATCAATGAAATTCACAACAATCCATCTACTGAGATGATGAGAGGAAATAAAAAAGAATGCAAGAAAGAAATCTTGCATGCAATGAGCATTGGGGAGCAAGCACGCAAAAATACATACGTTACAGGAGCTAAACTTGTTTTGTAAAGTACTGTTTAAACAGTTTGCCTGCAAGTACTAAGATACTGGAAAACACCAGAGCTCTGCCCGTGTATCAATCTCTTCCCAGAGTCACGGGTACACGAAAAAGAGGATGATGGCCACCCAGGGCTCTTACCTCTAAACCCTGTGACCTGCAAAGAGCAATAAAGTGACAGAGCAGGTTTCTAACTGTGTGCTCTTCATCCTTTCACTCTGTAGCGTCTCTGTGCCGT
Source organism: Cebidichthys violaceus (assembly GCF_023349555.1). NCBI lineage: Eukaryota > Metazoa > Chordata > Actinopteri > Perciformes > Stichaeidae > Cebidichthys > Cebidichthys violaceus. The sequence goes on along the minus strand of NW_027176927.1, from coordinate 1,457,637 downwards.
GGAGCCTGCGTGGAGGTGGACTCAAACACAGAGGCCGTGGTCAACGAAGGCTTCAAACTGGGCTGCATCTCCTGTAAGAAGAGGGGCGAGGTGCCCGCCACGGCCACCGTCGATTGGTACTTCATGGCCTCGGATGAGACATTCTACAGCCCTGTGAGTGGTAATAAGATATACGACAAGGCAGGCTTTGAAAAAAGTATTCCTCAGTAACGACCTAAAGGAATAACTCGACATGTTGGGAAATGCATTTCCCTTCTTGCAGAAAGTTAGATGAGAAGATTGATATCACTCAAATACATTTGTATGGTAAACACAGTGAAGTGAAGCCATTGCATTCTTTCTAATCGCCAGCAGGGGGCGACTCCTCTGGTTGAGAAAAGAAGTCTGATTGTGTGGAACCCTCCTTCTACCTCGATTTATTACCTTATTAAACATTGCAAACATGAGTTTGTGGTCTTAATCGCTAGTTTTAAGTCTTCTTCACAGCATGATGCTGATTCAGTAAATTTTGGTCTGATTTAGAGTAAAATAGACCATAAAGCAGCGTATGATTCAGGGAGGAGCTATCTTGTAATTGACAGATCGCTACCACGGCGTTGTCGGGTCTAGGAGTTCTTGGTGTCTTCGTTTAACCCTTTCACAGTGTGCTCTCAATTCTTGGTCGCCTACAAATGTCTTATTCAGCGTTCCACTCGTTTGTACTTTGCTCCATCCTCTCATGTCACTTCTGGTTGAGATGGCGACAGCCAAAAACCAAGATGGCGTCAGCCAAAATAACTAACTCGACTTCAAAACCGTAGTGCACAAACCGTTGGGTGACATCATGGTGACTACAACCGCTTCTTATATACAGTCTATGGGTAAATTCAGCAGACCTGGCTCTGGATCCATCACAATTATTTCATTTATTTTCTGGGAAACGGCTGCAATGCATTTAGAGAGAGAGAGAGAGAGAGAGAGAGACAGCAGAGTCTTGCATTTTTTATGACAGGCCTTTTCCACTGTGTGTTGACTAGAAGAAAGCCCCTTTGCTGAACTAAGCAGCCCTCCCCAGGCAAAGCAAAGAGGCCATAATGGTACATTCCTGTAGCAGGAGGAATCCCATTAGCCTTCAGCTGCCTTTTAGAATTTGTTTCAACTCATACACCAGGAAGTGCAGAGGTGAGGCCACAAATACGACTCGGTCGATACGGGAAAAACAGCAGCAGTGGTGATGTGGAGACCAGCTGTCCGATGACAGGAAAAGTGAAAACCAAACTTGACAGGCGGGTTATGAATATTCATTCATCAACACAGTTTGTTTTACACCTGCCAGCATCCAGGAGAAAACAGCAGCTCGCTGTTGTAGTTTTATTTGTAGACACGGGTAAATAAATGGGACCGCAAGCCAAAGAGTATTAGTCATATCCAAAAACAGGTGGAAAGTCACACTAGATGTTTGAACGTTGGGAAAGTGGCAGTGCCCAGCTGTTTGAGGGAATCACTTAGCGCTTTGTTTGTTTGTTTTTTTTAAGATTCATATCCTCTTAATGGGCTGAGAGTTTTGTAGTATTGAGAGATGGAGCAACATTGTTGGTTTTGTTTTTTTCATGAAATGTTGACAGTAACAAAAATACAGAATATTGCTGACATATTGCATGTATACTATCTGAAAGATCATTTTCACTTCATACTGAAATTAACTGCGGCTGCATGTAAGGAGGGAAACACACAATTTATCAGCCTAAACACTTGCTTCTATGCAAAGCTAACAGTATTGGTAACAAATGGATGACAACTTGAATGTTCAGTCTCTATTTTGTTCCTGGCCTCCTTTTCAAAGACATCCCATTTTTGCAATTCTCTTCCAGTTATACAGCTACGACTATGAAAATAAAAGGGACGAGATCACTGACTCACGTTTCGACGATCGTCTGGCCTGGAACGGCAGCAAGAAAACCGATGACCTACAGGACGGCTCCATCTACATCCTCAATGTGACGTTCAATGACACTGGAACCTACAAGTGCATATTCACCCGCACCCTCAAGTATTCCAACTTCCATTATCCAATCAACACCAACAAGACTATCGTCATGAAAGTGGTGCCAAAACGTAAGAGAGGAGAGATGCTGTCATACTGTCTGTCTGAGCGGGGAAGAGGGAAACTAAATTAGCCAGCTGTTCAACCAGATAACACTCTCATTGCCTGATTCTCAACCCACTGATACATTAGCTCGTAAACATAGCGGAACATTTAGCACCTCAAGAGCCAAATATAGCTCTGGTAGACCAAACATTATGGGTTTCATCGTACTTACATTCTCCGCATGGACAGGAACAGGAGTCCAAATGAATTATACTGTTGCTCCTCAGCATTTGGATGAGTAAAAAAGCAGCCGTTTGATATTATGTAAATGTTGCATTTACGGTTTTTGTGCTGGCCCCATGTGGTCAAAACAATTGATTAAAGCAGGCTGTCTGCAGCAAGATTCTGATAAATTATGACACTCTGTAATACAGGACAGGAGGTCATGACTTCTGGCATATATTGTTTAAAAATGATGCACAGCCTGGGCAGCCCTCATCTTTTTCATGGCAAAAATGTCTGTAAACCCCTTTCAATAAGCACACAGGTACAATATGTCTTACCTTATCTCCCTCTCCGTCTCTCTAGTCACCAGGGGACTGGCATCCATTTTGTCTGAGGTGATGATGTATGTCACCATCATCGGGCTGCAGGTGTGGCTCGCGATTGAGATGATTTACTGCTACAGGAAGATATCGGCGGCAGGAGAGGAAGCTCTGAGAGAGAGCGCGTGAGTAACCCATGAGACACTCAAACACAAACACAGCCAGCCTCTCTCCGGTGCCAGCCCTCCATTTCCAGAACCTGCTGGGCCAACTTCCCACCAACCGCTTTCACCTTTTGTTTTTCTCTTCCTGACACTGTGTGGGAAGCAGAGACACAATCTGTTTCAATCTGCTCTTTTCAAAATAACAAACACGTTTCTTTTTTTCATCACTGAACTGATATCTTATTGTGATTAACTGATCTTGTCTGCCTGTTCTTCCTTTCCACCACTTTCTTTCCTTCAGGGCGGAGTATTTAGCTATAGCATCAGAAAGTAAAGATAATTGTGCTGGTGTGCAAGTGGCAGAATAGCACCGGTAGGTCTGGATTCTCACTAAACTTAATGTCTGAATACTGTTGCTTCTTGTGCTCTCGTTTATTTTCCAAAGTGGGCGATCATACATTGTGTTTACACCTGTTGTATTGTTAACACCACTACTGGGTTGAAAGTAAAAAAAATATATATGATGTTCCTGTATCAGAATATTGTATTTTATAGGTTGGGAACCACTGACATGACAAACAGTTGTTCAGCCTACATGTACCTCTGGTTAGCCAACATGCTACATTCAACGTTTGGATCATCAAAGTGTCTGACTTAGCCACCAAAATAACCAAATTATTGTATTAAGGTTTGAGCCATTCAATAGGTAGAGAGGTATAGTTGTGTGCTCATCCTTTATAGGTGCAGGACAAACAAGCAATTCATTATTTTATTTCACAATTTTTTTTCTTTCATCATTGTTTTATTATTACTAAGTTCATGGTGATTGCTATAAAACAAAGACACAACCAGCGTTTGGACCTTGCTTTTTGATCTCCCAGGAAAATGAAGGCCTGATTGAAGGCGATACTGCATGTTACTTTAGTCTTTTACATCATTCATTTAATTTTTGTTTTTCTTGCTTCAGGTCAAGGAAGAATTCAAGATGGAGTCCTTGAGTATTTTCAAGTTCCCTCTTTCATTTCCTCTCCTCTCACCGTAACTCACATCCCACCATCCTCTTCACAAGATGGAAAAAGCCGAACCACAGAAAGGAGAAAGATCTTTTCTTCATAGAAATGTTTGGGAAAGAGCTGAACTGTATACAGTATCTAAATCCTGTTTTGAGGGACAGGAGGGATGCATCAGGACGTGGTCCAACAGGAGAGAGACTGGGTTGAACTGTATATTGGTGTATACGTATGCACAGATAATCCTATATCGATATTATAGGCCTATACATTTATATACACTACCTGCATGCTTATGAGCTATTCATAACGACCAACATCATGCATCTTAAGTTCAGTCATATTTCATTTCACACACGTGTTGTTTTTTTGTTTTTTTTTTAAATACTAGTACGACTAAATTTGACTGCAAATGTTCTTGCTGTAATGATGTAACACTACTAGAAGGTATACAGAGGAAACACTGCTGCAACAGCTGTTATTAAATGTTTCACTTTGACCAGATTTAATATTTAAAACAGACCAATATCTAAATCTTAAGGACACTCTTTGACATTTTAATTAGGCGATTAAACCAATATCAACGGTTCAACCTTTTGTTTCTTCCAAAGGCATTCTTAACATTCTTAACACTCAGCAGTTGTGAAGAGCAATGAGTCACGATTGTCACACGTCAGGTTAAAGCCGTTGCATTCAGTCACTTAAACACAAGGAAACAGGAATGTGAGGGTTCACACCCTCTGCTAACCAAGAGAAATGTGGTCTGTATTAAATGTTAAGTCTGCTTAATGTTTAGCTTTCTCTGGAGGGTGTTTGACAAGAAGTATTATTCTCTTGTTTATTAGTAGAGTTTGAGTTATTAGCTCTCAGATAAAGGAACATGCAGTAAATTCTAGGTTGAACTTATTAGAAAAACATAGCCAGTCATGTTTTGAACATTTCATATTGGAGATGAGATCAACAGTGATGCTTTTACTGTTTTCCTACATTCCAGAGAGATGACGGAATCAGCCATATCATGTTAGAAAGGGTTGATTTTGGGGCAAAAACCTACTGTTTTCCCTTTTAATTAATTACTACAGAAAAGGTGTGAGTTGCAAAAATGGCACCTGAAGCCAAAGAGTGACTTCCTATGACGATGCCCACTTCATTGGATAATACTAAATGTGTAGCAAACCAAAAAAAAAACAGACCAAAAAAAACAGCTTTACCAATTTATCCTCAGTGATACAAAAGTGTCACTTTAAACTGAATTTGTCGACAGTGGAAAAAGTTTCCACAGATGTGTAATTTCACACACGTCCAGTGTTTTTGTAGAAAATGAAGGGCTCTGCAAATTGCTACGTATCTAACTGCCGTGGGTAAACGTACCACAAAACCAGTCCAGTGTGCCTCCCTGGGTGAATGAAGCCAGTGGAAACCAAAAAAAGGGGAAAGAGGTGAAGCCTTGTTATAAATCTATAGTGTTTGTAAAAACAGCTGGAGGGAAACTTCTCTCTCCAGAGGACCAGACATCGACTACCGGTGAACACTAGATGGCAGCCAAACAACTGCCGCTCTGCATGTTAACTGATCAGCTCTTCTGCACCAAAACTGAGTTTCATACATTTTTGCGATATCGACTAACTGCATGCTTACTGATGGAAGAAGAGTACAGTACAAACAGCATGTCCAATGACTGCAAGCTTAAAAAAAAAACAACTGAATAAGTGATTTCTCATCGCTTACTGAGCGATTTACTTTTTGGTAAATGCTGCATCAGTTGACATCTTCATTTAGATGAACCCACCTGTGAAATGAAAACCACACTGCTGGTCTGCTTTGTGTTCTCGTGTTTCAGCAACAAATTAAAATGGCTGTTTTCACTTCATGTGCAGGTGTGAAAATGTTGCTTGCCACAATAATAAGTGATACACAGAAGAAGAAAAAAATAAAGTTCTTGTGAAAAAAAAAAAAAAAAAAAGAGCCGTGTCTCAGTTGAATTTGTTCTAAAACAAAGTGTGTAGGTGTCGGGACTTTCAGCCGGATGCATCTTCAGTTCACACTCAAAGTTCATTTCTATGAAACATGTCACCTGTACTTACATTTTTGCTGAACTGGGTTAACGGTTATTAAGAATTGAAAAATAGATTTGAACTCACATCGATGGATTTCACGTGATAAGCAGTGTTGATCACAATCAGTAGCCAAGATTTTAGAAATAACCAACACCATCCCGTGTCTCGCCTGAGAAAATCATGTCCAGACATCAAAAGGAAAAAATATTTAGCATTTTTCTAAATGACATTCCCCAGTGTGAAAGCTTAACACTGCTGCTACGAAGCCATCTCCACTCTTCATTTTGTTGACTTAAAAGAAACAAAAATGAAATACATGGAGTCTAAAAACACTGGAATGAGTCAATCAAATTCTCCACGTTTACTCGTTTTCTTTTTAAACTGCAGGATTTAAACTCCCCTCAGGTCCTATGAACACTAATGACCTCAGTGTCTTTACTGGAAGCTACCATTGATTGCTCGCTGATATATTTTAAGTGTTTTGCTCTTTAAAGTGACCGAAGAGCTCAAACGATGAATTCAAATATTTTGATGATCATTACCTGAGAAATGAATCTCACCCGTCACAGCTTCTAAAATGTGGATATTTGTTTTTCTCTCTCTTCTTCGATATAAAACTGTTTAATGGACAAAACCAGCTGTTTCAAATTGGGCTTTGGGATATTGTGATGGACATTTTATTTGACTATTCCCAGACATATTTTGGTCGGATAAATCAAGAGGAAACATTACAGTTCCACCGAAATCCGCTGCAAAATGTGACCCGCATCTTCTGGAGGTAAAGACACAAACGGACTCAAAGATGAGCGAGGAGTCGTTTTATGTTTTAGAACTTTTCATTTTTCTCCATGGAGTGGTGTGCAATCAAATCTTTACAGTACATTATCATCCCCGCCTCTCATCCATCCATCCATCTCACTCTCTCCCATAATCTACCCCAGACCACCCTCCCCTCCCCCCCTCCCCCCCTCAATAAATATTACACCATTTTGTTACCCGCAATGGCCATGCACAGCGTGGCCCACATGCTTCTGTAGCCGCTATTTTCAGTGAAAGAAAGAGAGAGAGTGAGAGTGGGTGAAGAGGAAGAGCACAGAGAGGACCAGTGGGGTTGAGTGATGAGAAGAAGAATAATAAAGAGTACAGATGTGCGAGATGTTTTCACATCTGGAGGCCAGAATCGAGTGGACGGAGAGGACAGGCTGAAAATAAAATGACAAAATAACAAAGATAGAAAATGAATCAAATAAAAATAAAAGACGAGGTGAGTCAAATGAGTCTTAGAAACACACACACGCACACAAAAAAAACAAAAACAATACTGCAAAACGGATTCCCTTTTTTCTTCACCTGGGCCTACAGAACTGTGGTTGGTCCTTTTTGCTTCGAAGCGTCCGGCCCAGTGGGACAACGAAGCAGCCGGCGGCTCGGGTTTCCACCCGATCAGGTCGACTGTTAATGTCTGGCTTTGACAAAGAGAGTGAGCGACCAAACGTGAAAGAGAAATCTGAAACTCAAGAAACGCTAATATGAAAATGTAACATCTGAAACACTGAGGACTCCTCATGACCACACACACACACACACACACACATCAGTCAAGTCAACTCCTCTGCTTGTTTTTTTTCTGCCTCTACACACATTCACACACACAATTTGTCATTATTATTATTATTATTATTATTATTATTATATACTACTTTGTTTGAAACATTCAAAAAGTACTAGCATCACTATTGTCATTATTGCTGTGACCAGTAATGGTTGTAGCTCCTCTTGGTCCGTACTGTAACAGCAAATCAGAGCACAAAGAATCCACCGAATGACTTCTTATCAGATCATCAGTCACTGGTAATAATAAATACTGTCGGTCCAGTCAGACGCAGGTTATTGTCCTCACTAACAACCCAACACACTGATTTTGAAAAAAAAAAAAAACAAACAAACAAAAAAAAAAAACTTAAAACCCCACGGGAGAAGTGGGAGGAGTGTTTTGAGATTCATCTTCAGATGTAGAATTTACATCGAAACATAAAGCTAAAAACTAAAGTGTCTGGTGTTGAAATGGTTCTCATCCCCGTTTCGCGGAGCATTGACGGCCTTTGATGGGGCTCAACGTAAAGAGCGAGAGAGGCGTCCGGCTCCCTCCAGCACTCCCCCCTCTCTTTCTGGGTGTCACTTCCACACAGCAGGTGGTGTGTGTCCCCCCCCCCCCCTCCTCTTCTTTTGTTTCAGCAGGCGTTCACTATAGAGGCCAAAAGGTATCGAACTGTTCCCAGGACTAGGAGGACGACCTCCCACTTTCCAGAATCTCTGATCCCTGTGAAATGTTGCATGTCAGAAGAGGAACTGAAGTCTGTGATAGTCATAAAATGGGGGGGGGGGGGGGGGGGGGGGGGGGTTGGCCATTCTGAAATGTCTCTTGAGGAGTGGATGGTCTGCGTCGGCCCACCAGTGGCCTGTTTCCATTCACTACGTACAGGTGACTTGCAGCTGTACATACATTATTGCTGTGGTCCTGATAGCTTCCAGTCTGAAGGAGTTCACTGGAGTTGTTACTGGTTCTGGCTGACGGGGAACGTCGCCATTTTCAAGTCAGTCAGGCGAGGAGGATTGTGGGTAAAGTCCTCCCCCCCCTGTGTGTCCCACTCCTGTTTTTGTTTTTTTGAGATTTTGGAAATGAGGGAAAGAGCAAACTGTGTGACGATCCAAGTCGACCAGCCTCTCTCTTTTCAAGTCTACCAGTCCACCAGGGTGTGTTCAGAAGTGGGAGACAGTGGGGGGAGGGAGGGGGGGACTCAGGCCTCAGTCAGGGACTCTGACGGGGTATCATCATCATCATCGGGGGGATCCCGCTGGACCTCTGGGACCACGATGCCTCGGTGGAGCTTTTCTAAAGACTGCTTCATCTGGGAGATAAACATGGATCGGGTGATGGAGGGGTGAGATATACTGGATTCAATAATGCAGTGACACACACACACACACACACACACACACACACACACACACACACACACACACACACACACACACACACACACACACACACACACACACACACACACACACACACACACACACACACACACACACACACACACACACACACACACACACACCTGGTCCAGAAGAGTGACGGAGGACTGCAGGATCTCTTGCCACTTGCTGAGCTGAGCCTGGTGAAACTGCCTCTGAAGCTGCAAGACCTGAGCCCACTCTCCAGCTGTCTGGGGTAAAGGACTGAGGAGAGGAGGAGACGAGGAGAGCAAAACAAGAAGACAGGAGAGGAGAGGGAGTCAGTAGTGTAGTCACGGTTCTTTTACTAGAAATACCAGGTTCTTTTTGGTTGTTTTTAACTTTTAGCTCTGTTCTTTAGCTGCTAAATGCTCCACATTGTTCACCAGCTTGTTGCTTACTTTGTTTTTCTGATATTTGGTGCCGGACATGTAATGCACAGTGGGGGTTTTTTGGGGCATTTTTTCTGCCTACAGAAAGCCAAAAAACAACCAGACGAGAGCAGTGAGTGACCCAAAATTAAAACAATGAGCTTAAAGACGTCAAAACGCTGCGTAGACTCAGGTGATAACTCTTTGAGGATTCATCATTAGAAGTGAGACCTTTCACATATCATCTATTGTTAAAATTGATAAAATATGAATCAGCCGTTCATCTGTTTACCTTGCAAAAGGCAAGAGAGGATTTGTTGCTATGCAATAACACTGAGGGATATTTCACACCTCAGATCCCACAAGAATAACTCCATAAGCCTGTTAACAGAGCAACAGAGAGTCCATGTTTGTGTGGAAAGCAGGGCGGCGTGTTCACCTGTCAGCAACAGAGTAGGAGTGCCACGTCTCCAGTGTATGGGCCGCTCTTTCCAGAGCGTACAGCTTGTAGAAGAGCAGCATGTTGAGAGCCACCAGCACCACCAGACTGACGGGGACAGAGAGAGAACACAATCTTAGAGTTCACCGACTGCTGTGAAACTGCTTCAGCAAATCATGAAGACAACATCAGTGAGAACTCAACGGCAAAATGCTGAATACTGCCGACACAAAATGAACACACAAACATTTCAATTAAATCACAACCCAGCACTTATTCACAACACAAAGTCATTTTATTACAGGAAAATTCCACCCCGACACAAACGTCAGTGTTGCAAAATTACTATGACCGTTATGACTGTATATGTTGCATTCCTCTGCAGAATTTTATTTTTAGTTTCCTGTTCCTCAAATGTAGATGTCATGATGTAATAGCTCCAGTTAAATAGACCAATTGCTAGTGGAGACCAGAAAGTGTTTTGAGTGTGTTGAGTAAAGGGTGTGATCCTGGTCCGGCTCCGCTATTGGTCTCTCTATCTCCATGTTGAACCCTCGTCTGAAAACAAGCCTTGTTCTTTAAAGTTTGATGAAAGTTCTTATGAAGTCTGGTGCGTTCGTCCAGTTGGTGCAGTTTGTTTGGGCTGCTGTGAAAGCTACAAACAAATGCAGACTTAAAAACTCCAGTTTGTGTCTAATCTGTGTGAAACAAGATGTTGCTTCATGTTCAGTGTCAAAGGGTGGATTCTTCCTGCGTCATTCACATCGTTCTCATTTATGCAGCCAGTGGTGTAAAAGCAAAGCCTCTCATACGAACCTGATACAGATCCTATTCACAAAAAGGAATCGCAGAAAGGAAGGAAAAAGAAGAAGAAAAATAGCAAGAAAGGCATTGTGAGGCTGTTAGTATGCAGAAGACCGATATCCAATGTGTCTGAATGAGGGGGCATTCAGACGCGTATTGAACCGAGACAGCATAAAAAGTCAATATAGTCAGACATATACAATCAAACCGGAGATTTGATCAGGTAGGAGCCCCAGGTAGGGAAAGGATGTACAGTACTACTAAGGAGATGAACCACATGCGAGGACACAAACAAACTTCTGTACTGATTTAGTATACTCAGAAAGTCCCTTTTTCTATACACAAATGCTTAACATAATCTCCATTTAGAAACGCTCATCTCCGTTATAAGTAGCTCATTGTGTGCGAGATTGCTCGTGAATAAGACGTATGAATAATATGATGCAGTAAAAACATAAAAACATGCTGGAAAACCACCTCGAGTCCACAGCCATGAGGGACGGCGAGGATTCAGGGAGGCTGCTGTTTGATTCACGGCCTCAACGGCACGAACACACACTTGAACTTACATGAAGCTGACGATGAGGAGGATGGTGGATATACTGCTGGGTCCTCCTCGTGAACGATCGCCCAGCTTAATGTACTGAGCACCTAAAAAAGAGTAACAAACAGGACAGGTTTTCAGTGATCAGTGTGTTTTCAATGTATATTTCTGAATATTATATCTTTGCGTCTGTTACTGTTAAGCAGCTCCAAACAGAACCACTAGAGGGCAGCAAAGCACAGAAGATGGATTCAGCGTTTTTGTTTTTGAGCGCACGAGCGTCAACGTTGGTGGACAAGGATTGAAATAACCCAAAGCTGTTCCAACGACCGTATCCTGGCCGACTTACTGGCTTCTCTCCTGTCCCTCTCCTCTCCGACTCCTCTGTCCCCTCGGTCTCCGGAGCCCATGCCTCCTCCTCCCTCCCTCTCCCTCTCCTTGTCGCCCTGCCGTCGAGAGCAGGTGCGTTTGCGGCGGCGCATGGCCGGTGGGGTCATGGCAGCGTCCGCGCCCGCTGCGTCGCCTGTGGTCACAACGGAAACCTCGGTCTGCAGCAGCGTCTCCAGCTTGCACACCTCGCTCTCTGCAAAGTAGGAAGACGGGGAAATTCAAATGCAAAGGAAAGTAAGGTGGAGGGACAACAATGCTGTCTGTCAAAACTTGTCAAGTACAAAATGCCGGCACTAAAAGACATTCTTACGTTTTCCTTTTTGACCAGACATTGCTCTAATTAAGTCATATTTTAGATAAGCTTATGTATGTGTGGCTACGTCTGCAAAGTTCTGTGTTAAAATCGACATAAAAAGTATGCATAGGTATAGATATAGTTAGATATAACGAAAAGCAGAAAACAACTTCTGACGACCAGTCTTAGTTTTAAAAGCATTACTCTGTCACAATAGAACAAGTCAAGTTTATCCGTCAAATCAAAATGTACATAAACCGTTGACCACATGAACTCTCATGGTCCATTACTGTTGAAAAGAGACGGTAGGAGAGCCTCAACACGAACATATTCAGTCTACGACGCACTCAAACGGACAATAGGTAGCGCTCTTATGATCCGCGGTCCGCAACATGAAACTGTGCATTTGGCTTTCATGTCAAGCGTGTCCTGCTTACAGAATTTCACTTTACTTTTGTGTGGTTGTTTACTAAAGGGAAGTAAGCCTGAATGGGTCAGTGTGGTTTCCACAAGCTGTGCGTTTACAGATCTTAAACGGGAGGAGGCGGAGCATGTGACTCACCCATGTGTCTGTAGTACTCCTCAATGCCGCTCCAGGTGTTCTTTTCGATCAACGCTTTCACCAGACTCCACGGCTGCTTCCTGTAGCAGATGTTTGAGGAAACTCTGGGCAAGGAGGAAAAGCAGACAACCCCCGTTTAAAACATATATAGAGTCAGTTTAGATAGATGTGTTTACAAAGGAAAAATAACTCACATATCTGACACTAAATCATGCTGTTTTATGTTAATGATATCATACATTTTCAATTCAAACAGGGCGCCTGTCAACAACCAGCGACTTGTGCAGGTTGTCGACACAGGTTCATGCAATTCCTTCAATTTTCTTTTTTTTCTTTTTTTTTAAAGGCTCAATCGCCCTGACAATTCCACGTTTTTACACAAGCACTTCAGTAAACTAATTGGTAAAAGATATCATAGCTCTGTGTTTCAAAGAAAGCAATCAGAAAATATGCACAACACGCCAATGTCAGTTTAGAAAACGATGGAACTGTGTCGAGACCTTGACATGTTTTTGCCAGAATACTCTTCTACTGGAGATTGTAAGCACGAAAAGAAACATTTTGTTTATTTGCCTGCAACTGATGACCATGACCTACTCAAAGCCACTTAAAAGATACTCTTATAAAACTAAAACAGAAAGTAATCTGCAGTTTGTATGTAGTTTGACAGACTAAAGGAGGAATGAAAGATAACAATCCAAAAGGAAAGCAGTTGATGACAAAGAACAGGATTTCCTAAACACAACTAGCCAGCAGTGTTTCAGAAAAGTTTGATGGTGGTATGTCACATGGGTAGCTGGCTAGTGTTACAATGGTAGCTTGTTGATTTATTAGGCAGAACTGCCTTCATTTTCAGAAACTCTTGTGTTCCTATCATGTGTGTATTTGCAGTATATGGATTGTGTCTTTAAGTTTAGAGTTTACTAAGTTGTATTATTCCACTAATGTGCTGAAATTCACTCGGCTAGCATTTGAACCTAATTCCCTTTCCAGAGAAGTGATTATTCTGTCTTTTATTACAATAAAGTCATTCTTTCTCAGTGTAGTGGACAGAGTAAGATGGCTTCCTTATGCCGGGTTATAGTGAAGTCCTAAAAAAAAAAAAAAAAAAAAAAAATACTGGGAAAGAAGCCGCTACTGATAAGCAGACAGCGAGACAATCAAAGCCCTTCCTTAAATAAAAAAAAAAAGCAAACATATCTTCCAGCTACATTGCATAATAGCCCATTGAGGCTACTGTCAGCGGAGGAACTTCTGTGTCTGACTTCTCTGATTGTTCCTCTGTGGTTGCGCTCAGAGAGAGAGGCCCTGGCTCTTTGATCCGGAGATGCTGACATATTGTACTTGTGCTGGACATAAGCTAGATCTGGCATCGAATCAAATACGGTGTAGCCAGTTACGTCCGCAGAAGTGAGAAAAGTAAAAGCGGCTTGGCAATAAAAACCAACAGTAGGTGTGTTGTGTTTGAGTATGAGAAAAGCAGCAGGGGGACACTTGAAGAGACGAGGGAGAGAAAGCTCTGATGGGATTATATGATATATTCTGGTCCCCGGGCTGAGGGACCTCACCACCCAGCTTCAGTTTGCATCATCTATTTGGCTGCTAACCGGCTCAGTGATGAAACATGACCCCTCTCTCTCTCTCTCTCTCTCTCTCTCTCTCTCTCTCTCTCTCTCTCTCTCTCTGATTTGATTGTTTTTACTACTACTGTATTTTATTTCTTAAACTGCACTGCAACTATTATTCTGTTTTTAGCTTTTTAGTGTTTTAATGACTGTTTTTAATGTTTCAATGAATGTTCTTAATTGTTTTTAAATCTCCTTTTCTTTTGCCTTATATTTTGATGCTTTTAATGGTTTTATGTGAAGCACTTTGAATTGCCTTGTTGCTGAAATGTGCTCTACAAATAAACTTGCCTTGCAGGTCATCAGTGGACAGTGGGTCAGTGTTTGTTGTTCATGTTGCTCTTGAACACTACCTCATATATTTCCCTCTCAACCTATTTTACTTTATACCCCACTGATGTTACTCCTTTTATCGTGTTCAGTAAAAATTAGTTGAAATAGATTGAAATTTTGCAACTTTGGGTTTAAAGATGAATGTTTTTCATCATGAAACTTACAAAGAAAGTAAAAGATATGTGTCAACAGTTGCTTTAGTCTAGTGTACAAAAGCAAAGCACTAGCATTCAACACTTCAGTAACAGGATCTGTCACGAAATTGTTCTTATCGGAAATGCCTGGTGTGATTGTCACTTGTGGCTCTCCTGTTTTGACTGTGGTTTCCACAGTCGGAGGGTGAGCTGAAAAGTAAAGAAATCCCCTCCCACAATGATAAGACGAAAACAAACATACCTGAGCCGACTCTTGTGCTTGCTGATGGAGGTGAGGCAGTATCTGTGGACGGTGTAGAAGTAGTCCTGGTAGGGGATGCCTGAGGTGATCACCTCAGAGTCCACCACGAAGCATTCGCCCTTGGCGCTGCTTTTATGCAACGTCTGGAAGCAGGAAACAAAAGCGGAGGTGCATCGTTAATGCAACGCAAACGTATTGGTTTCCTCTGACGTGTCTGCTAGTTATGGCTTCTTTGACTGATAATTAGCTGTAAAGGCACCAGTATGCTTCATCACAATGCTCCTCTCTCAAAGCGGCAATCTGACATTCACACCCACTTCACACTGTGATTAGCCAGCTGTGTGGTTGGTTTGAACGGTCTCAAGCTCTCTCTCTCTCTCTCCATTCTTCAAACAACCGTTTCCATCACTTTTCATGTGAACAACCGAATGCAGCACTACGAACGTCTTCCAGGAGAGACTGCATGAAAATGTGCGCCATTATCCCCAAGTTGAAGCCTTTTCAGGTCTCGTGCTCCTACATAACCTGCAAAACTCCATAAACTAGCCTCCACACTGTCGGGTAGGACTTGTAATTAACTGTTAAGTTAAGACCTCCCGTTTCTAAAGCATTTAAGAACTACCGTATTTTCCGCACTATAAGGCGCACTTAAAAGCCTTTAATTTTCTCAAAAAACGACAGTGCGCCTTGTAATCCGGAGCGCCTTATATATGGATCAATTGGTTAATTGGTTGATCCATACTGGTTGTACACGGCGCTCTGTCAAAATGTTTCAGTACGACTGGTAAACTACAAAGCCGCACCGCTTGCAGCATTACGGCTACCGTAGTCAGGGGCGTCGCCGAAGTAATAGCGGTAAACACCGGTACTGTTTTGTTGACATTCCCTTTAGCACAGCTCCATCTAGTGGATGCATAACGCAACCCCAGTCAAACGTTTGACTGTAGTAGCTTCTATTCTATGCGCCTTATAATCCGGTGCGCCCTATATATAAAAACAGTTCTAAAATAGGCCATTCATTGAAGGTGCGCCTTATAATCCGGTGCGCCTTATAGTGCGGAAAATACGGTAGTTGACATTTTTTGTATAATCCCTAGACGATGAATAGTGCTTTTAACAGTGATCCATTTGTGACAATCACGTCTGAAAAGCTCTGATCGCACATGCAAAGTTACAAAAATGTATCAACTGCTGCGACAACTTGCGGAGCCTTCGCGCAAGACGCTCAGGTCGTGATTACGCCATTTTTTGGAACGCGCCTTGTGCCAGCTTCACTACGGCGACAAAAAACCCCAACAACAACAACCTAGCTTTACAAAGAAAAATTTAAAAAAGATCTTTAAGACACAACTACATTTGACCATAGAGAAAGTTCCACTCCAGTTAAAGCTAAATAAGTGTTTCTGTGTCAGTAATTTGCCTTTAGCAAAGCCTGTGTGCCAAATAATGATTGGTGTTTGTCAAGGACTGACCTGCGTCTCCACCACAGGGGCAGTCTTGGGGCCGAGGGGGTTGTTGAGGGCGATAGTGTAGCTAAGCACACGGCTGGTAGTCCCACTGCTGCCGTCCTGCTGCCATTCACCCACCGATAGGTCTAAGAGAGAGAGAGAGAGAGAGAGAGAGAGAGAGAGAGAGAGAGAGAGAGAGAGAGAGAGAGAGAGAGAGAGAGAGAGAGAGAGAGAGAGAGAGAGAAAAGACACGGAGAACATGAGTGAGTCAAGAGAGAACAGGACACAAAAAGACAAGAGAGGTAGAGAATTTATGAATGAAAAGGAGAGAGACCAAGAGAATCACAGGGGTTGAAGGGGGAGAGTGAGAGAGAAAAAAAAACAGAGGGTCAATCCACACTCCTTCATAAAAAAAAGAAAGAAAGAAATGCCCCAATTAGAGCTATACAATGTTCCCAATCGGGCTGGGCTTCCAACTGGAGTAGGCCCCGGCCAAATCAACTCCATGGCTTCACCTCTGTCCTCATTTAAACCACTACAGAAAAAGGCCAAAGTTTACACTGCATCTACGCAAAGATGACCTTAATTATCAGTCTATCAAATAAAAATAGCCGTACACAGGTTATGAAAAAACAGAGGGGCAAAGGAAAGAAGAAGCAGCGATGGAGGCTGGTTAACACGGCGTAAACAGCTAGTGTGGCACCCTCATTAGTGGCACAATAGAGTGGGGTACACAGTGTCTGTGAGGGCTGGGTGGTACTCCACTACATTTGTATTCATCAGCTGGACAGGGTAGCACAGCTGCTTCAGAAGAGCAACAAAACTACTTTCTAAAAAGGAAAAAACATCACCAAAAACTGATGTAGAGGTATTTGCGTGAGAATTTTTCTTACTTCACTGCATAACTAAGATACTGGCAGTGCACCTGCAACTGAGATTAATGGCAGAAAAATGTAAATGTAAGTGCTTTGCTGCTGCTTAATCGACAAGACCATTAAGCAGCAATTTTAGGTAAATCCTCTGACGATCTGCCAAAGTAACATGCAAAAACCTCCAAAAGAATAATTGTATTTAGTCCGGGACATATTCACCCACAGAGCAGTAAATCGCTCCGTGTTAATGTTTGAAAACCCTTTCCTGCATTTATTGTGGAAGGAAGAAGAGGCGGACGAGTCCATTAAGCAGCAGAGCAAAAACAAACACCGGGCCCCAACCGTCGCTGTGTCAACAGGAAAAACTGGCTCAATTGTGCTTAATGTTATGAAACAAGTTAATGCAAGTTCAGCGCTGGTTGCTGAAATATATGGAGCATCACATCATTTTGCTAAACACAGTTTCACAGCACGAGAAAAGAGCTCAGAGAGATCTCGGAAGCATAAGTTCAAAGATCCAATAAAAAGAAAAGTATACGTCTTCATTAAGAATCAATGGGAGTGTTGTAACCCAAGAGAAAATCGTCTACAAGCAGTTTATACCATCATATTTGAGTGTAGTGTTAGTGTGTGTGTGTGTGTGTGTGTGTGTGTGTGTGTGTGTGTGTGTGTGTGTGTGTGTGTGTGTGTGAGAGAGCTACCAGTAAAGTGTCTCTGGGAGAAGAGGTGCTGGATGAAGTGGGTGTCAGCAGAGAAGAGCAGGTCGTGCAGCTTGTCTACACTCATGCGGAGCGCATTGTTGATGTGCAGCCGCCCGCTCAAGTCAGCGCAGAACGACTCCACCTCACCTGAAAAATCAAGAAGAAAACGGCAGACTTTTATAATAAATATGCTCAATATTAAACCTACTAGGCTAATCATCTGACAAAGTAACGTAAACAAAAATTCCAAAAGAATAATCGTGTTGAGTTCAGGACAGATTCACCCACAGAGCAGTAAGCCACTCCGTGTTAATGTTTGAAAAATCTTCCCTGCGATTATTGTGGAAGGAAGAAGAAGAAGAAGAAGAAGAAGAAGAAGAAGAGGTGGAAGCAACAAAGCAGAAAGAAACAAATCATTCACAGAGATCAGGAGGAAGGGAAAATAACAGAACTATAATAAAACCTTTAGCACCTTTAAGAACATCGAGGTTAGTTCACAGTCAGATTAAAGCTAACAACGTTTAATGAGCACAGTAAATCAAGAGGACAGAGATTAAAATAGTATAACAGCGTCTCCCATGAGAGTTTATATACGGCAAAAAACTCAACAGCAATGTCTGACCTGGTTACTCAAGATAATCCACAGACCTTGTGATGAGCGGTTCATGTAGGAACTATTTGTTTCAACTGAACTACACCCACAGAAGATATCCCCACGCAGAAGGAAGTGAACATCTACTCATGGACAAGAGGCTCGGGACAGCGCAAGACGTCAACATTACTGGCGACCTCCTCTGCTGAGCTGTAGCGTTAGCTAGCTCAGTGCTATGTGAGCTAGCAGAATCGGATATGGATGCACACTTCCCCTGCGCGGTGATAAGGTTAGCGGGTGCAGTTTGGTAGAAATAAAATAGTTCCAGCACTCAGCAACTCACACCAAAACAATCTGGTTTGATAAATAGCAGGTAAGAGGAAAAACATGTATTTTTGGATTTTGGAGAGAACTGTCCGTTTAAGGTAGATTTAACCTTGTTTTTTAGCTTAGTTCAGAACTAATGACTGTTGTGTTTTCCCTGATTTAAAGTTCACTCAAATAAAAAGTATTTAATTCATTAAAATGCAAAAAAAAAAGAGAAGAAGCTACCCTTAAAATGTATGTATTCTATCTACTCTAATATTCCGATAATTTACACTTTCTCATCACGTCTGGGTTCTTGCGGTCGTCTGTTCACCTAAACAACACTCACTCTCTTCCTGCGTGTCAGAGGAGTTGCTGGGGTCTGTGGGCAGTTCCTCGTCGTTGGTTATGTCCAATGAGGAGAGGTTTCCCAGACTGGTGGTCTGCGGGGGCAGCATGTAATTGGCTGACTCGGACAGGCTGTCCCCTCCCTCTTCCAGATTCTGATGCAGTGAGGAAAAAAAAAAAAAAAAAAAAAAAAAAAAAAACGCACACCAGAGGATAGTTAGCAAGAGGTTCGTAGAGAAATCACCCCATTGTCATATGACTCGAGTGGAAAGAGGCCTCAGCTGAGCCAACCTTGTGTTGACGCGGCCTGAACAGACATACCACTGCAGCCGTGCAATTAATCTGAAAGTGACACACAGTCAACACAGCACTCCATATATTCACTTGAGCTTGGCTTGGGCTTGATCTGTCCATATCAAAATCAGCAACCACAGCAGCTGTTTCTGAGCAGAACGGATTGGACTAGAACAACTAGAACAACTACACAGTATTGCACATCTTTACTTCAATACATCCTGAATTTTTGGTCTGTTTCTATTTCAGTTTTTAAATGATTTTTTTTTTGTAGTTTTATGTTGCTATAATGCATTATTTTTGCCTTTTCTAAGCATTATCTCCGTGTTCGAAAGGTGCTGTATAAAGAAAGCTGCCATGCCCTAGATTATTTATTGTTGTAATCAAGCATCTGATTAGTATGTGTGATTTGAATTCTAATCTTTAAAGCAAAACAATAATAACTATCACAGTTATAGACGGGGCAAGATTTGTATCAACACTTTACTAAATACTAAATCTTCTATCAGTGTCATGTCAGTAGTGTTTATAAGAGTGAATAGTTAATGAAGCAGAAGTGCCACTGAGAAACCACTGAGCTCTAGTAATACCAGCTTGTACTGGATATACTGTACTGCACGTTTTTACCATGTACCTTGTTGGCACTGTCCACTTTGCTGCTGTGATCCTGTAAATTTCCCCACTGCGGGACTAATAAAGGAGTATCTTATCTTATCTTATCTTATATGTTAGCAAGTGTCTAAATCAGATTAGTTAATCAAATACAACGTGAATCACAGCTTTTTCTTTGGTTTTTTCTTTGGTTATGAGACGTGAAGCCAAAGAAGTTGACGAAGCGGTGTGTGGATTCTACTTTTTTTTCAGTCCATCCCTGTCATGCAGCTAATGTTAGCTAGTCAGCTGTCTGTAAACGCCCGACTGGTGCCTCGAAACACAAATGGCAGGAGCAGATGAATCAGTAAGTGGACTTTGTGCTCGGCCTGTGATGAATCTGATGATTAAAGTGGAAGTCTCTCCTTTAAGCATTTGGTACCGACAGTCCACAGTTGTATGGGATAACCTGTATCTTTTGAAATTACATAATGATGACAGCCTTGCAGGCGGTGCAGGTATTTTACTATTCTTGCATATGAAGTAGTACAAAATAAGACATCTAATGAGATCAGATGAGGCAAAACACGACAGTGACAACCAGCTTTTGCTATGCTGTATGCCGAAGTATGTGCGGGTGTCAAGAAGAACACTCACAAAGGAGGCAGCAGCAGAGGCCGGGGCCGAGGCAGAGATGTTGGTGGGAGTGGTGGATGGCAGCGAGCTGTGGGAGCTGGGCGGGCTGGGTTCGAGGGGGTCAGAGCTGAGTCTGCGTCCAGATGACGAAGGCACCTCAATGGGCAGACAGGAGGCCGAGGAAGGGGGAGAGGAGCCCCCGAGGTGAGTAGCTGAGGGAGGGCAGGCTAGACCAAAGGGCATCATGGGAGAGGGAGAGCTGCCCGTAGAGGTAACCGACACGGAGCTCAGGTCTAGGAGATCCGTCACCGACACGGACTCGTCTCCTGGCCTGGGGAACAGAGGGAGAGGAAGTGAGAGTGAGCGAGACATAGAGACACATACACAGAAAGCCTGTGAGACAAAGACACAGAGAAAAGGGAACCACTCGTTTTGTTAAAGAGCAACTGATATTAGTTTGAACTTGGCTATGTAAAAACATCATATTGGAATTCTTAATTAAGGTGGTGTTCCCCTTATATATACACACACACACACACACACACACACACACACACACACACACACACACACACACACACACACACACACACACACACACACACACACACACACACACACACACACACACACACACACACAGACTCTCCGATGAGCATGTCATTTCCACACTCACAGTAGGCCGTTCATGTGTTCGGTGGTGGGGGAGACGTAGTCGTCGTCTTCACTAGTGAGGCCCAGCTCAGTGCCGTAACACTGGTGTACGATGTGCCACAGCTCTTTGGGGGACAGAGACTGTAAAATAAACAGAATATTCTTATTCAGTTGTTGATCAGAATCAATGACTGACTACTGACGGGGGACATCCAACCAGTCGAGACTCAATATCAGAATAACAAGGGTCATGCATCACACAATATTTTAGAACCAATGACATTAAAAAGAGTCAATCAACATGTTGACCTGACAAATAGAATCATTCATATCAGCAAATAAGTTCAAATGAACACCTCTGATTATAATCACAATATACTATTTGCTGTTTGTTCTTGGCAGCGACTGAAGTGTTTTGTTTGACAGCCTTTTACAGGACCACTAAGTCAATATCTTTCAGCTAGACGCCTGTGTCCATGTGCTTTCATACTACGGCGCTGTGTTTCTGCGCCAGCGCTGTCCAAATAAAATGTCCAAACGCAGCAAATAACAGTGATTTAAGTCGTTCTCCGAAGCCTGTGTTTGTGGCCGTCTCCTGCTCCTCGACACCCTGTTCTATTCTAAGACGTTAACTACTAGCCGTGTCACAACAGGCAGGAAGGTGGGAGAGAAGATTGTACCTTGTCCAACAGGGCGTTCTGCCACAGACGGAAAATCATCATGAAGCTGCGATCCCTCGCTCCGAAAGATGTGAAGAAGTGCTGAGAGGGGGAATATCAGCGGGACAGGAAGGAAGGAAGGAAGAAAGAAAAAATGTGATTGGACTGCTGGTTTCCGTCTGTCGGGATGTTTGCTTTGTCACAGTCAGTGGAGATAAAAGTTGAGTCAGCTCACTTCATACTGCTTTCACTAGCAAAAAAAGGGTAATTTACAGTAAACAATATCAACAGCTAACACGTCATGCTTTTGCAGCAGCAGTAATTAACTTTAATTGTAAAGGATAGAGAATGTGTTAAAGTCTTAAAGTCTTTGAAAATGGGCCTAAAGTTGGGCTCGATATTATTTGTGCTCGAGGCCGACCTTCTCATTGTCAGTGCTGATCTGGATGGCGTTGGGGATGAGCTTGGCAGTCTTCTCCTTGGTCATCGAGGTCACGTCTTTCAGCAGGATAGTGATCTGTAACGAGAAGGAGGGAGATTTACTGTGTGTGTGTGTGTGTGTGTGTGTGTGTGTGTGTGTGTGCTAGACTCTTATCTCACCAAATGGCCTGAGCGTATCTATATTGAACTGCAAACAAGTGCATTAAAACAACTTCTTATCTGATTGCACGTGTGACATTAACCAGGCTTACGACAGGCCTATTGATCGATTGTGCGCGTGTGCAAATGTGTACACAGTGTGTGCATGTCTTACAGTGGTTTCCCAGCGGAAGATGTTGCTGTAGAAACAGAGCCAATTCTCGGACAGATAGAGGCGGCCCTGAAGCAGTATGTCCTTCTGCAGAGCGCAAGAGTAGTCTGCGGAGAGAAACAGGAAAGGAAAAGAAGTCCGTTTAAAAAAAATTTAAAAAAAGAGAGAGAAAAGTAATTTCAACAATTCAAGAGGTTGATTTCTAAGCGAGGGGTTTGATAAGTTGTTCATCTTCATGGGTGTTTGGTGCCACATGTGTAGCTCGCTTTATCACATGAGCGCTGCCCACATGCCAACATGCTTTTGACACGCATGTGTCACACTCACCCACTATAAGTCGCTCTGTGTCAGGAAGCTTCTTAAAGAGTTTACGAAAATCCTCGTTCCGCTGTTTGTATGTCGGACTGAGAACCTGAGGGTGAGAACAGGAAAGAGAAAGGAGAACATGGTATTCTACTTCACAACTAGCCTGCTAATAGCCTCTTGGCTAGACTGAGATGTGTCGGTTAAATAGCTAAAGGATAAACGGTGTTCTTCAATGCTTAACATTTTAACCATGTGGTGAAAAAGTCCAATGAGAGGCTGTTAATGTATACTTACGTTGTACCAGCTCTGCATTTTCTGTAAAGAAAAGAACAGCATATTTAGTCGTGAACAGCGCTCACATTCCTCTGCAACAATAATAAAACGGTACAAACTGATTTTAAGCTGCTGGTACGGAGAATCTATCGGCATACATTTGGTAAAGTAACGCACTTCGATAACTGTGAGCATGAGATCCTGCCAGACCAGTCCTGATGCTAAGCTGTTTTTTTTATGTAACATTGAGGTTTTGGAGGTTGGAGTTCCAGCACTTCTCCATTTTAAAAAAAGGTATGTGTCACTGACCAGCTGTAATGAACAGTCATTAACATAATAACTAGTTCCTTTCACAACAATGAGCCTAAAACAAAAGAGATGCGAATGCTTCAACAGAACCCCCCCCCCCCCCCGTCACACAGAACTACAAACACTAGAAGTCAATTTACAGAGAGCAAACACGCTGACATTGTAACAGCTCGAATGTCGAAAATGGAAGGTAAAGAAACTACAAAACAAACATTTACATTCACTCAACAGTGGAATGCTCCCCCACACCGCACCTGGAAACACTTTTGGTATTCAACCCTTTGTTATTTTTAGGGGGAGCGATAGCGGGTTAAAAGTGTACGCACATAGAAGTGGTGTACATCATCTGAAAAGCTGGGAACCTGAAGATTCTAGTTCTATAAAACAATGAACTGACTCATTAAAATGAATTGTGAAAGTGTAAAAGCGCTTAGAACATTAACATAGAAGTATATGATGGCCATTCTCCATTATGTTTCATAAGTTGTTGCAGCAATAATTGGGTTGACATTTGGAGATTTCTGCAAGAACTGCATTCTTCGGCTATGAGAAGCCATCCATCCTCTGAATGCTAAAGGTCTCTAGTTCGTAGTTTTAAAGTTTCATGAGGATGTGATTATCCTAGGGCTAGGTTAGGTAATTTATGCAATTCCAAGACTGTTTAGGAAGCCCAGTATGCAGAAATATTAAAATACACCATTTTAGAATAGACAAAAATAATTTAAACATGTTTGGTTTAGTCAAGTCAAGTCTTTTACTCACACAGCAATCATACTGTATGTTAAACACTGGTAGTAACCTCTCCATAACTGCATATCTACAGACCTTCTGGCAGCAGTTTAGGATTTAGGTTTAGCTTATTACTTAGATCAGCGGACGTTCTGAGTTACCTTGGCATTGCGGCTGAAGTGGCGAGAAGCAAGCGGGTAGGCGGATGTGAGGGAGGAGGCCGAGGGTATGGAGGGCAGGGGGCTATCTGACCCTCCTCCGCCTCCGCCTCCTCCTCCGCTGCCGCTGCCACCGCCTCCTCCTCCTCCTCCTCCTCCGCCTCCTCCTCCGCCGCCTCCTCCACTCTTCTCTCCTCCTCCCTCGCCCTCACTGGCCCTGCCACCTCCGAGGACCCTGCGCCGCAGGGAGGGAGAGCTGCCGGGGGTGCTGCGTGGAGAGTTACTGGCCGTACTGGAGACAACAAAAATTTAAAAAAAGACACGGAGAGAGAAATTTGACTCATGGGAGAAGTGAGGAAACCCTTTCATGTTTTGTTGCTCAATTTTGCTCTAATGTCTTTAATGACATGCTATGAAGACAGGCTGCGGGCGTTTCCTATTTGACAATAGTGTGTCATCTCAAACTGCCTTCTGAAGACCATAGAAATATCATGATCAGCCAGTGTTATCAGCATAAATGACTATGACTTTAAATGGTCTGAAGTGTTACAAAACACGATAAATTTAGATTAACACTACCAATTCTACCAAGAACTTCAGAATGATTGAGCTGTAATCAAATCACAGATCTGATAATTTCAAGACTGAAATGCACCATAATTAGACACCACGATTAGCCAATTGTAAGAAATGTGATCAATAAAAACTATGAAATTAAACTACAATTTCAAGACAACACGTGACTGTGTTCCATGTATTATATTAAACACTTTATATGCTATACAGTTCTTGCATTTTCACCTCATTCCTCTGGGAGCAAAACTCCTGAGCTACAGTTGCTTATTTCGTTAATGAAGACAAACCACAAACTCATCACTTAATTTACTCCCTTTGAGCAAAATTCCTCCCCACACAGCAAACAGCTTCTGTCCATAAAGTGTCCCCTGTCAAACATTGCTTTAACACAAGCTGTCGTGTGTGTGTGTGTGTGTGTGTGTGTGTGTGTGTGTGTGTGTGTGTGTGTGCGCACCACCTTCACGATGACGGTGATGGTGTTTCTACCATCTAATCGAGTCTAATCTGGCCCGAAGTTCTTACTTTATTGTAGACGTTATGCATTTAAACTGAATATTGTCTCTACTCTTGTTTGCGCATGGCAGTTGTCTTTGTCTCTCTATGTTGTTTGCACATAATGTCAGAGCTAAATGCAGTTTTTGAATACATCGTTTAAATATGCTGCATCAATTTCAATGTTTAAGTAGCAGTCTTAAGTGGTCAAACTAATACATTAACTTGTGAATTTACATTACTGGCAGTTTTCTGCTATCATTCCTTGCCAACAGTGTTGAAATATATGTTTTCATATTCTTCATATCCACTATAACGACCTGTTCCTCTTGACTAAAGTGGGCGGATCGGTCCATTTTGTGAGATATCAATATTTATTTGGTTAAATGAAGTAAAAATTCAAACAAATGACATGAACTCTGTCCCTGTAAACTCGGTTGCTGCTCACAGTGACAGGAACTGCAGCGGAAACAGAAATGAGTCAGGAATTATCACCTCCCGCGCAACACACCACTGACGGCACGGACAAGAAACTGTGCCATTACGCCGCGGTCGACAGGTCACCTTATCAATTAGAGAGATGAGGTAACGATAAGTGCAACACTCAGCCAGCAGTCGCTCTACAAAGCAGAAGCCAACCATGTCCGTTGGAATTTTGCCGCTTTGGCAGAAGATGTTTGTGATGCTGTCATTAGGTGAGAATACACAATGTGGACGATCCCGCAGCAGAGGCAAACAATCTGGTGTTCAGACCAAAACGCAACCAGCCCAGAATACAGAGATGTGAAACAATCGAGTTACAGTTTGATAAGTAAAAGACATAAATCACATTCTATTAGACTCAGATAGCCTCACTATATGTACCACATGGTAGGCACTCTCAAGGGGTGAACATAGCAAATCACAAAGCGTTTAGAGAAGTTTAACACGGATTAGTTTTTAAGATTAATTATCCATTTATGTGGTCGCCTCGTGACAACATCACAAACATCTTCCTCAATGAGGTTTTGAATTAACAGATCTGAAACAGCCTCCTATTTGTGTTGGAAACAAGCAAAAGTCCAAACTACGATACACACGCTGTCTGCCTTCTGCTTTCAACAGAGACTCCTCACTGTGTGATGCACTAATTGTGATCCTATCGCTCTAATTGATAACGACTTATCGAACGGGTTCCCTGGCATCCCATCACGTGTTTCAACGCAATGATGAGTTCGAATCCCGTTAAAAGATTGTTTTGGTTTTTTTTACTGTTAAATGTGCTAAAGGGTTCTTCTAAGTGACACATGTTTACCCAAAAGAAGATTATGTTGTTTTTTTGTGTATTACGTGGGCAACGTCGCGTGTTGTTTATGTTTTAACACAAACAACACGCGACGTTTCCCACTCCAACAATCCCAATCCGGTACGTTTTGACCATAGACTGTATACGGGAAAGTTTCAATACCGAAACACCGGCTATACACCCAAAAACAATCCAGTCCAGCACCCTCGATGACTGGACACAACACGCGAGAAACGAGACAAACTCGGTCCATTTAAGAAGCCCTGTGTTGTGCATGGGTGGAGGGTCTGCTGCGGTCTGTGTGACCAAACGAGAACCGACAGCACGAACACAAACACACGGCTAGCAATCAGTTTATAAACGCTCATATCAGCCAGCGGCTGCACACCTGTGCTTTTTTTTTTTTTTTTTTTTGCATAAAACTATGTCCGACCCGCGCGTGCGATCGGACGGATTTGCAAAAGCTGTGACTCATTTGACCACATCCAAAAACGTACCACGAGCTACAGTATGTATGACGAGCAGACGGACCACCGCATAGCACAATGCTACCATCACACTACAGGAGACTCTGTTTAGGTCACTTACTCGAACATGTCGTGAGGCGATCCAAATGATATCCACACAAAACAGACAGCACACGCGCGTTGCTGTTAACTATTGTATCAATATGGTGTGATCCTGGTCTCTGTGCGTGTGTGTGTGTGTGTGTATGTGTGTGAGCGGCTAAAGCAAGCCCGACGGTACAGGGGTGTATGTCCGCTCTTTCTGCCTTGTTTTCTTCGCTTAGCGTCGGGGTAGAAAAGCGCCCATTCGTCCACCGTCCCGCGGTCGGATGTTAATTTCTCATTGCCGCTGACGGCCCCCCTGCACCTCGCAGCCAGGCACCGGACGGACCGCGGCTGTCCCCTATGCCGTTAGCAGGACCCGATAACGGGCTGCAGTCTCTGCGTCCATCCGTAATCCTTTGCAACAAGGGAGAGGGTGGAGGGGAGGAGGCAGGAGGGAGGAGGGGAGGAGGCGGCTCCATGTGTGTGAGTGAGGCCTTGCTGTGAGGTGGAGCTGAACCGATAAGGATGATAAGACGGAGTCCAAACTGAGAGGTTTTATCTGAGTTCGAAGGGACCAGTACTTCACAGACAACATGTCACGAGAACATTTACTAACACTGCGTTATCTTTGCAATGAATGCCATGGTCATTAGTGAAGTTATTCAGCCCTACATCTCAATCTATATGTTCCAAACAATGTCTAAAATATAAAAAGGGATGTTATTAAGTTACTAATTATTTCTGATTAATACCTTCACGCTATCAGATAGAGGCCCTTACGTAAAACAAAAACATGACTAGCATCGTAAAAATAAATAAATAGAGACCATGGCCGCCTGTTGTGAATCCACCTGGACGAAGCCCAGAGCTCACGCAATCCCTTAACCCTCAATCTCTCCGTCCATCCCTCTGGATTAGAGTCCACATCATAATCCAGGCTGGGCCGAGCCAGGCCGACATCTCCACCATCCAGGCTCCCTCTGTGTAATCTGTTTTTCTGAGGTTCACCACAGGCCCATAATAATGTCAAGAGTTTACTGGGCTGGGTGGACACTGAGAAACGGGCCAGAAAGAGACTGAATAGAGCTGGGAAGAACAGCCGAAAATAAATGACAGGAAGTGGGTATAGAAGATGTAAAAGGTGATGCTCTTATGCCTTTTCCTTGCTGCCAACGGAACGTCTCTTATTTAAACAGAGCGAGACAACAGTGTGGACTTAAGTAAGAGCACAACTCTGTGTCTTTGATTTGGACTAATTTAGGAGATTGTAGCTTCTTCTTGCAGAGAGAGAGAGAGAGAGAGAGAGAGAGAGAGAGAGAGAGAGAGAGAGATCTATCTCTTTGGATTTTGCATAAAAATAAAAAAAAACAGTGGATATGACTATAAAAGGCTGATGACTATAAAAGCTGATTAAAGAAAAACGGGTTCAAGGTAAATAATGGAAACGAGATACTAGCCAGCAACCGTGAAAGAAACTCCGGCCCAAAAATGGATCAATAATCATAGAGTGAATGTAAACAAGAATACGTAATCCACATGGATACAGCGTGGCAGAAAAGACAAAGAGAAGTCACAAATACAATCAATCCCAATCAGTCATCGGGTCACTGTGTGGTTGATTTGGCTGTGCTAAACATCCATGGCAATTATGTCATTGTTAGAAATTGTCTCAGTGTGAGTACATCTTTGTAGTTTTGAAATAAAGACACCGGCTCCAGATTACCAGATTAATTACCTTGTATATAGACAACAAAAGGGCAATAGAAAGTATTTCAACCCAAACTTTGGGATCAAATAGTGCAGTCAGCAAACAAGCATTTAGAAACTGCTCAGAATTCATTAGAAACAGTTATACCTTTCTTAACTGCGTTCCATCTAGAAAGCTATTTACATATTATTGTATTAGATAGTTTAAAAGATTTAGTCTTCAAAAAAACAGACATAAAGACCTGAACCGTTTCATCAATGTCCTTGTACTGAAAGTATCAGATTTGTCTCTTCTAGCTAGAGATGTCCTCAAATAAGGTCCCTCAATTGCTTAAAGTATAAACTGACAAGATACAACTAAATACAACCCCGAACACCGCAACATTTGTTTAGGAGCTACAGCCACTCAAGCTTAGCTACTTGGATCTTTTGTCGCCATGTCTGAATACCATCACTGATACATCTCCACTGAATACGACCAGACGCTCACTCTGGATGAAGACTGAGACAAGTCTGTGCACTTGTTGCTTTAAAGGCATGATCGGGATGAACTGTTCATCTGACGTGTTCACCTCTCGGACCAACACCATAACAGTCTGAACAGTCCAGACCTCCTCCTGTACTCACTATCAAATATACTTGACATGATCATACGCTGTGAGCTGTTGCATTAAGTGTGTAAAAGTAAAGTCAAATAACAACACGTTGTCCCCACTGACAAGATGAAAGGTAGAGTGTGAATATTGCCCTGACACTTATCAAAGATGAGAAGATTCAATTTATATAGTTTCTGTTTCACAATTAATCTCCAATGCATCTCGAGTGGCCTTTGTTTCAGCTCCACACAGCTGATTTTATCTGAAAGAAACTTTCCACTGTTGAGTAAGAAAAATAACCATTTGCAATAAGACTGTAGGGACAGTTAAGCCCCTCCTCTTTGGGGAAGACACTCCAGAGTTGTCCAGGTTATCAATCGTGTCTTGGGGAGCTTACTCTACGGACCTCAGTGTGTTTATCTTGCCGTCATAAATTTGAATTTGAAGTTCTTCTGAAAACCTAGGATTGGATGACCAAAGATTAATTTTAGTGCTAAATGTAAATCGGGGTATTTCTTTATTTTGTGGCTAGTCAGATTATTTTTTTTTCTTTTATATAATATATCTTTTTTATGGTTTACATAACCCGTGGCACTTCTTTTCTTGGATGTTATACCGAAAAGGCATATTAGAATTTACCAAACATGTGTTTAACCCTAAATCATTCCATAGCTTTATATATTTCACCATATAAAAAAAAGACATTATAGATATTACGTTTCATTAATATTCATCAAAACAGTATAACTGGGTCAATAAAATGATGTGTAAATAAAGAGGACAAGGGCACAGCTGTTCATGTGGAGCACAAGGGGCGAATCACCCTCTGCTTGTGCCCTCTGCAGTGGTGCCCAGAGCAGCCTCTGATTGGACTCACATGACATCATCAGATTAAGAGCCCACTCCCATTGGCTGCAGGTGATGTCATGCTTCAGAAGAAGGATAAATGGCGCATGAACCCCGCCTCCAGCTCCTTATGACTGATCCAGCTCTATTTTTTTTTCTTCTCACTGCCACAACAGCGGTCTCACTTTCTTTCTGTACAGTTTATATAACATTGCCGTTTTGCATTTTTTTAATAAGGTAATCTTCCTTTAAAGCTAACACTTCTTTTAAAATACTAATCAATTGCAGGGCATATGAAGTATGTATGATTTCTACAGGGTAGTAAGGGCATTTCTAGCTCATCATTGAAATTCAACCAGTGTTGGCCTCCTTTTCTTATCTGTCGCCATAGAGCACCATAAATCAACTCAACCTAGTCGGGATTTTAACAGTGTAATCTGTCCTCACTAGTTCTAGCCATTAGCTAATTAACTCCACCCTGCTCCAAAATAGTTGACCTTGTGTAGCATTTGAAAAAAAAAAAAAAAGTCGACCAAGCGTGAATCTGTAAGGCTTTTAACTCTCCACCAACATGCACAAATGAGAGGTTACTCACTCCAGTCAGTCACTGCAGCCAGATCTGCTCTCAGAGGGCCTGAATGCAAATTGGCTGAGGTTGTACAGAGCTACACACGTAGAATACCCATGAGACCGGCGAGCATATAATGCTGACGGAGTGGCTGCTCTGTTCTGAGCCACTGAACCCCGATGTGTTGGTGGTGCTGTAAGAGAAGACCATCCTCAAAGAGAGAATCGTCAACCGAATGAATGAAAGGTAAAAAACAAACAAACAAAAAAAAAAAACACATTGGGGCTTCATGAAGGAGTAAACAAATGCTGCACACGAGTGCTACATTTCATTATTGCTTTCATTAACTGGCTGGTTATTGGAGATGAATCCAGCACACTAACCTGCAGCTCTCCCAGTCGGAGTCTCTGCTGAGCAGGCTCCTGAAGGACCAACGGGAGCGCCGGCTGGGAGAGGGACTACGAGACCAGGAGCGGGACGGTGGCAGGAGGAGGTCCTGTGAAGGGGTTTCCTGACCTTGCTCTTCCCCCTCCACCTGACTGGCCACAGAGTTGGAGGGCGAGGGGCTCCGATGTTGAATGGCACCCTTCGCCGGAGTCTCCTCTATTACAATTTCAGGCATTTTACCCCAATGTCGCTTCAGACTGCAGCCTTGCTCCTCCTCGTTTCGTTTCTTGGCACGGGTCCTGCAGCGGTGGGATCGACCGTGGCGGCTAGAGCGTGACGGTCTGGGGCTCGGCGAGCGAGACCAGGACTCTGTATCCGAGGACGGGGGCAGGATAGTCAGCGTTGGGACGGGAACGGGCCGAGTTAAAGTGATGCCCTCTGGTCCCACGGGAGAGGACATAGTCATCTTCAGAGCTTAAATGTATCTTTCAGTCAAGTCAAGGGCACAAACTGAGGGTTTGTTACATCTTGAGAGTTGAGACTGAACCACGACGGGCCGAGATGGCCCAATCATGCTTTCGTTGGATACATTTTAGAAACAGGATGGGTAAACACATCAAAAACTCCCTTCGGGCAAATCAGCTCTGCCATTTTAAGTAACACTAACCTTGAGTAAAGATGATTCGATATTTCCTGTAAACTAAAAAAAAAAAAAAAAGTGTCTTCCATCAGGCAAGTAAAATCCCCGATAAGTGGTTAAACCACAGAGCAGTTCACAAGTCAACAGTGCTGTAGGTGTTCCTACAGTCTGTCCCACAATGATCACAGGCCTGTGTGTTCATTGGGCAATCCTTTCCCAGTTTTCCAGACTGTGTATGCTGACAACCAAATGCTCTATCATCCTTATCTGTGTCAAGCTTACGGGCTTCACCCCTTCCTCTGTCCGGTGTCACTCTCTGTCTTCGGTACGCCTCCCCTCTCCTCCCTTTGGCAGACTTCAAGCTTGCATTTGCATAACCATGCTCATCTTTGCAAGAGTTGAAATCTCAGACAAAAGACAGATCTGTGTCGGGAAGTAGCTACCTGAGGAGTGACAAGAGCAGAAACTTTGCATTCAACCATACACCTGACTACTACTTTTCTTTACTTTTTTTTTAAATTCTCAAACTATAAATTGTTTTACTTTTCCAACTAAAACAAATGACTGCGAAACTAGGGCTATTTCTGTCTGGTCTTTGATACCGTACACTCTGACAGTTCTGGGAATATGAGGTATCATGTGATGATGATGTATGAAATACTGTTTCCCGTTAGAGGGCAGATCAATAGGATTTATTTATGTTGGGGTAGGTTGTGTTACATGTATTCTTTTACCGAGGTTTGGGGAATTTAAATTACTTCAGCTCCATATCTCAAACTTTTCTCCCTTCACGTAACTCAGAAATAGCCAAACTGGTTGGAAATGACACCATCCCACTGCAGTTATCACCAAGAGAAATCTAAACCTGCGTCCCTGCAAGCAAAGTCTATGTAAATGCCAGAGCTTTCAAACCACACAATATCCCACAGCCACTGTCAAACACTGGAGCAGACACCACCTTTTGAAAATACATATTTCATACAGCCAATAAAAAAAAAAGGTTGAATTGCTACTACAGGCTATCAAGG
The DNA here is from genome assembly GCF_023349555.1 of Cebidichthys violaceus. Classification (NCBI taxonomy): domain Eukaryota; kingdom Metazoa; phylum Chordata; class Actinopteri; order Perciformes; family Stichaeidae; genus Cebidichthys; species Cebidichthys violaceus. Next base: position 1,424,713 of record NW_027176927.1, on the reverse strand, counting down.
CCATAACTACATGTAAACATACTGCAGATGCGTCCTCCAACAGGGAAGGGAGGTGTGTGTGTGTGTGTGTGTGTGTGTGTGTGTGTGTGTGTGTGTGTGTGTGTGTGTGTGTGTGTGTGTGTGTTACTCCATTGTTTGCCATCAAAGCAGACACTTCCAAGGCAAGGACCCAAGCACGTCTGAGAGTATTTGCTGTGATCTGTTTGAACAAGACCAATCTTGGCACCGACTTGTTTGTCCAGAGTAATCCACCATAATCCCCCCGTGTAGCCTTTACCCTTTGGTCCAAAAAAGCCTGATCTTTTTGACATAAAAACACAGACCACGTTAAAAAGGTATTATCGCACACAATCTCACACGGACCATTTCAGACGCTACGATACGAAACAAGCAAATACAAGTTGCAGCGTGTGAAGCAAGTATTCAGGAACAGCTGTTCCTGTGATATAGGGTCTACTTTTCAAAAGTGTTGTTGATCTACAGTTATGCGAAACACCGCCAAACAACTGATATCTGTTTTCAATGCGCAGTTCAACAGATTATGCGCAGTTTAACACAAGAGGACAAAAGGCGTGCAGAACCAAAATCGGGTTTAATTCATTATAATTAATTTAATTATATGGCACAGAAAAAGAAACAACTCGTAGCAGCCTGGGGAGACAAAAGTTGGCTCTCCTACCTCCCATTTGATGAGTTTCCTCCGTTTCGGTTATCTTGCTCGGCCTCGAAAACAAGCCGAGCGACGGTGCGGGAGGTAATGTTAAAATCCACTTTTTCACAGGAACACATCAACATTCTTAGTTGCGTAAAAAAAGCATATGCCGGCTGCAGCTAACAATTAGCCTTCAGCCAGCTAACGCTAAACACAACCAAAGTGTAGCTGACGTTAGCCCCGACCTCCGAAGGCCGACAGCTCACTAAAGATGGCTAGCAGGCTTTAACTGCCAGCACATAAAGTACTCCGCCGACGTCTTCCATTTCCTCTTTGAAAAACCCACTGCGATATAAAACACTGCTATCAAACAAAATCTAAAGCTAACGACCACAGTTAGCTTAGCATTAACAGCGTACTAACTTAGTATTAAAGTAACACAATACTTTTTTTTGTCGAAAAGTGAAAAGGAACGCCAATCAGTCGGCTTATTAACTTAGTACGTGGGGGGGTACTATCAGTTTCATTTAAAAAACACATTCGCCCTGCAACGAATTTCTAATAATACATAAAGCCATTGAGTTTTTTTCAGTTGTGGCATTTTAAAATGTATGAAAGTAAAGCCATTATTGTGTAATGAAATGTACACAGCCACCAGCTAAAGAAGACGATCACCCCTCCGACCAACTTTATGGTACAGTCCGGGAAAATAACTGTCCAGAGGATGTGGCGAAAGAAGAAGACGAGTCAGAGTGTTGACATCAAACAAACTCACCCCATTGAACACGTGTTTTATCCTTCAACAACTATGACCTCCCGATTAAATCAAATCAAATCATCCACGTTGCAGGCGTGAATTGGGCCTGTTGTTACATGTCGCAGAGATACACATGAAGCGGTCCCATGCCGTGTCAGTAATCGGATTTTTATAGAATAAACATGATGTCACCTCAACGAGTTTTCTCAGTAAACTACATAATAACCACTGAGTAGGCCTACAGGTAAATCCACAGTTTAAACATAATTTCTGAGTTTATTTGAAGGGAGCTGACCGAAATCAATGGGCATAACGACTGCGACCCCTAGTGTCTAACATGGTCCTGTGCAGTCATTGGGGCATTTGTAACCTGATAACTTGCCTCATCATTACCTCACTAAATTGCTTTAAAACTTTAGTTGAGGATTGTGAGTCCCTATAAAGCAGATATTCTCTTTTTTTAGGAGCAACAAAACGGCAGTGTGGTATAGTGTGTGTGTGTTCATCTCACCCCTCGCCTCCTGCAGCAGCATCGCTTCATATGGTGTCATGGACTATTATTGGTAGGATGCAGCCTGTAAGAGATTGGATATCCTCTCCTACAGGACACATACAGTAAACGGGGCCAATGACAATTCACCTTGTCTGAAGCTGAAAACAAAAGAACATACATTGACAATACTTTTTCAGATGAACTCTGAGATTTTAACATACAGGTGCAAATGGGTTTAAAATCCACCCACAGATTATACAGATCAACTTAAATGTGAAAGTGAACATGGTCGATTTTAGGCTGATTCTTTTTTATTATTGATTCATTTTTCAATTCATTTTCCAGAGTTATCGAGAAAGTAATAGTAATTTACCCCATTTAAAATACTGTGTGTTAATGATGAAAAATGTTGATTTCAGTTTCCTAAAGCCCAAAGTGATGTCTTCAAATTACTTGTTTTGTCTGACCAATAATCCAAAACCCAAAGACATTACGCTTTTTATCACATAGGAAAACAAATCTATTTTTAAGCTGTAGCTTAGATTTGTGTTGACCAGCTAATTGATTAATTGACAAATTATTTCAGCTCTTGTGGGTTGAAAAGAACAGTTTTAGTGTACTGCAAGCACTACTTCAACTTGATCAAATTCTGGTGCCTACACGCCATCCTGTGTAACCACTTGTTTCAGACTCAATGTACCAGACTTTAAAAAAAAAAAAATACACATTATGGCAGAAATCCTCACATTTGAACAATTAAACTTTAGAAGCTATTGAACAGAGAAATGTACAGCCCTGGTAGAAATAAAGTCAGAGTTATCATCAACATTTTTAAAGGTATAAATAGTATTTAACAACATATATCCTGAAATGCTATTGTTGTAATGTAATTGCCTTTACCTGCCTGTCAGTTTTGCTTTTCAGCCAGCAGTTTGCCTCTGTATCCTTTCAAATCGATGGCAGAGCATCACAATGACTTTGCAATTTCAAATTCTCCATAGGTTCACCAGGCATCCTCTGTCTACTCACTCCATGTGACCGACTCCTGCAATCAACACGTCACCGTCTCCGAGAACCAACGTCCGTGTTACACATGCAGCCAAGAGGGCGAGAAACTGCTGCAGGATACAGAGAGTTGTGTTGCTGAGCACCTCAGGCTGCTGAATCGGGGGACTGGAAACTCGATCTGTGCTAAAAATAAAGAAACATCGCCAGCATAGCCAGAAAGGAGGTGTGTCACTCTCTGTGTGTATACGTGTGTGGGGTCACAAAGGTGCAGCCCACCCCCCTATATACACAGCACACCTTATCATATGTCAACATTTCCTTGAAGTTTCCCCCCTTCGTGTATGGGTGCCAATCCAAGGTCTTTCTCTCAACCTCTCTTGATCGTGTGTGTTAATTTTCAGGATTGACTGATTTTTTTTTTTTTATTGTCATTATCATTCGCAGGCTACCACAAGGTTAAAAGAGGCAAGGACCCTCATCAAGTGCTTCACTGTGTCATCTGGTTACAGCACATGACCTCCAACGCAGCCAACACAAGCACATAAACACAGCCTGGCTGGCAGGAACACAGCTCAGGAACACAGCTTATATCCTACGCATGTACACTGTACATCTTCTTTTTTTTTTATGTTTGTACGACCTCAGAGGGGGACATGTTTAATTTGATCTGACATGTGACATGGTACCACCACCCCCCCCCCCCCCCCCCCCCCTTAACAACTCATTACATTCATCACGTCAACCTGCTGACTGTACTGACCCCGTGAATCTCTTTGTCACTGTAGTCAGCAGGCACGTTGAGGCCCCTTCGGTCAATGTCAATGTTTTATCAGCCTTGACTTCAGTGGCCTTGTTTTTCTGACCGGCGAACTGGCATTGACTGACTGTCAGACCCTTTGATGGCATATATCAAAACTGAGAGGCTACGTAGTTACAGGATGAGACCGTTTATGGTTTTAGTAACCGAACCAGAAGGAAGTGAAATGATTTATTGGTATAAATTAACGAGTAAACAGAGAAACAGTAGATGAAATGAAGCTTGTATTTGTATAATTGTGGTGATGAAAACATTTTCAAATCTTTAAGTCTAATAGGAAATGAGCACTGTCGTTTCCATAACACAAAACAAGTTACCGTAGGACAAATTGAATGTGTTTAGCACATGCTTAATGTTCAGTGCACAATCCCTAGCACTTGCTGTCTTTTAAACTAAAGTAGCTTTCGATTTAAACAAAAGAAAATTCGAGAAGAGTGATATTGACCTCTTGAAGAGATCCCCTTTGAATTTCAGATTCTGCATCTTTCCGGTGAGATCTGTGGGTCAGAAAGCAAGGCTGGAAACAGTCTGTCAATTTTCAAACAACCCAAGCACACTTTGACATGACAAGATAAACAGAAAACATCCCACTAATCAGATTGTTCCTGGACAACAAACAACTCAACATCCGTCACATCCGTGACTGCATCTAGTTTTTGGTCTTCAACGGGGAGAGATTTGGACCTAAAACACCAGGCGAAGTCAGTTCACTGCATGGAACTATAGAGAAAGCATTCAGATCCTCAGAGAACTTCATTTCATGAGCACAGACTTGCTTGAATCACTGAGATGCTAACATGCACGTCTAATCTAATAACCTAACATTGGAAACACTGGAGCAAACGCTTCTCTGCTTGAGTGTCCTTGAGCGAAGAACTGAATCTCTTGCTGCAGTAGTTCTCCAGCTGACCATGAGCTCTGACCTGTGGGCAGGGACAGGAGATCAGAGCCTTTACAGACAAAAAAAAGCTCCATGTTGCATTGTTAAAGTTACAGTCGGTATAGCTATCCCTTTACATGTGCTCGTCTGAAAGGATTTGTTTAACAAAACCTGTCGGGGTCGAGTTTGCATGCCGGACCTGCTGCTTGTGTTTTCTATTCAATAACAAATACAAAAGTATGAATACATTTTGGTAAAGATAATATTAAGGCACGCAAAGGTAAAGCACCACTAAAAAAAGAAAAACAAAGACATTTTTTGAAGATGTTGGAAAGTTTCCCTGAGAGAATTTACCTAAATGAGAAAAAAAACAACATGTTTGTAGTCCGGCTTCAGACGGTCAAGCTGTAGTCACGGATCAAGTGTCAACATCTCAGGTTTCCTGAAGGCTTTCAACACTCACAACTTCCAACTCTGCTGGATTCACACACTCTAATTTTAGCTGGCTTAAAGTCAGAAGGGGCTGCAGGGGAGACTTAAAACTACTTGTAAAGAAACACGGACACTCAAGTTTTTTTTTTCAGTAAACTTTTTCTGTGTTCCGAGGCTTTCAGTCGTTTTTTTGGCCCTTGTGAAATGCAAGATCGCTGAACTAATGGACTGACACTGGAATAAAGGGTGAGCTGTCATGAAGACCACAGAATGAATCAGGGATCAGGAGGCATTATGTCAGTAATGTGATCGCAAACGCCACAGATATTTCTCCAGTTCTTCACAGGTTTATGTCGAGGAAAGTTCAACATTTTGTCCAACAGCTGGCCACAAGTTGCTCCAGCAGAAATGATTTGCCTCTTCACTCTTTTAGTTGTCTTCAATCTTTTAGGTAAGTCCAAAATCATTAATGTCCTTACCTTTAGTTATGAGAAGCTAGTGATGTTGGTGGTTGAAGTTGTGTGTTTTACAGTAAGTTTCTTTCTTTTCAGGGTCCTCAGAGCTTTCTCTCATAAAATAAGATATCTTTTTTTAAAAAGGGGCTATATTTTAATCACTGTATCAGAGGCTATTAATAGACTATAAAGTGCATTTATATTAAAACGGTTTAAGGTTTTGAACACCCTGTGTTTGAGCATGATTGGTCAAATCTCAAGCAATGCAGTCACTGTAAATTAAATGTGAAAACTCTCTCATATGAAAACGTAAATGAGTAATAGATAAGTGAATCTGTCTTGATTTATTTTTTAAATAAATCATTTACATTCAACCTGCCTTTTGTGAAGCACTAAAGTGAGACTGAGACTAATTCACACCTTCCTCAATACAATATAATACAATCAGCTTGATCATAGGAGACAGATTTTTGGCTGATAAATTCTTTAAAAAAAAATTGTATTTATTCATATCAAATTAATTAAAAATGTAGTTAAACTTTGTACTATTTGTTCACATTGATCACTCTAACTAGACTGTAATATTTACTTTCCTGTTCGTTTTATCTATATCTTCTATTTCACTTAACTGTATATAAATCATAATGATATGTGTCTTTTTATATTGTCGTGTTGCTTCCAAATGTTTCCTTTTTATGTCTTATGTAAGCCCTTTGCTTTGTTGTAGATACTGTAGGTGCTACACAAATAAATAGAAAACATCTTTTCACTACATTATGTTACAAATATATTTAGAGTCCAGCATCAATTTATAGACAGATATACGATTTTATTCCGTAAACATATTATCCTATCAAGGGAGATAAAGTTTATGACGATTGAAAAGTTGTCACTATAATAATACACTCGTCGTCTCTTACTTCTCCCCTCTTGCATCATTGTCTCCTTTACCTCTGCTTCTTGTTTTTACATCATTTTCTACTGCTGTGTCTTCATCTCTTCTTCCTCTCCGTCTTTAGTGTCTCAGTGCCATGGCGGCTGTGCGGAGGTGGACTCCCTGACTGAAGCCGTGGCAGGAGAAGGTTTCCTGCTGGGCTGCATCTCCTGTAAGAGAAGAGAGGAGGTGTCTGCCCGGAGCACTGTGGACTGGCACTTCAAACCGCTGGCAGAGGAGGAGTTCAGGCATGTGAGTCCACCAAAGTCTTTGAGAGAGCTTTTACATCTGGTTTGGGGTTTGAGAATTAGAAAGGCTCTCTTTTACCATCAAGGTGTCTTTAAGGACTCTGAAACTGTGCAATGAAGTATTATCAAAGATGGAAGTACATTTTATTAGGCCTTTTGTTTTAATTACTTTTAAGTCTTTCATGTACTCCTCTACGTTTGTAATATGTCAGCTCTTCGTGAACTTTGGAAACTGGACAGATGTTAACTGGACATTTTTAGAGTCGGTCATTAAATACATGAAATCCAGATGTATGCTTTTTGTCAATATATATTTATATATATATATATATATATATATATATATATATATATATATATATATATATATATATATATAAATATATAAAATGTGCAAACAGATGTTCATTTTAAATGAGCTTTTGCATTGAACCAAATAAATACCATATTATTACTTGCACATTAATAAAATATTTGTAGTAGTTCTTCTGTTTTCAGACATGCTACATTATCCACCATTTGATTTACTATATTTCTACATATACATATGCAGTATAAAGGAAGTTGTAGTACTGTACGTATAATAACTTGTATTTAGAGCAGGGCATCTAAAAGAGGGGATGCATGCAAGCCTTCCTTGAATTACAGGAATATTCATAAAATAATATCCATTCTTTTCCATTACTCAGATTTTCCACTATGACCACCCCAGTGCCGAAATCCTCCACGAAGGTTTCAGTGACCGTCTGGAGTGGCATGGGACAAAAACCAGCGACATTCAGATTGGAGCCATTTACATTCATAACGTCATCTTCAATGACACGGGGACGTACCGCTGCACAATCAACCGCAACCTCTTCCTGCCGCAGTATGATGAGCCCGTCACTGTGGTGAAGGAGGTGGAGCTCAACGTGGTGGCTGTAGGTAAGGTGGGGTGTACCTGTGAAAAGGCTGTTGAGTCATCAATGCACAAGCAGCATTATTTTGTTGTAGCTGGTTCCCAACCTGAATCTCGTGGAGTTGTGAGATGATTGTTGAGATATGAAACAACAGAGTTCTACCACACTGATTTGTATTTTTCTCTAATCTGACTCAAGTAAAGAAGTAAAAAATACAATATGTCCCTCTGAAATGGGGTGGAGTTGCAGAAAGAGACATTAAGCGGAGAGATTCAAGTAAAGAATAAGCACCTCAAAACTGTATTTAAGTGCAGTACTTTTAGAAAATATACTATATAATCCACCACTATCTGTAAGTTTTCTTCTCCGTGTATTATCTCTCTAAAAACTGCATTGACCTTTTTTCCTGTCAGTCCACCATTTAATACCTAAATATAAGACCTTGGGTCCCTGTCCTCTCACTTGCAAATGTTACACCAATTAATCAGTGTGTGGATCCAGAGGACTTTCTGCGTAACATTAGATGATAACCCGGGGAAAAAGGTCCACGGTCAACGGTGCTTTCATTCCACTGCTTCTATCAAACAGCCAATCTCTCAGGAGAAGGACATTTCTAAAAGGAAAGACAGAGTGGAGAGTGTTCTGTCAAGGACAATTTCTCAGTACTTTATCAGAGTCAGGCCTTTACTATTTGTGTGTGGGCATGTGAATCCTTCCCAAAGACTTTACAAAAAGGACGAAGTCAACAGCCCCACTAGCAGCTCTGTGAGGCCGTAACACTCTTTGCAAAGAAGGACAAATTGTTGATTTTGAAAATTAAAATTTTGATCTGATGGTGGAATAAAAAGTCTGGGGACCTCCAAAGTTCACAAACAATTTGTGAAATACCTCCAAGACTCCTTGATTGACACTTCAGACCACCTGAAAGCCTCAATAGCAAAATATCTTGAAGTTAAGTCTGTGTGTGAACGGGTATTTAGCACACTGTTCACAGAGACCATGAACGAGCTGCACCAAATTGTATTGTATTAACTCTGTAGGATTCCTCCTCTGGAGACCATGAAAACCAAACATTGGGCCAATCTGTCGTATAGATGTTGAGATATTTCTGTGGCTAAATGGACATTTTTGACCAAACGGTGGCAGAGGAAAAGTCAGAGGATCACCAAAGTAATTTAATCATTTAATCATTCAAAGGATGTATCCTCTGTACATCAAGAATGTAAAAAATTATAATTCATTTGACAATGAATTTAAAAAACAATTCTGACTTTTCTTTTCAAGAAATAATTTTGTTGAAGTTCAAATTCAAATTCAACCTGGCTAACTTTAGCCATATAAGACCATAGCTAACAACAGAGGCAGCCAAACTCTGTATGCATGTTATGATCTTTTCCAACATAACATACTTTTTTACAAGCAAGCAAGACAACGCTAAAACCTATTGAGTTCCTTTACCAACAGACACTAAAAACACTTAGCAATAGCTATCTCACATTGCAATATAGCTCAAAAGTACAATCTCTTTCATTTCAATAGTTTTAAACATTTTGCAGATGCTTGCCTTGTCTTTACGGTTCTACATGCACCTCCCACACCGAATCAGTTCATAATGAGGAAGGATAGTAGCGGCAGGGTAACAAGGGAGAACACCTGAGGACTGTGTTGTACAATACAGACGTAACAAGTTTGGGCAAACAGTCTTCTCAGTCAGAGCAGCCCACAACTAGAAAAGTCTTCCTCTTGAGTTAACAGAAAGCACTAATTACCTCACCTCTAAACAAAAACTGAAGAGATGGCTTAACGCAAAACCTGCAGTCACGAGTAATCATACGACCTCATCTCTGGCACTATATACTCTCATTGTTCTTACAAATCTGCTACTTTTTCTAGTTTATTTTTGTGTTTTATTGTATTGTATCATATTCTGTTGTATTGTGCGGTACAGTGTTGTACTATAGTGTTTGCTGTTGACTTGTACTGATAATATTAGGTCACTAATTTGTAATAACCTGCCTAGGGACTACAGACCGAAATTAGCTCTCTAGCTAACTCGGAGGAAACCAAAATGTTGATTAATGTGCACTGTCCCTGGTCAATAAATACATTAATAAACATATTTTTTTGCAGTCAGCATCTAGTGGCCATTTGAGGAACTGCAGCTCCCCTGAAGTAATGCTGGCTGACCCCTTCAAGATCCGCCATGAATGCATGTCATGAATGAAGGAAGACACACTCGTAAACCTGGTGGACACGCTTCCCCTGTAATTCTTCACTGTTGGTTCCTCTTTCCCAGCCAATCGGGAGCTGACAGTGGTGGTCTCAGAGATTATGATGTACGTGCTGATCGTGGTTCTGCAGCTGTGGCTCATTGTGGTTCTGGTCTACTGTTACAAGAAGATTTCGGAGGAGCACGAAGCTCGGGATGCCCGTAAAGCTCTCAAGGCTCAGGCAGAGTGAGTAGTTTGTCTTCAATGTGATGTATTACTGTATATTAAAGTAAGTTGCCAGTTTTATTAATGGTGACTTAACTAACATTTTACATTGAGAATGGAAGATGAGCATTTTAAATAAGAGATCCTCTTGCGTCCTCAATGTGGCCTTTGATTAAAAAACAGCAACAAAAACAGCATCCCACATGTTGTAGAATACACACAGTACACCTGTAATAATTTGATTTGACTACCTGTAAATGCTGAATATGCAAAATGTACTTTCTTGCTGCTGTTTCTCACATCTAAATAATTAATCTTTTCTTTTTCTTTTTTATTTCCAGGCTGTTAGAATCAAAAGACATCTGTGACGGGGTGCAGCTAGAGTGACGTCACCAGAGAGCATTAGATTTATCTTTACTGGCTTGGACAAAATCTGATTTAGGAAAATGTGATAATGTGACACATGTGAAAGCATGTTTTTTTTCGCCATAACTGTTTTGTTTTTTCACTTTATATTTGGAATCCGACAGGTAAAATGATCATCTCTGCAGGAGTCAAGCTTCATTACTGTACCATGATTTTGCTCAGCAAGGACACGATTACAGTATAAGAGGTGGATTTTGAACGCCTTGGTCTCGCTCAGTCGTATTTGCAACCTGTAGGATTAAGTGTAAATAGAAACAGATGGCAGATCTCCTTTAGATGTCAGTGAAACAGGTATTAAAGTATTGAACGTTTGATATTTGTGGATTTGTAAAAGTTTTAAATTGAATGGCTTAAAGCAAACTGGTGGCTCACTGAGCTGAGGTGGGTAAATATTTAACGCAGCCCAGGACTTTTGTAGCAACTAAGTTTCTCGTTCGCACCTTATTTGACTACGCAACAGAACCGGCACAAAAAAACCCATCTTTTCAATGTTTTTACAATAATTCGAAAATTACAAGTAATAAATAGAGAGGAGGCTTCTATGTGTTGAATTATGACCGGTCTTATTGCCAAATGAGAGTTCTTCAATGTAATTAATATGACCCTCCAGGTATCTGATCTTTATATCTTTATATCTTGAGATTTTAACGTGAGAGAGTGGATACAGCAACCCTGACTTTGTGACATTGACGTCTCTCCCTGTGAGCAGGATGTCTTTAATTACCAACATCAACAGGCAAAAACACTGTTCTAGTCAAACTAATCTTATCTGTTTTTCCCTTTTAGTGTCTGTCCACGTTTGTAAATGTATCTGAATAAAATAAATGTTTTTGTAAATCATTTTTTGTCCACTGTACCTGCTGCATTGTTGGTAAAGTCTTAAACGCAGAAATGAATGACCTTATTGACCTTATTGGTGTCAACATTGACGATGCTCCACTGTTGAAGGGTTACATTTGTTTTTCCGGATGTTGCCTGCCATGTTTTTTAGTGCAAATTCTGTGTAATGCGTTTTTAAAAATATACTTTGTCTGAAATGTTTTGGGGAAAATACAACATTGATTTCTTAACTTTGCTGTGTCTAGTACAAACTAGGGCTGACCCTAGCTGATCAGTAGATTAGTCGCCTGAGATTTCTTTAGTCGTCAATTAAAATACTTTTTCATGCTGAAGGACTTATTTCCAAGAAACTTATCAACACATCTGACGGTAAACACAAGTGATGCTTTTTGTGATTCTTTGTTATGGGGTCAGATCAGTCTCAATAATTGTAAATGCACACAGAAAGACTCACAAATGCAAACAGAAAGATTCACAAATGCGCACAGAACAGTTCACAAATATATTCGATTAACAAATGCACACAGAAGGATTTACAAATAAATTTGACTCACAAATGCATGCAGAACGATTCACAAATATATTTCTGCATTTGTATGTATTTGTTTGTGGATCTGGATTTCTTTTTTGACACTTCCCTGCTGTGGCCGGATTCACAAATGCGTTTTTTTCCAACATGGACCTATCTGTAGCCAATCAGATGTCAGCCTCATTTTCAACCAATCGCATGAGCGCAGCTCTCCCCTCCCCTCCCCTCCCCACGTGGCTGCCAGCGTGCTGTGTTCACAACAAACGCGACGCGAATTAATCGCGTCATTCGTGCCGCCGGTCTCGCCAGGGACCATTTGTGTTCATTCGCAAGAATCGCGCTAGACGCGCCGGAGAGGGGGCGTGGCTTATCGTCCTGGAAGCCGTTCAACTGTCCGCCATCAACCATGGACAAAATAACCTATATTTCTGCTTAGTACTTGTTGTGGAAGTCCCAAATATCTTGGGAAACTGAACACCGTCATGTCTGGGTTCATAACATAGTCCGGAGGAGCTCCGTGAATTTTATCGAGCTGTATTCACCGTGTCTAGCAAGCCACCCGTCGGCTGGTTTACTACAGCTGTATGAACCCCAAATAAACAGATTTGGCTGTGATTTAACTGCAATAAACGGACAAATAGGGATGCCGAAATAACTACTAATGATTTGTAAAAAGTCTGAATTCATGTTTTGTTTCTCCGCAAGACGACAAGCAAATAACTTTTAAAATACTTGTTTTCTCAATGGAGCTCGGATCGATCAGTGCTAGGCTGTGCTAGCATTGTAGCAGCTCCGTCAACACTCAAAATGCGTCATCTCGGCGTAAATACGGCAGCGTCTTTTTCATTGTTTGTACCATATGGTTTACACACATATTTATACACAAAGTTTGGTCCGGTCTCTATTAATATGAGTATCATAGAGCCAGTGACGTGCCGTGAGGATCGTGACTGGTGAGGCACTGACTCTTTCAGAGTCAGATTTACAAATATATGAACCCAATAGAGTAGCTTAAATCACCATTCAATTGGCAACTTGCATATTGACTACTGGTTGTTTTTCATATTTCATATCAGCATTCTTTACACACACACACACACACACACATAGGTAAAGTACATATTTGATTCCACTGGGAGCGTGTGCGCCGCGATCTGGCTGCGCAGTGTTTTATTTTGAAAAATGACCGGATGCTCTATCCCTTATCGGTGTCTGACTTCCTGTCTGGGTCGATCTGCTCTGTGTAGTTGACACGATAAACCCGACCCGTGGGCTCTCGCACGCCCCCTTCATTGAGGCAGAGGTACTGTTTGCCCCTCTGTACTTTTTCACTGCGGTTTAACGTCAGATCAGCAACACTAAATATATTCTACACAGACGTTAAATACATTACCTATTCTATGGAAAGAAAGGACATAAAATAAACGTGTCTACAAATATTACAATGTGTGAAGGAATGAGACAGCAAAAGGCACGCGCTCAACTCAGTTAGCGGCCAAACGCGCCGCGCCAAACGCGCCGCGCCAAACGCGCCGCGCCAAACGCGCCGCGCCAAACGCGCCGCGCAAATTCACGTAACTCTAGTCATCGCATCTGTGCATAGATTTTGTATGTAATCTCGTCAGGCGAATAATTCGTGGGGAGGGGAGGGGGGAGCTGCACCATGTGATTGGTTGAAAATGAGGCTGACATCTGATTGGCTACAGATAGGTCCATGTTGAAAAAAACGCATTTGTGAATCCGGCCAGGCAGGGGAGTCTCAAAAAACCCACAAACAAATGTGGAGAGATCCACAAACAAATGCAGTGAAATCCACAAACAAATACATACAAATCCACAAACAAATACATACAAATGCTGAAATATATTTGTGAATCGTTCTGCGTGCATTTGTGAATCAAATTTATTTGTAAATCCTTCTGTGTGCATTTGTAAATCGAATATATTTGTGAATTGTTCTGTGCGCATTTGTGAATCTTTCTGTTTGCATTTACAATTATTGATCTGACCCCATACTTTGTGGAGAGTTTTACTGACTGAGTCAAGAATCTAAAAATCTAAATCAGTGAAGAACTTATTTGGCCGTGGAGAGCCCTAGTACAAACATATACACGTGCATACATCTGTATCTTAAATACCACTTTTTTGTAGGTTTCAGGCCACACACACACACCCACCCACCCACCCACACACCCACACACCCACACACACACACAAGCTAAAGGACATTTGGAGGTGATTGTGCTGTAACTCAATCTAGTCTGAGCTGTGCTGCAGACAGTCCAAACTACCTCCGGTCTGAATGCAGCTTTGTTCTCCTTCTGCAGCCCGACATCGGCACCTCCTGCCCACCCCCCTGCAAAATGTGAACATGTTTTTAACATGAGACAATACAACCAACCACATGCACTTTTCACAAACTGGGTATTAACACAAGCCTTGAGCCACACCGGATGATGGAAACTATCAACAAGTAAATCTTAATATTTGTTCGTCCCTGATTACTTGTGGGCAGACTTGCCCTTAAATAAATACATTAAAGCCAATTTGGCATATTTGTCTAATGATTTTCATGACTCGTAGCAGATAAACACTTCAGGTCTTATGTAAAGACAATATCATAACAAACATGCTCATCTACACTAAAGCTGCTACACTACTGCCTCACTACACCGAGCTGTTGTCCTTGCCCTGTGACCTCCTCATTTCATTAAAAGTGTTGACAAGTTGAACATGCTGCATATCTCCTCCACATAAAAGCTCGAGCATGAAGGAGGGCACATTATGACCAAGACAAGGGGGGGTAAGGTGTAGCTTCTTTTGGAGGTCTAGTTTGAGACCAGCTTCTTCTAGTCCTACTGGAGATACATGACTTGAAGCGATCGATCATCTCAGCAGCAACTGATTCCAGATCCTTGAAAGGTAGGCTTTTCTTTCTCCTGAACGAAGCTTGAATAATGATGTACACATCATTTGAGGGAGACCATGTCTATATCACATCACCTTCACTCTCCTAACACCACAGGTAACTCTGAAAAGGTGGTTATCCAGCATGCAAGCTCAGGTTTGTTGGTAGGAGTCAAAGAATACAGTTCTAATATCTTATTTTGACATATGATGACATATCAAAGAGTCACTTAAATACATATTTATACATTCTGGATAAATGGGATGTATTTAAAAACACTGTGAGTTGTGGGTCATTTTCTCACTCATTCTATCAAAGTCGATTCTAACAGAAAACAAATCTTTTAGCAGCGAATTCAATCATCTCCAACTCAGAAACCATGATCTTCTTATTTGTCTGTGGCCTCTTGGGCTGTTGTGAGCCGGTTAGGGGGAATAATTAATATATTAACAAAATAATAATAATAAAAAAAACACTATGGTGAAATATAGAATCATTTCTGCAGGGATCAAGTAGGGGTGTTATCTTGCCTGTGAGATCAATCTTTTGGTCTCCTCTTCCTCCTCAGTTTGCTGAACGTCCAGCAGAGGTCAGGCATGTCCCACATCAACACCACCGAGCTGCAGTCGCTCCTGCTCTCCTTCCTGCAGCACTGCCTCAACAGCACCAGAATCCTGTCTCCACAGCCGCATCAGAACTACACTACCCACCACGTGGCTGGAGCCAGGGCCCACGGCGAGTCTCAGGGCATGATGTACATCCTTCTGGTGGTTGGCATGTTCAGCTTCTTCACATTCGGCATCATGTTCAGCTACATTCGCTCCAAGAAGCTGGAGAGCTCTCAGGATCCGTACCACCAGTACATCGCCCACGACTGGACCAAGGTGTCGACTCCGTCCTGGGCCGTGGCTCAGGCGCTGCACAGGGAAGCTGCCGGTAACGGAGCCAGCAGCAAGGGGCCCATCGTCATCTGCAACCCTGCAACCCTGGAGCAGCTGCCAGACTAGAATGAGACATTCAGCTATTGAAACCTTTTCCACAGTCAAAGATGTAAAACTCAAGGATTTGGAGTACCTTTAGTTTTAATGCCACACAGCAACATCTTACAGTGTTAGGTTTGTGATTTCAGATCACACATTTCACAGAAACAACTTGTAACATAAAATTGCTGCATGTTGTAATCTTCATTATCAGCACTTGCAGTTCCTCTCACTATATTGTCACACAAGATTGTTTTAATTACCTAAACCTTTAACGTGACCAAGCAACCAAAACTTACAGTGTTAGGTTTGCATTTTCAGATCAGGAACTTCATAGAAACAACACAATCGTAAAATTGTCTCATGTTGTAATCTTTCGTTATCAACACGTGCAGTTCCTCTCACTTTACAGTCCAACAACCATGATTGCACCAAAACTGCTCTTCGTCTAAACACCTGCTGACAATCCTGCATATCTGGACAACAGCAGCAGGAACACAAGAGTAGAACCGGTAAAGTAGCACCTTCGTCTCCGACTTTAATTCAGAGTTTTTAGAAATAAGCAGGTGAACAAGTCTGTCTGAAGTATTGCTCCAGGCAATGTTTGAAATAAAAATTAATAAAAATAAACCGCTGATCTCAAATCATTTTCTGTTCACTAAGATTTAGAGATTTAGTGTTTCAATCTGAGCAAATTCTTCATCCAGGACATCAGGCCTTGTTTGGTATTTTTAGGCTTCGTTACTGCGTTGGATCTTTTCTTCTCCTCCTTCCTCCTCTCCCTCTCCTCTTCTCTCTCTCTCTGCTGCTCCAGTCTGCGTTGGCGGGCTCCTTTCTCAGCGCGGTCGATCTCTCGTGACAGACTGAAGTGAACCATTTGCATGTTGAGCATCGGTACGATGAGGTTGTAATCGTCCACCGTCTTGTTGAGTTTCACCAACTCCTCCTCAACAGATGCACACAGCTGCTCCCACTGGCTGTGCTGTTTGGGGGTGATGGGGTCACCGAGCCTGGCCCTCCCCGCCAGTAACCTATTTCGGATGTGAGCAGTGGTCTCGCGGATGTCGCGCTGTGTGACGACCCAGGGTGGCTGGTAACCATTGTCTATGAGGATGCGGTTGAGGTTGTGGGTCATAGGATCAGCGTATGGATTGTACTCAAACTTGTTGAGGGGCTTTCCAGCTCCACTCAGGTTCCTGAAGTCTCCTCGGGCCATGGACTCCTGGATCAGGTCCTCCACGAGCCGTTCCACAGCCTGGGTGATCTTGATCTTTCGGCTGCGCTGACGGATGTCCCGTTCCACCAGCGCCCCCTCTGCAGCGGCTGCCCTCTCGTGCTCCCTCTGCCGGTAGTTCAAAACCTGCTCGGACGCCCGGTCGACACGAATCTGCCGGTACTGCCGCTCACGCTGGCTGGGCGTGCCCGAACCCACACCCTCGTAGTTGAGGTAGTGTCTGTGTGGAAGTGCTGTACCTCTTAACTTATCCTCATCGTCCACGTCCATCCCTCCATCAGGTAGCTTGGTCTTGCTCTGATGTGCCAGCACAGCACGGTAGGCCTCCTCAACCTGCGCAAACAGCGTTGCATCTGCAGTCGGAGCCCCCGAGTCCGGGTGATAGATTTTGGCGAGGCGCAAGTAGGCCTCTTTCACCTGCACAGGACTGCTGGGTCCCTTGTCAGGCAGTTGCAGAAGCCTGTAGCTCTCTCGCAGGCTGCGGCTGATCTGGTGCACGGAGCTGAGCGCTCGCAGCAACAGGGACCCTGGAGACAAGACGAGCAGAAAACGGCCATGGTAGAAGTCGCAGCGGGAAACCAGGAGATGGAAAGCGCAGCTCATTTCTGGCACACTCCTGTGGATTTGAAAAGCAACTTATTTAAAAAAAAAAAAAAGACAACCAGTCATATAAATGATGTCCAAAGAAAGGTAGCTCATTCTGTCAGGTAGGATATATCTTACGGAAATAACAAAGTCAATATTTTGTCAGGAAGAAATTATGTATCCGAATTGAACAGAAGTACAAATGGATGTTTTGCAATCTGAGTTAATTGGGGTTGGATTTACATTTCATCCTTTTTTTATTTTGGCTCTGGTTTGGTGATAATAATAATATCATCTGTCTGCAAACCAATTTGGGGGTGATAAAGAAATATTTATTGAATAAAATATAGGTTACCTCAGTGTATTTCCCTTTTCATGATAATGAATTTCCTTGTTAACACATAATGCTGGTAGTTTATTTTTTTCAGAAATATGTACCACATTTAAAAATGACGTCACACTTAACTTTGGTTTTGTTGACTTTATATCCTCATTGCTCACAGACCTCTTAGCTGTGTGTGTACATATATTTGCAATATATATTTCGTCAAATATTTTATATTTTCTTTTGACCTTATTAAAACCCAATTTGTAAAACATTACTGAAGTGGTAACCCTTATTTTTTGCCATAAAATGGGATATATGCATTTGATGAAGGTGACAATACATAACATTTACTATAAGTAATGAAATAAGGATATTTGTCATGTTTTATGTAAATTAGGCTTTGCATGGACAAATACACTGTATATTACATGTATTTACCAAGAGTCGTTTAAAGAAAAAGAAATGCATAAAGAGAAGTGTCAACAGTAATCACACAAAAATCACAGTACGAGCACATTTTGAGATACATTTTCTCTTTAACGGACAGGCTCGAGATTACACGTTGGTCACACAAATCCACATCAATAACTGCCAACGTTACATGATTGAAACAACTGAGTTTAACGTTGATGGGTGAGTCGCTGCTAGCTGGGTAACGGACCGACGAGAGGTTAACTAAACTAACGTTAATCCAGAACAACACATTACACACCAATGAACACTGACAACTGAAGAAAACAAGCCTGTTTACGGGACATTATTGAAGTCAAGTTAACGTTACATGACCTACAACTTTAAACCCTAAAGAAGACCAGGAGGTCACCTGTGTGTGTGTGTGTGTGTGTGTGGCTTGTTGTCGTTACATACGGGACTTTCTTCTTCTTCTTCTTCTTCTTCTTCTTCTTCTTCTTCTTCTTCTTCTTCTTCTTCTTCTTCTTCTTCTTCTTCTTCTTCTTCTTCTTCTTCTTCTTCTTCTTCTTCTTCTTCTTCTTCTTCTTCTTCTTCTTCTTCTTCTTCTTCTTCGTGTCGCATTTCTATGAATTCGTGTTGTTCTACCGCCCTCTACCGCTCCGTTCTGAATACTGCAGCCATGTAGACCCCGTAGACCTGAAGGGGGGCAGTACAGGAAACGTCAGGTAAAGAGGAAACGCTATTCGAGAGAGGAGCAGACTTCTACTAAAGTCCTGTCAACTATACGAAGAACTATTTGCAGCCATTAGATAAAATGGACGGACTCTGACAGCTGAAGCTACAAGCTGTTTTAAAAAGGTTTGTAAAACAGCATTTGACATCCTTTTTTTCTTACTTTCACTTTCATAGGTTTAACTTTGTGTCGAGCTTAAACTTTGACGCTAATGTGTGAAAAACACAGTTATCTTAGCTAATTAATAACTAAATATACTAATGATACAGTAACTAACACAATGATCTAAAATGCTTTGACAAGCCATTTTAGTGAAACAGAACCTAGAATAACGGTAAAGACCACGAGAGAGATGAAATGTGTATTATCATGAATTAAGCCACCCATACGTAGTAGTTAACATTACCTCCATCTTTATCTGCTGCAACATGAAAGTGATGTACACAATAATGCATCAATACTTATCATACAGTGAAATAGCCTGTAATAGTACTTTTACTTTGGTACTTATGTACTTTTACTTGTAACAGTATTTCAATGGTATTACTATTTTTACTTAAGTTAAAGATCTGAGTTCCTCTTTCAGCACTGATGGTAGGACTGTTAGGATTCCCGATATAGTTTAGTATATCTAGTCAATAAATTATATCTGGGAAACATTATATAGCTCTTAGGAAATGCAACTAATTCTACTATCTAACTATTTCTTCATAGATTGTTTTTCCTGGGCTTTAAAGCCGACATAATCTGTATAATGTAATTAGTTAATTGAAAAGCAGATAGAAAATTGAATTTTTAAGTATTTTAATAATCATTGTTTAAGTCATTTGTCAAGCAGAAATGACAAACATTGTCTGATTTAAGGATTTGCTGCTTTTCTCTGTAATATTACCATAGACTGTAGAATATTACTGGAGAATAAATAACTTTGGGTTGTGGACTCACTTTGCGCCCTCGGTGATGGTCATTTTTCACTGTTTTCTGACATATTTTAAACTAAACAGGTAATTGATTAATCAAAAAATAATCAGCAGATCAATCCATAATGAAAATAATCATTACTTTTAGTCATACTGTACCTCAATCACTGTGTTTCCCTGTCTGACATAAGCAGCTGTGTCAGGCTGAATTAATACTGTATTGTAGCTTTAAATATGACCACATGCTGCTTTGCCTTTGTACCTCTTTAATGGATCAAAGCTGTGAATCAGAAGCTCATTTTATGCGATGCACTTCTCTTGCAGCTTATTTCTGCATGGGCCTTTATAAGCTGTTTAAGATTGAAGAATTCCTTCATGGACATTTTTGTATTGATTTCTTTCCTTGGGCTGAACATTTGGATTTGTCATTTAACTGAGCCTCCCAGTGTGTGGTGTATACTCTGTTCTTAAAGGTGCCATGTAAATAAAGTTATTATTATTATTATTATTATTATTATTATTATATGGATATGAGACGACAGAGGTATGCACAAAGTCTAAGAACAATATATTGTTCTGAAGTCTTAATTGTACCTTTTATTTTTACAGCTACTTCATCCTCAGTAGCAGCAACTGATGTGAACACAATGGCAGAAGGTAGGTGCACAGATATTATGTACACAGTCATCTCACTGTTACTCACCGAGTTCAGGTTGTCTACGACATAAAAGAAAAGAACGTGCAACTTATTGAACAAATGTGGTAACAAAACACATTCAGTGTCTAAAGGAACGAAATGTGTTCTTAAAAATGTATAAACTTTGCCAAAACAAGATTTTGCAGATCAGCAGTTCAGTTTTTAGATTTGATTTGATTTTACTCAGTAATGCATCAATTCTGCAGCTGAAAATAGTCAATAACTAAATGTAATAAAACTGTAAATGTAATATTTACTCCTGTTTCACTAAGGTTGGCAAAAAGAACTACAGTGCCCAGCTGTTTTAGGACTTCTTTAGCCTTTTTAAGAAATTAAACTATGTATTTGATTTACATCTCCAATAAGAACACAAAGGCTTGGGGCTGAGTGTCACAGACAAAATTGAAACATCAAAATGAACACTTGAGTCACTATTGCTCTAAAACACAGTTGTATGTGTGATGTTTGTGTTTCACGCATGCAGTTAAAATGCTTCAATGAATGCAATACACAAACAACTGAACTATAGAAATCACTGTTACAGAATCTTAATACCTTTTCTTGTTTGTTTGTGTTTTTGTATATGAAGAATGTCAGTTATCTACACTTTGAATGATATAAGTAGGAGTTTTAAAGCATCTTGTAATGAAACTTCTCTTCTAAAGAAATGTATTTTCTCTGTTTCCTCAGGGGAGCACTTTGTGGAAAAACATCAAGTCAATCTGATCAAGAGAGTGAGCAACATTGCACCCATTTTGTATGAGCTCCTCCACGAAAACATCATCCAACGAGATAGTTATGATGAAATCCAGGCTCTGCCTACCTCTCAGGAGAAGATGGCGGCGCTCTTTAGTGGGCCTTTGGATTCCAGCGGAGATCAAGGAAAAGCGATGTTCTGCAGAATCCTGAATGAACATGAGCGATATCTAATCGATGAGCTCAGGAGAACAGAAGTGCCAGTGAGTAAATCCTTAGTGATATAAAGCATTTTAAGAAGTGTGGATGTCACAGGTGGAACCTCTCATATAGTCACAGTGTTTGAGACTCAATAGGTAAATACAATTGAGAATCAAATTTGAAGTGAATGTGATATAACACATATTTTTTGAATACAAGTCAAACTTTGGGTGCTATTTCTAAAATCCCTAAAGGAATCCTCCACTAGAAAATGTGATTGACTCGTCTCCTGTCGGCCTAAAAAGCGCAGCTCTGAACAGTTTACAGCGTGTTCCCTTCTGAAGGACAGCAGCTGTAGTCACATTCACATACGTCACAACGGATTTCAACAGAGTCAAGAAAACATCGATAGAAACTTCTCAAACTACTTTTGCTGCATAACTGAAAATCGGCATATTGCAAAACATCATAAATTATCTGGAACTCTGCTGGAGAGATGAGCACCACCTCATGACATGCATTCATTTTCTGTTTTGATGATGTTGGTTTAGAGCGCTGCCTAAACTTCAGTCCAAAATCTCCCATAAGTGTTCCACTGAGTTGACCTGGTGTCTGAAAGTCAGAGCCTATGATTCACATCATTTTACATGTAAACCATTCAATGACCCATCATGCTCTGTATGGAGGAATTCAAGCTTCTCCTTTACAGAACACTGGTTCTCATCAACATGTTTCCTTTATGAACATATAATTGGAATTTTCCAGGTGGAAACAATGACGACTGCTAAAGAGCTGCTTTTGGAAACTCTCAATGATTTGAGCTCCAAGGAGTTAAAGAAATTCAAGTGGTTGCTGCAGTTCAACTTCCTCCTCTGGGGTCTTCCACACAACTCATGGAGAAAACTGGATTGGGCAGACAGGACAGACCACCTGGTGGATGTGATGGTGCAGATATGGAATCAACAGTCTGTGGAGGTGACCAAGGAGGTTTTCATGGACATGAACAGGACTGATCTGGTGCAGAGGCTGTCAGAGACCAGCTCAGAACCCAAAGGTAAGATAAAGATAACGGTCACATTAATGATATTTAATATGCATGGTTACAAATACAGCAGCTTCTAGTATAAAGCAATGCAACAACACCATATAGGCCCGCCATGACAGCAAAACTAGCAAAGAGTTGAAAGAACAGCTCTCAAACACATTCTCAACAAAAACTGAACTTTATAAGCTTCACAGAGTTAGTTGTTCGTTGTCTTTTTGAAGCGTCTAGTTTAACTAATTAAATATACTTGTGCATACAAAATAAAGACCACATGTTAAATTAGACAAATATTACTTCAGAGGTGAATGTTTTGGATTTCATCTTCAAAGTAAAGATGTTCTGAGGGGTTAATGAGTCTGTTGACTTGTGGCCGTGGGCGGAGGCTTTATGTTTTCGGGTTGTCCATACGTACTTCCATCTGGTCCATTGTGGTGAACGTGATATCTCAGGAACGCCTGGAGGGAATCTCTTCAAATTTGGCACAAACGTCCACCTGGACTCAAGGATGAAGTGATTAGATGTTGGTGGTCAAAGGTCACTCTGACCTCATGAAACACGTTTTTGGACATAACTCAAGAATTCATATGCTAATTATGATGATAGGGTAAAATGATGAAGTGATGACATTTTCTATTGTTTAAAAACATTTTTCTTTATTGGGACACATGATCTTCTTTGTTTTTTGGTCCTTTAAATTTGCCAAATATTTTGATTTGATTATTACCAGTCCTGTATTGTATATAAACTAATATGAATTTGGTTAATGTTGTCTCCATAATTTCACATGAATCTGTTGAATATTATTCATTGAACTTGAAGAAAAATGATTCCTCAAAGCCATGTAGTTACTTTAATTTACATTTCAGTCTAGCAAATAAGAAGGCAGTTTATTTTTATTATGGTATACTGCAGATTTTCTGTTCATTATGCAATCAATCCTCAACATTATAGTTCTTGTAGTCTGACGGTGTGTTATTATAAAGCCTGGTGTTAAATCAATCATCTATATTTCTTTTCTCCTCAGAGAAACACACTGTGGATGAACATTGGCCTGGACTGATCCAGAAAGTGAGTAATGTCACATCTGTCTGACTTTAAACTAAAGCTGAAACATTTCATCAATCAGTTGATCAACAGAAAATAAATCACAACTATTTTGACAATCTCTTAATCGTTTAAGTACTTTTGGTTTAGCAAAAATGTCAAATATTGTTGAGAAGATCTTTTCTCTGTTCTGCATCATTGTAAACTGAATATTTTGGGGTTTGGGCTGTTGAGTCAGACAAAACAAGACTTTTAAAGATGTCAACGTGGACTTTAGGGAATTGAGATCTTTAACCATTTTCTGACATTTTATAGACCAAACAATGAATCGATCAATTTAGAAAATAATCGTCACATTCATCAATGATAAGAATGATAGTTAACTGAAATGAGTGCACAGGAGTAAGGGTAAGTAGGAAGCTGATGAATCTCAAGTACTCCAGGTGGATTTTATATTATGTTCTTAAAAGGATTAATGTAGTTATGTTATTTTATTTATTGTTCTTAATTTTATTTCTATGAAGGCACATTATTGATTGATTGAAATGTTGTTCTTGGAGTTGCACAGAGTTGGGAGGGAGCAATGGAGAAGGACATCAGATGTATTTGTAGATAGTTGTACACTGATTGTTTTGTATATTGAAAAATAAAAATTGCAAGTCATTAACATATGCAAATAATAATAAGTTGCAGCGCTACTTTACCCAATACAGCTTTTATTCAATAGATGTAGATTCAAACTGATCCTCACCTTAAATATTATAAATGAACAAAACCAACTTAATTTTTCAGAAGAAGGTTTTTTCAGAACTGAACGGGGAGTGTGTGTGAGATGAATTGGACAAATATTATCAATCATATCATTACCTTGTGAAATGTGAACAGAAGATTTTTTTGCACTTTTGCCTCATGAACATTTCCTTTGAATATGTCAGGTGGAAACGATGGCGTCTGTTATAGAGCTGCTTTTGGAAACGCTGGCTGGTTTGAGTGACAAGGAGCTTGAGAAGTTCACAGATGTTCTCTGGAGTCAAACTGACTTCAACAGACGCTCCTCAGACATCAAATTGATGCTGTTAGAGGTAACAGACAATCAGAACATGGTGTTTTTTATGGTGCTGATCTACGGACAACATTCTGTGAACAAGACCAAGGAGGTTTTAAAGGAGATGAACCGGACTGATCTGGTGCAGAGGTTGTCACACAGCAGCTCAGGACCCAAAAGTAAGACAACAAAGACAAAAACATCTTAAAACCATGAAACTGCTACTTCACACGTATGTCATAAGTTGTGTCATAAGCTTCTTGTCTTTTCATTATGAATAATATGATTGATAATGTAGAGAAAAGACATCATCTTGTGTACAAAATATATTGTATGACTGATATGAAGTATGGAAAATATGTTGGGAGAGGAGACAACAATGATTATTGTGGTGGTTTAAGTGTAATATTGTGTTGTGTAGATTTTCTAAAAAGCAATGTTGCCTGTTAACAATATTTATTGTCAGACATTAGATCAATCACTCATGACTTTTACTACTTTTCTCCTCAGAGAAACGCTTTGATGAACACAGATCTGCACTGATCCAGAGAGTGAGTAATGTCACATCTGTCTGACTTCATACAACACAGATTTTATTCCACCAATGCTGCTTAAAACATGTTGTCATGTTTAACATTTAAAAAAATGATAAAACCCAAATTCATGATTTACTTATTTATGTATTTTATGAATGTATTGATTATTTTCAGGTAGCAACAAAAGTAGCTGTTAAACAGATGCTTTTGGAAACCTTGAATGATTTAGATTATTCAGAGTTAAAGAAATTCCAGGAGTTCCTGCAGTTGATCGTCTCACAGAAGAACCTCCCAGACATTTCATCAATGTTGATACAAACAGCAGACAGTAAAGAAACAGTGGATCTGATGATGCAGCTCTACGGCCATCAGTCTGTGGATTTAACCACGGAGGTTGTTAAGAAAATGAACAGAACTGATCTAATGTGGAGGTGGTCAGAGAGCAGCTCAGGACTCAAAGGTAAGACAAAGATAAAGAACACATGACATAATCGTGACTAGGGTTGGGTACCGAAAACCGGTGCCAATATGGTTCCTATATGAAACCGGTTCCTATACAACCGGTGCCAACCGGACCGAAACGCAACGCAGATTTCGGTGCTTCCTTTCGGTGCCTGAGTCGACTGAAAAACGTTCGCTGCTTCCTTTCGGTGCCTTTCGGTGCCAAGGCAAATATGCTCATATTTCTGCAAAAGAATTGCTGAAGTTTATTTATATTTATTTAAGTATACTGTAAACTGTTGTTAACAGTTAATATATTGTTCATAGTTTGAAGTTAAAAAGTTTGAAGCTGTAGTTTGAAGCCAAGTGTTTTGTATTTATTTATATTTATAGTATACTTCAAACAGTTAATATATTGTTCAATTTGAAGAAAACAAATTGCCTTGGCAATAACAAAAAGCCTTTCTTTAATGTCGTCAATCATCGTTTTGTGTGTTTGTTTTTTTAAAGTATCGGTTCAGGCACCGTTTAGCACCGGCATCGTTTTAAAAGTATCGTTTTATCACCGGTATCGGAAAAAACCCAAACGATACCCATCCCTAATCGTGACATAATCATGTGTCTCAAAATTGAAAGTTTAAAGGTATAATATGCAGTCACACTGTTTGTAAACACAACATTCAAAATTCGGCCCTCCAGCTCAACGAGAGAGAGAGAGAGAGAGAGAGAGAGAGAGAGAGAGAGAGAGAGAGAGAGAGAGAGAGAGAGACCACAGCAGTGGTCGAGCGAGCTAGAGAGTGAATGAAGAGACCTTGAGAGGGACTGTCTTTTGGGATTTTTATTGTATCAGTCTATACATTGTCTTTTGGGAAATTGCTGCATGTTATACCTTTTAATGAGTTCAGTATTTGTTGCAGGGCTTTTGTCATTCTGTAGTGAATCTGTTTTATTCCCTTTTGAAGCATCTGCGCTCCATTAAAGTCAATCTTACTCTCTATGTTTAATTAGGTTTTATTCGCCAGAATCATTTTAAATGGCTTTACCCCTCAAAAGAACACTCTGTGGATGAACATCAACCTTCACTGTCAGAAAGCGTGAGTCTGACTTTACACATCACAGCTTTCATTCAATAGATGCAGATTGAAAACCATCCTGTTCTTGAACATTATAAATGATGATTCAAACCAAACCAAGTGTTTTAAATTGGTTCTCACGGCGTTAAGATTGAGCTCTTAAGTAATAATGTTATCCACCATTGATGTTAAGATAGAAATGCTAAATGTCAAGTAGAGAACAGTTCCTTTGAGCCACTGTAACAGAAACCAGATGTTGTGTTAGATCAGATGGTAGTAATCAGTTTACTGGAGTTAAAGGGTTGAAGGATGAAGGGAATCATCTTTTGCTTTGATTTGCTAAACAAATAAATACACATACAATACTTTATATTTGTAAAGAAAACGAGGTAAAACAAACAATAGAACAGATATTAGTGTATCATTGCATTGAGTGATGATGCAGAAAAATACCATAAATCTTATTACATCTTTACGATACGCCAAAAACACTGACAAGGAATTACATTTTTCATCACTACAGTGGAGATATTACATGAATGTACTCTCATTACTTTTAATCATCAGGATGTAACCATGACATCAGTTCAGGAGAAGCTTTTGGAAACACTAGAAGATCTAAGTTACGGGGAGCTTGAGCAATTCAAGCACGTCCTGCAGCGCACTAGAATGAAGAAAGGCCTCCCAAGAATGTCAAGACAGAGAATGGAGACGGCAGACAGACATGAAATAGTGGAGCTGATGATGGAGATCTACAAGCAGCAGTCTGTGGAGGTGACCAGTGACGTTTTAATGGAGATGAACAGGAGGGATCTGGTGAAGAGGTTGTCAGACTTCAGCTCAGGATCCAAAGGTAAGTTGTGAGGAAAAATCGGTCCTTTTTTTCTTATTTGCCGGAAATAAGATTGCTGGAAGCAGAATCCGCCAATCTGATCACAGATGAGGGGGTTTGAAGCCATTTCTCATCGCGGGTCAACAAGCAATTCTGCTCCTCTGCTCTTTGAATTTTGGATGTCTATCCATTCTACACAAATCAGTGTTTGCCCTTCATTAATTCTGCAGCAGGACACCACTTTGGTCTTGAGTGCAGCGGAGCAGCCTCGACATACAACACGGATCAGAGGAGAGGCGAAGTGGATAAAACATTGTTGTACCGGTTACAAACCGGTAGTTAATATTATAGCCTAATATTTGTTGGGATCTATCAGGAGCGTGTTTGGTTATCAGCAAATATGAAAGCTAAATAGAATCAATAATTCTATTGATGTCAATAGGATCAATAATTATTAATAAAAACGGTGCACCACCCTGAGAACAGGGACCAATAGCCAAACTATAAACTAAGTCTCATAATTAATGTTCACTCACAATGTCAACGATCAAAGTGAGGAAAAACTACCCAAAATGACAGATGTAGTCGAGTACGTCACATAACATAATTTTTTTAAAATCTGTGTCTTCACAAGGGCCTTCAGGAAGTTTAGAGCTTGAAGGTTGTGGAAGCATCATTGTAAGTCCTTCCATTTATTTTATTGTTTCATTTATGGTATGTTGCAAAAAGAAACATTGTTTTAAGTGATTGCTCTCTGCAGAAGGACTCCAGTGACTGGACTAAACTTGAACCTGAAGTGAACAGTACAGGTGCAGATGAGGCTCCAACTTACAGGTAAAATATAACGTCCTAACTACTGCAAACTGGAGCTGGAGGGAAACCAATGCAATATGAGAATTATAGTGGCAATACTTTTCACACTCACTCGTTTTCTTTTTCATGACTCAGCCTACAGTCTGAAGCAGGACACTTTGAATGCAGCGTCTCTGGCTTGCGCTGGATCTGTAAGGGAAAGGTCCGCTTTAAGTACCAGTTTAGCTCTGTGGAGGAACACATGGAGAGGATCAACAGCATGCAATACATGGCTGCAGGTCCCCTAATGAACATCACAGTCCTTGCTGGGAAGTTAGATGAAGTGCACCTGCCACACTGGATCTGCATAGGTAAGTGGACATGAAGAAATATTAACATAGAATGAACTGACTTTTTATATTTCAGACAGCATGTTTTACAAAAACTGATGCAGTGCATTTCTCCTCACTAATTGTCTGTGCTTTTATTTTGTACAGAAGACAACCCTGCGATATTAGACAGGTTTGCAGTCCTGCACATAGATGACTGTGGAGATCATGTGGAAAAAGTGTCTGAGGTCACATCGTCCCATGTCAAGCTGTGTGAACCAGTTTTCTCTCTAAAAATGGTCCTCGTGAGATACGGCTTTTCCTTTGTGGTAAACTGTAAAGTGTTAATATACAAAACCAACAAAGCATTCCTCACACTCCATGTTTATGTGATCCCACAAGATCCTGGTCTACAACAGGTAATTTCATATCTTACTGTCAATACCAATAATAATCAGATTTAGCTTGATAAATACACAACACAGATTACAATATTGGCTGCTTTAACCTTGTAGCAACTTTGTGTTGAAAAGGTTTGTTTTTGTTCACAGGAATTGGACAAGAGAAATGAATCCTACGGATACAGAGTAATCCCAAAGTCACATCCAGAGAAGTCTCTGAAAATGAATAATAGTTTCATCTTAACCACAGATTTGGACGGTACAGAAATTTATCCTGAGGTATGTTTTGAACTGCTCCTCAATTTCTAAAGTGAAGTGTGGTTTCAACATTAGTTGGATATTATAATAAGAGTATAATATTTGGCAATATGCAGCATTCATATTCATATGTTTGTCACTGTCTCTTTGATGTAAGTGAAATTACGAGCACAATATTTTTATTTGAAAATCATGAGAAAAAAGGTCGGAAAGATATTCTGGTGAACTTTAACCCAAAGTCTAACTTATTTCCCTTTTTTATTTTTCTTTCCTTCACAGAATTTAATGCTCAGGTACGATAGCACAGACCCAAATTTCTTCGAAGTGTTCATTGAAAATCCAGACACAAACTTTAAGCTCCAGCTCACAAAAGAAAATGAGCGTCAACCGGTATGGACCTGTGCAGTTCGAAAAGGTCAGTTTAAGATAATATCACAATAATTTATCTCCACTGCATAAGTACCACTTTCATTTTATTGAATATACATCATGTAAGATAAAGGCAGTAAATCAGCTACATGTATATTTAATTTATCTCTGCATGTTATTTTCAGACGACTACCAAAGCACTGTTCATTCACAAGGTAAGACAATTCTAATGATTCGTATAAGGAGGAAGTGCACTTTTCATAGCAGAGTGTAAAAGCTCTACTCTGTCCATCAGTCTGCTGAGACAGACACAGTGTCTTCTATCAAGAAGGTCGGGGAGAAATCTGATGATTAACCTGCTGCATGTATATACATGCATTTAAAGTAATCAAGTTACTTAAAGGTGCGATTCCAATTCAATTGTGCGCCATGGCTCTGTAAACAGGAAACAAACTAAATGGCTCGGGCCAAATCACACGACACTGTTCCAGCCAACTTGTTCTTGTGTGAGCACATGACAGGGGAAAGGCCATGGATGTATTAAGATGAAGGCAGTGGGAGTGAGAGGGCAGTTCTGAAGGAGCACTGACCAGAGGAGTGTATTTGTTTGGGTGTTGGTGTCAAATCTCAACACTCTTTCTCCAGAATAATGGACTCCACCTTTAAGGTCATCAATATCATCCCACCTGCATTCCCGGTATCTGCACATTGTAGTGGCAAATTATCAAATCGGCCAAAATCACTGGATTTATTATACAGCAAAAATATGGATAATCTTTAAGCCTTTGCAGCATTAAGACGTATTACCTGACGGTAACAAAACAACGTCCTGCTGAGCCTGTACTCGTTAATGTGGCTTGTCAAAAAAAAATTACATTTCTCAAATTAGTTTGAATTTACATTTTGCCTTTGGAAAACAACCAAAACTATGACTTTAGAGTAGACCTGGGCATTGTATGGCCCCCGGGTCATACCCAGCCCTTTAGATGTCGCAGAACGTCAATGGGAAATTAAGTAAATGAGTAAATAAGTGTACGGAATACAGCTGCTTTGCTTTTATTTTGAAGGCGATTGTGGCTGTTTTTTTTTAAATTTCCGTATGTTAGTACGTTCGTGAATGTGTGCGAGCAGCAGCGTCACTGGCCCAATCCCAATCTCCACCCTTACGGACTCACACACTTTGAGGCGCTCTGCCGTAAAGTCCGTGAGGGTTTAGGGCTGTCCCACTGTCACAGTGTTTGAGGGCTCTCTGGCAGACATTTTGAGCCCTTTAGGAACCCTTTCCGTAAGTCAGCATTAGATGCAGACTTTGCCAAAGGTGAATGGCCCAATCCCAATGTCCCCCCTAAAGCCTCAAACCCTGAACCCTCAAGGACTTACTGACGTCACCTGGTAAGTGGTTGAGTGTGACAGACTGTGAGGGCTTGGAATGGTGTAAATACGAATGGGACAGCACTTTGCTGCAACATATGACGTTACCATGAAAATGACAAAAAATATGATGTATAATTGTGGGTATTTATTTTTTACTAGTCACGTGAGGCTGATCATCCCTGAGTGTCTGGTTTGATGAGTTATATCATTTAATTTAACCTGAAACATGGAGCCTAATACATTCATTCCAGTGTTCAAGAGAAACCATAATCATATTCTGGGTTAATTAATAATGACTTCACCATCTGAATTTCAAAACGTACAGAATAATTCATAAATAAGACAAACGCATTCCGCCTTTATTCGGTCCTGCGCTTAAAAACATGACACAGAACACAGTATAACTACCACAGAACACAGTATAAATACCACAGACTGTGTATAAATGCTCAATGCAGTTTGTTAAAGAGGTACAGGCTACAGAGAGAAAACGCCTCTACTCTGGCAGTGATAATGACTGTGTCTATATTAGTTATTAGTATTATTAGTTCCTATTATTAAGTACAGTCATCATGTGTACAGACACACACTTCTCAAAAGTCTCTCCAGCTGTTAAAGCCGACTGACATCTGATCCAGCTGTGATCAGAGTCGCCGTCGTCAGAAACAGACATCGCTTCATGTGACGCTTCAGAGGAAAGTCTCTTTTCTCTTAAAACATATTTCCTCGTTTCCTCTCTCCACGTATCCCTGGTGGGAGGGACTAAGACGAAAGTGAGGGAACCGGGATGCAATTAAGAGACTTGGGATGTTCCCCAGGTTTGTGATCTGCAAAACACTTATTTTATTTTTACAATTAACAGTCAATGCAAAATTATGTTTTTTTATTCCTCTTTTGAATTAAACATGTTTTTGTATCTTCATGAAATTAACTGAAACACTGACAGAGTCTCAATCTTGGGTAATAATGGGAATAACTCTGAAAATTTAACTCATACTCCAAACCCCTTGTGACCTAAAAACAGCAGGAATCAAATACTAATATGCTGTTTTAAATTTCCATCACCACTAAATGATCATTTATAATGCCTTACAGTCTGTTGCAAAGGTACAAAGGTATTTGGGTTAGTCTTATGTGCTACTAAAAATATTTTTTTAAAGCAATTGTGTACTTTCCTGTCGGCTACTAAACCACGTCTGTGGCTGCAGCATGAACAACACTCCATTCAGTGGAGTGTAAGCAGGCCAGAGGTTCCAGCTTTGTGTTATTGGTGCATCACATGTTGACCACAAGCTTTGCAGCTTTTAGTTTCTGTCTGTGGGTCGGAACTAGATGAGCCTTTGTTATATTCTTTTGCACATTTGCCAATATTCTATATTTCTCTTAACACTCAATTAACCCCATGAAAAGAAAAAAGTGAACGACTATTATTGTCTGTGTATCCAAAGCCTCGTCTTCTTATCATTCTGTGGCACAGAGCTTCATTGTAACACTATTAAAAACACGTAAATGAGTCCCATCGTTGCACTGGGTGACATGTTTCTTCCACCAGGTTAGTTTCTTCATTACTGTGAAGGGAAGGGTTCCCTGGTGGGTTGCCATGAAAGCCAAGAAGGGGATTGAGGTGTGTGTGTGTGTGTGTGTGTGTGTGTGTGTGTGTGTGTGTGTGTGTGTGTGTGTGTGTGTGTGTGTGTGTGTGTGTGTGTGTGTGTGTGTGTGTGTGTGTGTGCGCGCGCCCTCAAACACCTTTGTATGTGGGGGTCTGGGAGAGGAAGTGTGTCCATCTGATGAATGGACATGAGCCTGAACTATACGCTAATTGTAATCTCATTCATTTTTTTCAAGAAATGGCCCTGAAAACTGCAAAAAGGTTGATTAAAGACACGTTGGCGGACCTGACAGAGGTGAACTTTGAGAAGTTCCTCGACGAGCTTTTGGACCGAGAAGGAGAGCCGCGGGTCAAACGCAACCAGGTGGAGAATAAAAGCTTCATAGTGGTCGCTGATGTCTTGGTTTCAACTTTTACCGAGCTCAGGGCTCCTGCAGTGGTTGTAGAGTTATTGAGAGCGATCGGCTGCCACAAGGACGCAACAAAACTCGGTAAATATCTCCCGGCTTCATGGTTTTGATGTGGAATGAGAGCAGAATCTATATTCGGCTTAAGATCGTTAAACCCTTAAAAGTGTGCTTGCAGATAATTAAGCGACAAATGAGCATGTTTAATTGGAAAGGTGGTATTTTTGCAGCATAGCATATTTTCTACAATATTAAAGTTGAAAATGAAAGTGAAAAACATATAGTTTGAACCAACCCGCCTTATTTTTACTTTCGCTTTGGATCAGTGGCGGACTCAACTGTCTGAGGGTGAAATAAAGAAATAAAAAGGGCACCAGATGCATGAAGCAGGGTTGTAGAGCAGCTTATATGCACCTCATCACGTGTTCTTGCTCATTGGGCATCAAAGAGGGCTTTTACTGTAATTGTTGTTGCTTCATAACAGACGTACAGGGACCCCCGTCTTTATTGTATCATTCAGTGCAGCTCACTGAGACACGAAATAAAAAGAAACACTTTTCCTTGTTATGTTAGTCAAAGTCTCTCTGGTAAATAAAAACTACAAAGCCCATGTGTGCATATGTAGGTCCAGTCAAGGCTTATTTCCAGCTTAATACAGCAAAATGGCACAGCTGCTAAATGAAGGGCCCTTTTCACGGCAGACATTTTGATTTGTCATAGTAGGAAAAGCACAGGTGTTATTGATATTGATTATATGAATTATATTAAGTGTCCCTGTAAGCTTTTCCAGTGAGCCAGCGTGCAAAATACCAGAGCCTCCCCTGGGTTGAATGCAGCTATAATACATTTTATTAAGTACAGTCTACAGGTCTATCTGGCAAAAACATAATATTCTTATATTTTACAAATTGATGAAGTGGTTTTACACCTAAACGCACCAACATTTGCACAGACCAGTTAAAAATCAATTCAACATGATGAACATTTTAACACAGAACAAGAAGTGTGGATTTTTCCTCCCATCACACACATTGGATGTGCTCCTTTACCAACCAGTATGAACAGGACCTGAACTGGTTGAGCAGGAATACAAAATGCTCTTCTGTAAAAGAATGTTTTAATTAGCATGTGTTCAGACACGTTGCAGTTTTGTGTTCAGATATGGAAATCTTTAAGACTTTTTCAGTTTGTCCAACATAAAAAACAAACACATTTTTAATATATATATATATGAACATGTGATTATCATTTTAAGACAGACTTGAAGAAAACTTAACCACATTGTACATAAACCATAAAGCAATACGTAATCTTTCGCCCAAACCCAGGATCCCAGTTTAGAAATCTCAGAATGTTTCCTCCATTAATCCTGTAACTCAAGGTGTAATTCCATCATCTAATAGTGTCTTTCTATTTTTGCAGAGAAAGAGATTGGTGGACGGTCCTCATACCCCGGTCCCAGTGACAGTGAGTTGTTTTTGACAGTGTTTTGTTCACATGAGACATTACAGATTAGCTGTTGTAGAAAAATGAGTTGCATCAAGTTGTTTTACAGTATTTCCAGCATTATGATGTAAATGTTTAGCTGAAAAACTGTGCTTTAGGATTTGACCTTTGATATCTTTTGTAGAAGTTGAGAATAGAACAGAACTTTATCTTCCTGCAGAGTGAAACATTGTCTTTAGCTCACCTAAACATAAAAGCAATCAATATTTACACCACCAGGATTACATTTCCTGTGGCAAACTGCCTCCCTCTACATTTATGATGACACCGACTCGCACAATGTGTCTTAAAACCAGGAAGAGGAAGTTGAGGACAAATTAAGTGCAGGAAAAGCATTTGAGAGACAAAGTCTGTGGCTTTTATTAGTTTTATAATTTTATCATTAAATATGATTATTTTTACTTGCTGTGTGTATAGAAAAACAGTAGTATGTATGCATGAACACTAGACCGGTTCATCGTTAAGCAATTTTAATTTTCCATAAATTTGTTTCAGCTGTGAGACCCTCAGTCGGACCAGAAGGTGGCTGGACAGGTAATATGATGTCTTCTGAGCAAATTGAATTTATGCTGCCTGAGATCAGTCACTGATCAGATTGTTTAGAAAATTTTAAATCCAGAATCTGACTTTGAAACCTTGTTGCTGATTTGCTGCATGGTTGTATATGTAGAACAGGTCTAACTTGTTCTCCAAACAGAGCACAGGCTCAAGAGTGATGGAAGGAACAGATGAGTGCTGCGTAATATTATTACTATTGAAATGAATGGTTTGACACTTTGTGGAAACATTATTTGTTGGTGTTCTTTCTTGGAGTTGGATGAGAAGACCGCTGTGACTGACACCGACTCTGTCATCCCCAGGACAATTTCCTACCGGTACACTCCGTTGCACATCCCTTCTATGTTTCTATATTTAAATACACTTGACACTTTTACATTACACTTACATTACACTTGTTTTAAAGTACTGTTTGTTTGTGCATTATATTTTATTGTACATTTTAATATGTTTCTATTTCTAAATTATGTCTTGATTATTGCACTGTAATCATTGTTTATTGTTGCACCATTTCACCATGTCAAATTCCTTGTATGTGTAACGTACTTGGCAATAAACGGTTCTGATTCTGATGTTTGTGCATCAAGAAAAGAACTTGAGCCTGGAGACATTTAGTTTAGCTTAGCATAAAGACTGGAAGTGAAGGGAAACAGTTAGCCTGGCTTCGTCCAGAGTTCAAAAATCGTCCTATATCTTGTTTGTTTGGTACAAAAAACACAAACTTTGGACAGACTAGCTGTGCTCCCGTGCCTCCAGTCTTTATGCTAAGCTAAGCTAAATGTCTATGCTAAGCTAAGCTAAATGTCTATGCTAAGCTAAGCTAAATGTCTATGCTAAGCTAAGCTAAATGTCTATGCTAAGCCAAGCTAAATGTCTATGCTAAGCCAAGCTAAATGTCTATGCTAAGCTAAGCTAAATGCCAATCTCACTCTTGGCAAGATGCTAATAAGTGCATTTCCCCAAAATGTCATCATAAATAAAATGTGGGAATGGCATTTGGAGAAAACATATTTTTGTGACAGTGAGATGTTCCCTTATTCATTAGCTGTAACAACAGTATGTACTCGTCCTGGGACCCACATGCAGTTCAAAACGCTTCAATGAATGCAATACACATGCAACTGAACTATAGAAATCACTGTTACTTAATCTGAAGTCCTTTTCTTAGATTAGATTTGGAGATAACATGAAGCCAACTTGATACAATTCTGTCATTGTTCCTTCTTTTCTCAGGGGATGAATTGGATTTAAAATGAAAATCTTGGCTATCACTACCACGAGGGAGAAGATGAAGAAGCTCTACTCTGGTCCCCTGTATGAAGCTGGATCTGAAGGCAAAGAAGTCTTCTACAAAATCCTTGAGGAAAAGGAGACATTTATCGTTGCTGATCTCAAGAAAAAGAAGTGAATGTTGTGGTGAAATGTATTTTTAGACCAAATATACAGTCTAACTGGGACCAATGTTTTAATACAATAACAACGGGGGAATTTTAATGTTTAACGCTATGTCTCTGTGGGGGTTTTCTAAAAACAAAAAAGCTTTTCGGCTTTATGTTTAAACAGCTGTTTCCTCTTATTGTTACCTTTGAATTAGTTTCAATGTGTATGAGGCGTGGTGCCTCTTCTGCCTGATCAGTGAGGATCATGATGAGATGAGTTTTACTTTGAAAATCAGATTTATCAAATGTTTATCAGACATTCATGTAAGAAATGAATGGAGGTTCACCAGACGTGTAATGTTTTTATCCAACAAATAACAAATGGAATGAAAGTCTGTTTTTACCCAAATTATTTTATGTAAATAACTGATTGTTG
This sequence comes from Cebidichthys violaceus, assembly GCF_023349555.1. Lineage (NCBI taxonomy): Eukaryota > Metazoa > Chordata > Actinopteri > Perciformes > Stichaeidae > Cebidichthys > Cebidichthys violaceus. The sequence goes on along the minus strand of NW_027176927.1, from coordinate 1,387,781 downwards.
TGTTGATGTAATAGAGCTTAGAAATGAATTCTCATTTTTCCCTCCAGGTTTCTTTTAAATGTGCTCATTAATTAGACGTTATGCATGTAACTGTTCAGAGGGATCCTTTCTGATAATGTTCACAGCGTTGTGCTTCTTTCTCAAAACCTAACGTAGTAGTTGTGAATGTTTTCTGCAAATGCTGTTTCAGTGACCAAGTACCTCAATTGTTATGATTCTATTGTATTGAAATCCTCAGGTGATGTTTTTTTCTCTTACAAAAGAGGCGGTGGAGACAGTTTCCATCCTAACCACTGGAACCCAGATGTTGTGGTAATATTAATCATTTTAAGGCAAATAATTGTTTAATTTAATGCCAAGCTTTTCAGAATTTATTTGAAACAAGCGGGTGACAAAGAGTTTAATTAATTACAGTAGTTAATCTAAACAGAAGTAACAAATTCTCGTTCTTGCAAAATTGGTTACATCTTTGCACTTCTCAAAATGTATATCTATTAAAAACAGCTTTTGTTTTATTAATGCTAGCACAGTTTGATTTCCAAGATGTCTTCTCTCTTCTATTATGTTTTGAATCTTATATTATTATTGACTCTTTGTTCCGTTTTATTTTGTATTGAATTATTATTATTTTTAATCAACTGATTGTATTTTGCCTCATTACAGTCTTGCAATGTTTTATTAATATAAAGCAATTTGTAACTTTGTTTTGAAAAGTGCTGAGTGAATAACTTTTAACATGGAAAAAATATTAAACTCGAACACGCTTCTTCCATACGCTCAATTAAAACACAGCTACCCAGCTAAATGATTTTAAGTAAGATTAAAGATTTGTTAAAAACTGCATGACCAGTACAATACTTGAATAGCTATTACCATCTTTCTTGATTGTACTGTATCAAACCCACCAAAATGTTACAGCATACACTGTAATGAATTGCTGTAAATTCACAGTGGATTTAAAACAGTATCTTACAGTATATCATAACTGTAACATACAGTCAAATGTTCATCCTTTAAATGTAAATTAACAGTTAATGCCGTTGGTTAACTATAGCGGCAGATAAGTGTAATTTATCAGCATATTACAGTATTTTCTGTGTAGTGGTGGAAATACGCTTCTCTAAGTTCAGTGAGTCACTATCCATCAACATGCTGCATCACACCTGCATAAGTAGATGAGCCTGGTCAATTGGACTGTGCCATTCTACTACAGCAAGAGGGGTGTTCTCAGGAGCCACGCTCTCCCTCTTGCCAAACAGACACAAATGAAGGCTGCATCTAAAGCCTGTTGACATTTCAAGCTTCATCCCAATAGAAGCTTAGAATGTTACAAACAAAACAAAAATCTAAAGGAACTGATGTCAGCAGATATTAACCTGAATCAAAATATATTTTTCATCCCTGCTGCCCTCAGGGGAGCACTTTGTGGATCAACACCGGTGTGATCTGATCGACCGAGTGAACAATATAAATACCATCTTGGATAATCTTCTGACCGAAGGTGTAATCTCACAAGAAGATTATGACACAATGAGTGCCATCCCAACCACTCAGGAGAAGATGAGGAAGCTCTACAGAGGTCCCCTGAAAGCTGCAGGATATGAAGGCAAAGACGTCTTCTACAAAATCCTCGAGGACAAGGAGTCATATCTTGATGCTGATCTCAAGAGGAAGGGGTCATAAATACTTTGGTTGAATTAGCCTTTTTGACCCAGACTCTGGCTACCTGAACCTGATATTTTGTTCACATTAACAGAACCATTTTATATCAAGCATTTATGACGATATTCCTCCTGGTGCTATATCTAAGTGTGTATGTATTTTTTTTAAAGATAATACAAGGAACTTTCTTCTTATGTTTATGACTTTCATAAGCAGTTCAAAGTTCCTCATAGTAACTTTAAGATTGGCTTTTTTCATTCTGTGATAATGTAAAATGAATCAAACATTTTATCTAAGCTGTATTAAAAATGTTTTGTATATTTTTTATGTAAATGACAATTCAGGTTTTCACTTTGCACAATTCTGCACACAGAACAGAAACAGTGTTATTGTGTTATTGGAGCAGACCTTTTTTTATCTGATTTTATATTTTACTCAAATATATAAATTATGACGATGCCCTTTTAAAAAAACGTTTTTGCATATTGTCTAATTTTGTACAGCATTTGTTGCTTTTCAATAAATAAATCGTCTTGATATGATGTCATTATTATGTCTGGTATCTTGTTTAACTTATTGCTCACTCATCTAACAACACTTTGACTCATTATGGTCTGAATGTACGTTCTACATTTCATGAATCTAATCCAGGAAACATTCATGATTAAATATGCAGATGATTCTGTAATGAGTTAGTTCTGGGAGTCAGAGTCTGGCCATGGCTCTGTTGTTGGAGAAGCTGATCCCTAAACTGTACTACTATGTAAATATCAATACATCGGAGCTCTCATATTGTTAGTGTCAGTGTTTGATTTTAGTGAATTATGTGTGCCTCACTCATACAGTCAACTACACTTACACATTAAAACATATTCTTCTGTATTTTTTTGACTCCTCCCCGTTCTGGAGAAAAAGGTTTCAGTTCACTGACAAACACAAAACCACCAAATACACAAGCTACTACTTAACAGCTGACTGTTTAATGTTAGAATTAGGTTGGATCCTACAATATTTCTGTCCACACCTTGCAAAAGTTAAAATGTATAATAATAATATAATGTACAATAACTGAACATTTCTCTGCCGGCCCACCTTTGACTCTAGGCCACCATCAGCTGCAGTACTCAAAACAAAGAAAGACCGAATTAAAAAACTACACTGTTTAAAATCTAACTTAAAGTTAACAACAAGATGAATAAAACTAAAATGATCTGTACTAGAACAAGCATTTCTAACATATACGGTCACATGTACCGTCAACAATAAGGTAAATATGGATTTTGGTCAATACATTACATACTTTGCACCAGGTGACAACATTACTTGTTTTTTCAGGTTTGGTTCTCAAACCACAATTAAAGTTATGGCAGACTGACTTAATGATTAAAAATACAATACCTCAGGGTATTAAATTCATTCAATGTTCAAATTAATTTAAAAACATTACCTCAAGCACGAGAACTCGGAGCTCAAGCCAGAGAAGCAAACAAGAGTGTGGAGGCAGCTTCCAGTCCGACACACCTGCTCCCCATGAGCCTATTACTGGTTCGCTGCTCTCCCACTGGCCACCAGCACTCCTGCATTACTCCCTGAAATATATGGGAGCTGAGAGGGAGTCAACCAGAGGGAAGATTTGGAGACATTGCTTCTTCTAAAATGGGCTGAATGGGGATTTCACAATGAAGGCTTTTCTGTAGTCTACTGGATAATATCTGTTTTAGAGTCAACCCACTCTAGGGCCAAACAAATTGCATACAATTCAACTGTATACACAGCTAAAGAATTCAAAGTGCGTTTCAATATTTCAAATGTGTGTCTTACCTTAATTTGCAGCAACTCCATGTCCACCTCTGGTTCTTTAAGCAACCACACAGGAGTTATTGGCCAAATGACAGCAGGGCAAAGCTCATTATCAGAGACTCCGAGGCTTCTTAATGTTGCTTCTCCTATCCAGCCAAAACTTGTCTTTTTATGTCTTTCCCAACATGCCTGTAATACTTTTTTAGTTGGATGATTATCTTCATGACCTCTCAGATTTATCCAATAATTAACCAACAGTTGTTTTCTGTGAAGACACAATGGCATTTCTCCTGCTCTACTTGGATGGCGCACACAAGTGATGTTCTTACTGCACACATACAAATTCTGAGGGCCCTGGTCTGGATAACATCTGTTTAAGTGTGGTTTCTGATGCTGAACCATATGCTCTATATATTTATATCTATATCTATATTTATATATACTACTGTAATCTAATCTGGATTTAATTAGAGCTTTGTAAATGTGTATCATGATGCAATGTCTGCTCCCCAGTCCAACCCTACCAGACATCTCAGTGCATTTATAACTTGTTTACACTTATCACTAACATTTTTAATGTGGTCTTTCCATGTTAATCTGCTGTCAAAGTGTACTCCTAAAAACCGAAATGACTCAACTATTTATAACTTGTTTTCATACAGATTCAGCTGAAAGTGTCCCCTAGTTCCTCCGTCTCGTAAAGAACATTACTTTCATTTTTTCAGATGAGAATTTAAATCCTCATTTCTTCCCCAATATCGCAACTTGTTTTATCCCTTCTTTTGTGTTGAATTCGTGTTGTTCTACCGCCCTCTACCGCTCCGTTCTGAATACTGCAGCCATGTAGACCCCGTAGACCTGAAGGGGGGCAGTACAGGAAACGTCAGTTAAAGAGGAAACGCTATTCGAGAGAGGAGCAGACTTCTACTAAATACCTGTCAACTATACGAAGAACTATTTGCAGCCATTAGATAAAATGGACGGACTCTGACAGCTGAAGCTACAAGCTGTTTTAAAAAGGTTTGTAAAACAGCATTTGACAACCTTTTTTTCTTACTTTAACTTTCATAGGTTTAACTTTGTGTCGAGCTTAAACTTTGACGCTAATGTGTGAAAAACACAGTTATCTTAGCTAATTAATAACTAAATATACTAATGATACAGTAACTAACACAAGGATCTAAAATGCTTTGACAAGCCATTTTAGTGAAACAGAACCTAGAATAACGGTAAAGACCACGAGAGATGAAATGTGTATTATCATGAATTAAGCCACCCATACGTAGTAGTTAACATTACCTCCATCTTTATCTGCTGCAACATGAAAGTGATGTACACAATAATGCATCAATACTTATCATACAGTGAAATAGCCTGTAATAGTACTTTTACTTTGGTAAAGTAAAAGTACTAAAAGTACTAAAAGTACTTTGTTTAAGTCATTTATCAAGCAGAAATGACAAACATTGTCTGATTTAAGGATTTGCTGCTTTTCTCTGTAATATTACCATAGACTGTAGAATATTACTGGAGAATAAATAACTTTGGGTTGTGGACTCACTTTGCGCCCTTGGTGATGGTCATTTTTCACTATTTTCTGACATATTTTAAACTAAACAGGTAATCGATTAATCAAAAAATAATCAGCAGATCAATCCATAATGAAAATAATCATTACTTTTAGTCATACTGTACCTCAATCACTGTGTTTCCCTGTCTGACATAAGCAGCTGTGTCAGGCTGAATTAATACTGTATTGTAGCTTTAAATATGACCACATGCTGCTTTGCCTTTGTACCTCTTTAATGGATCAAAGCTGTGAATCAGAAGCTCATTTTATGCGATGCACTTCTCTTGTAGCTTATTTCTGCATGGGCCTTTATAAGCTGTTTAAGATTGAAGAATTCCTTCATGGACATTTTTTTATTGATTTCTTTCCTTGGGCTGAACATTTGGATTTGTCATTTAACTGAGCCTCCCAGTGTGTGGTGTATACTCTGTTCTTAAAGGTGCCATGTAAATAAAGTTATTATTATTATTATTATTATATGGATATGAGACGACAGAGGTATGCACAAAGTCTAAGAACAATATATTGTTCTGAAGTCTTAATTGTACCTTTTATTTTTACAGCTACTTCATCCTCAGTAGCAGCAGCTGATGTGAACACAATGGCAGAAGGTAGGTGCACAGATATTATGTACACAGTCATCTCACTGTTACTCACCGAGTTCAGGTTGTCTACGACATAAAAGAAAAGAACGTGCAACTTATTGAACAAATGTGGTAACAAAACACATTCAGTGTCTAAAGGAACGAAATGTGTTCTTAAAAATGTATAAACTTTGCCAAAACAAGATTTTGCAGATCAGCAGTTCAGTTTTTAGATTTGATTTGATTTTACTCAGTAATGCATCAATTCTGCAGCTGAAAATAGTCAATAACAAATGCAATATTTACTCCTGTTTCACTAAGGTTGGCAAAAAGAACTACAGTGCCCAGCTGTTTTAGGACTTCTTTAGCCTTTTAAAAAAAAATGAAACTATGTATTTGATTTACATCTCCAATAAGAACACAAAGGCTTGGGGCTGAGTGTCACAGACAAAATTGAAACATCAAAATGAACACTTGAGTCACTATTGCTCTAAAACACAGTTGTATGTGTGATGTTTGTGTTTCACGCATGCAGTTAAAACGCTTCAATGAATGCAATACACAAACAACTGAACTATAGAAATCACTGTTACAGAATCTTAATACCTTTTCTTGTTTGTCTGTGTTTTTATATTTGAAGAATGTCAGTTATCTACACTTTGAATGATATAAGTAGGAGTTTTACAGCATCTTGTAATGAAACTTCTCTTCTAAAGAAATGTATTTTCTCTGTTTCCTCAGGGGAGCACTTTGTGGAAAAACATCAAGTCAATCTGATCAAGAGAGTGAGCAACATTGCACCCATTTTGGATGAGCTCCTCCACGAAAACATCATCCAACGAGATAGTTATGATGAAATCCAGGCTCTGCCTACCTCTCAGGAGAAGATGGCGGCGCTCTTTAGTGGGCCTTTGGAATCCAGCGGAGATCAAGGAAAAGCGATGTTCTGCAGAATCCTGAATAAACATGAGCGATATCTAATCGATGAGCTCAGGAGAACAGAAGTGCCAGTGAGTAAATCCTTAGTGATATAAAGCATTTTAAGAAGTGTGGATGTCACAGGTGGAACCTCTCATATAGTCACAGTGTTTGAGACTCAATAGGTAAATACAATTGAGAATCAAATTTGAAGTGAATGTGATATAACACATATTTTTTGAATACAAGTCAAACTTTGGGTGCTATTTCTAAAATCCCTAAAGGAATCCTCCACTAGAAAATGTGATTGACTCGTCTCCTGTCGGCCTAAAAAGCGCAGCTCTGAACAGTTTACAGCGTGTTCCCTTCTGAAGGACAGCAGCTGTAGTCACATTCACATACGTCACAACGGATTTCAACAGAGTCAAGAAAACATCGATAGAAACTTCTCAAACTACTGTTGCTGCATAACTGAAAATCGGCATATTGCAAAACATCATAAATTATCTGGAACTCTGCTGGAGAGATGAGCACCACCTCATGACATGCATTCATTTTCTGTTTTGATGATGTTGGTTTAGAGCGCTGCCTAAACTTCAGTCCAAAATCTCCCATAAGTGTTCCACTGAGTTGACCTGGTGTCTGAAAGTCAGACCCTATGATTCACATCATTTTACATGTAAACCATTCAATGACCCATCATGCTCTGTATGGAGGAATTCAAGCTTCTCCTTTACAGAACACTGGTTCTCATCAACATGTTTCCTTTATGAACATATAATTGGAATTTTCCAGGTGGAAACAATGACGACTGCTAAAGAGCTGCTTTTGGAAACTCTCAATGATTTGAGCTCCAAGGAGTTAAAGAAATTCAAGTGGTTGCTGCAGTTCAACTTCTTCCTCTGGGGTCTTCCATACAACTCATGGAGACGACTGCTTATGGCAGACAGGACAGACCACCTGGTGGATGTGATGGTGCAGATATGGAATCAACAGTCTGTGGAGGTGACCAAGGAGGTTTTCATGGACATGAACAGGACTGATCTGGTGCAGAGGCTGTCAGAGACCAGCTCAGAACCCAAAGGTAAGATAAAGATAACGGTCACATTAATGATATTTAATATGCATGGTTACAAATACAGCAGCTTCTAGTATAAAGCAATGCAACAACACCATATAGGCCCGCCATGACAGCAAAACTAGCAAAGAGTTGAAAGAACAGCTCTCAAACACATTCTCAACAAAAACTGAACTTTATAAGCTTCACAGAGTTAGTTGTTCGTTGTCTTTTTGAAGCGTCTAGTTTAACTAATTAAATATACTTGTGCATACAAAATAAAGACCACATGTTAAATTAGACAAATATTACTTCAGAGGTGAATGTTTTGGATTTCATCTTCAAAGTAAAGATGTTCTGAGGGGTTAATGAGTCTGTTGACTTGTGGCCGTGGGCGGAGGCTTTATGTTTTCGGGTTGTCCATACGTACTTCCATCTGGTCCATTGTGGTGAACGTGATATCTCAGGAACGCCTGGAGGGAATCTCTTCAAATTTGGCACAAACGTCCACCTGGACTCAAGGATGAAGTGATTAGATGTTGGTGGTCAAAGGTCACTCTGACCTCATGAAACACGTTTTTGGACATAACTCAAGAATTCATATGCTAATTATGATGATAGGGTAAAATGATGAAGTGATGACATTTTCTATTGTTTAAAAACATTTTTCTTTATTGGGACACATGATCTTCTTTGTTTTTTGGTCCTTTAAATTTGCCAAATATTTTGATTTGATTATTACCAGTCCTGTATTCTATATAACTCAATATGAATTTGGTTAATGTTGTCTCCATAATTTCACATGAATCTGTTGAATATTATTCATTGAACTTGAAGAAAAATGATTCCTCAAAGCCATGTAGTTACTTTAATTTACATTTCAGTCTAGCAAATAAGAAGGCAAGTTATTTTTATTATGGTATACTGCAGATTTTCTGTTCATTATGCAATCAATCCTCAACATTATAGTTCTTGTAGTCTGACGGTGTGTTATTATAAAGCCTGGTGTTAAATCAATCATCTATATTTCTTTTCTCCTCAGAGAAACACACTGTGGATGAACATTGGCCTGGACTGATCCAGAAAGTGAGTAATGTCACATCTGTCTGACTTTAAACTAAAGCTGAAACATTTCATCAATCAGTTGATCAACAGAAAATAAATCACTACTATTTTGACAATCTCTTAATCGTTTAAGTACTTTTGGTTTAGCAAAAATGTCAAATATTGTTGAGAAGGTCTTCTTCTTTTCTCTGTTCTGCATCATTGTAAACTGAATATTTTGGGGTTTGGGCTGTTGAGTCAGACAAAACAAGACTTTTAAAGATGTCAACGTGGACTTTAGGGAATTGAGATCTTTAACCGTTTTCTGACATTTTATAGACCAAACAATGAATCGATCAATTTAGAAAATAATCGTCACATTCATCAATGATAAGAATGATAGTTAACTGAAATGAGTGCACAGGAGTAAGGGTAAGTAGGAAGCTGATGAATCTCAAGTACTCCAGGTGGATTTTATATTATGTTCTTAAAAGGATTAATGTAGTTATGTTATTTTATTTATTGTTCTTAATTTTATTTCTATGAAGGCACATTATTGATTGATTGAAATGTTGTTCTTGGAGTTGCACAGGGTTGGGAGGGAGCAATGGAGAAGGACATCAGATGTATTTGTAGATAGTTGTACACTGATTGTTTTGTATATTGAAAAATAAAAATTGCAAGTCATTAACATATGAAAATAATAATAAGTTGCAGCGCTACTTTACCCAATACAGCTTTTATTCAATAGATGTAGATTCAAACTGATCCTCACCTTAAATATTATAAATGAACAAAACCAACTTAATTTTTCAGAAGAAGGTTTTTTCAGAACTGAACGGGGAGTGTGTGTGAGATGAATTGGACAAATATTATCAATCATATCATTACCTTGTGAAATGTGAACAGAAGATTTTTTTGCACTTTTGCCTCATGAACATTTCCTTTGAATATGTCAGGTGGAAACGATGGCGTCTGTTATAGAGCTGCTTTTGGAAACGCTGGCTGGTTTGAGTGACGAGGAGCTTGAGAAGTTCAAAGATGTTTTCTGGAGTCAATTTGACTTCAGCAGACGCTCCTCAGACATCAAATTGACGCTGTTAGAGATAACAGACAATCAGGACATGGTGTTTTTTATGGTGCTGATCTACGGACAACATTCTGTGAACAAGACCAAGGAGGTTTTAAAGGAGATGAACCGGACTGATCTGGTGCAGAGGTTGTCACACAGCAGCTCAGGACCCAAAAGTAAGACAACAAAGACAAAAACATCTTAAAACCATGAAACTGCTACTTCACACGTATGTCATAAGTTGTGTCATAAGCTTCTTGTCTTTTCATTATGAATAATATGATTGATAATGTAGAGAAAAGACATCATCTTGTGTACAAAATATATTGTATGATGATATGAAGTATGGAAAATATGTTATAATATGAGACAACAATGACTATTGTGGTGGTTTAAGTGTAATATTGTGTTGTGTAGATTTTCTAAAAAGCAATGTTGTCTGTTAACAATATTTATTGTCAGACATTAGATCAATCACTCATGACTTTTACTACTTTTCTCCTCAGAGAAACTCTCCGATGAACACAGATCTGCACTGATCCAGAGAGTGAGTAATGTCACATCTGTCTGACTTCATACAACACAGATTTTATTCAACCAATGCTGCTTAAAACATGTTGTCATGTTTAACATTTAAAAAAATAAGACCCAAATTCATGATTTACTTATTTATGTATTTTATGAATGTATTGATTATTTTCAGGTAGCAACAAAAGCAGCTGTTAAACAGATGCTTTTGGAAACCTTGAATGATTTAGATCATTCGGAGTTAAAGAAATTCCAGGAGTTCCTGCAGTTGATCATCTCACAGAACAACCTCCCAGACATTTCATCAATGTTGAGACAAACAGCAGACAGTAAAGAAACAGTGGATCTGATGGTGCAGCTCTACGGCCATCAGTCTGTGGATTTAACCAGGGAGGTTGTTAAGAAAATGAACAGAACTGATCTAATGTGGAGGTGGTCAGAGAGCAGCTCAGGACTCAAAGGTAAGACAAAGATAAAAAAAACACATGACATAATCGTGACTAGGGTTGGGTACCGAAAACCGGTGCCAATATGTCCTACCGGACTGAAACGCATCGCAGATTTTGGTGCTTCCTTTCGGTGCTTTTCGGTGCCAAGGCAAATATGCTCATATTTCTGCAAAAGAATTGCTGATGTTTATGTATATTTATTTAAGTATACTGTAAACTGTTGTTAACAGTTACTATATTGTTCATAGTTTGAAGTTAAAAAGTTTGAAGCTGTAGTTTGAAGCCAAGTGTTTTGTATTTATTTATATTTACATTACATTACATTACATTACAGTCATTTAGCAGGCGCTTTTATCCAAAGCGACTTACAATAAGTGCATCAACATTGGTAATCAAAAGAACTACTAGTCACCAGAAGTCATAAGTACATTTCCTTTTCCAAACAAGCATCTAAGAGCATGAAGCAGAGCATAACTCAGAGCCAAAGTACAGCGCAGAAACAAGAAAAACAGTTAGTGCTATAAGTAATACGAATACAATAAGTGCAACAAGCTAGTATGAAAACAATAAGTGCTAAGTGGAAGGCTCAGGGTAGCACTTCCTGAAGAGGTGGGTTTTCAGCCTGCGGTGAAAGATGGGCAGCGACTCTGCTGTCCTGACGTCAGTGGGAAGTTCATTCCACCACTGTGGGGCCAGGACAGAAAACAGCCGTGACCGGGTCGATCGGCCGCCAGGACCTCTGAGCGACGGGGCAACCAATCGCCCCGAGGCAGCAGAGCGAAGTGGTCGGGCGGGGGTGTAAGGGTTGACCATGGCCTGGAGATACGAAGGAGCTGTTCCTTTCACTGCCCTGTAGGCTAGCACCAGAGTCTTAAACTGGATGCGAGCTCTTACAGGTAGCCAGTGTAGAGAACGGAGAAAGGAAGTTGTGTGGGAGAACTATATTTATAGTATACTTCAAACAGTTAATATATTGTTCAATTTGAAGAAAACAAATTGCCTTGGCAATAAAAAAAAGCCTTTCTTTAATGTCGCCAATCGTCGTTTTGTGTTTTTTTTTTTAAGTATCGGTTCAGGCATCGTTTAGCACCGGTATCGTTTGAAAAGTATCGTTTTATCACCGGTATCGGAAAAAACCCAAACGATACCCATCCCTAATCGTGACATAATTGTGTGTCTCAAAATTGAAAGTTTAAAGGTATAATATGCAGTCACACTGTTTGTAAACACAACATTCAAAATTCGGCCCTCCAGCTCAACGAGAGCGAGAGAGAGAGAGAGAGAGAGAGAGAGAGAGAGAGAGAGAGAGAGAGAGAGAGAGAGAGAGAGAGAGACCACAGCAGTGGTCGAGCGAGCTAGAGAGTGAATGAAGAGACCTTGAGAGGGACTGTCTTTTGGGATTTTTATTGTATCAGTCTATACATTGTCTTTTGGGAAATTGCTGCATGTTATATCTTTTAATGAGTTCAGTATTTGTTGCAGGGCTTTTGTCATTCTGTAGTGAATCTGTTTTATTCACTTTTCAAGCATCTGCGCTCCATTAAAGTCAATCTTACTCTCTATGTTTAATTAGGTTTTATTCGCCAGAATGATTTTAAATGTTTTTTCTCCTCAAAAGAACACTCTGTGGATGAACATCAACCTTCACTGTCAGAAAGCGTGAGTCTGACTTTACACATCACAGCTTTCATTCAATAGATGCAGATTGAAAACCAGCCTGTTCTTGAACATTATAAATGATTCAAACCAAACCAAGTGTTTTAAATTGGTTCTCACGGCGTTACGATTGAGCTCTTAAGTAATAATGTTATCCACCGTTGATGTTAATACCTCTGAATACTTTTAATCCATCAGGAAGCAACCATGCCATCAGTTCAGGAGAAGCTTTTGGAAACACTGCAAGATTTAAATTACGAGGATCTCGAGAAATTCAAACATGTCCTGCAGTACAGTAAAATAAAGAAAGGTCTCCCAAGAATCCCAAGAAAGAGATTGAAGAAGGCAGACAGAGTTGAAATGGTGAAGCTGAGTATGGAGACCTACGGCCAACAGTCTGTGGAGGTGACAGAGGAGGTGAACAGGAGAGATCTGGTAGAGAGGTTGTCAGAAACCAGCTTAGGACTCCCAGGTAAGATTATTAATACAAAAACTTTCACATCATACAATATGTTTCTCAGAAAATAGATTTTAGAATTCATAATAATCAATAATAATCAAACTTATTTATTCCCTAATGTGACGTATTAAATAATAGAGGCTAGGCAGCAATTCAACAACATCACATTCATTACTTCTACTGCAGAAATCATGGAATTGAATCAGCCTTGTTGAATTCTATGACATCATTACTGAGTACATTTTTGCAGCATTGAATTTTTTTGTATTTTATTTTATTTAAAAGCAGCTGAGCCTTATTTAGGAGCAAAATATCAGATACCGTTTTCAATACGATGAAGTACATGAAGGCCAACTACTTTGACCCATTAAATAACTTCAATCAACACTTATATTACATTTTGAATATCATAAATTGACAGCACTGTAGTATTTATCTTCTACAAATCTGGGACATCAGTAACTACTATGAAAGGGCAGCTGGTGTCCAGAAAAGACTGACTGACGGAGTGGTTGCCTTAAACTTTCTCGTTGTCAAGATCGTAAATATTCTGTCTGAATCTACAGTATTATTTATTACCTGTGACTTTAATTTATATTTTTCAATGATTATAAGACATTTAAAAAGATGGAGTCATGCTTGTAATACATTTTTGACAAAGGCTGTCCTGAATGTATTTCTTTTTTTTTTTACATTCTAAGCTTCTCTTGGGATGAAGCTTTAAATGTCGACAGGCTTTAGATGTGATTCTTCATTTGTGTCTGTGTGGAATGTGGGAGAGCAGACAGTTTTTGACCGCAGTGAAAAAGTTGTTTTTGAAAGGCTTAATGCCAGCAAATATGGATTGAAGCAGGATATTTTGTTAGATAAATGTTGTGGATTATTGGATACATTTTTATGTGACCAATTCAAGTATGCCTGAGGTCTGCCTGAGAAGAAGAAAAAGAGGAAGATTCCCATAACATCCACCAGTTCAGAGGCGTTAACGTGAAGGGCAAGATTTTCTTCTCAGTGGTGGCAAAACGCATGACCTGATACTTACTGTTAATAAACTACATCAATACCAGCAGCAGGAGTCCCAGGGTTCAATGCCTGCGTGGAACTCTCCGCCATTATCTGGGAGCAAATACAGATGGGCAAATACAAGAAATCCAACCTCCACATTGTTTGGCTTGAGCTGGAAAATGCCTACAGCTGTCTTCCACATCAGCTCATCACCTTTACTCTCATGTTCTTCTACATACCAACCTGCATTCAGAGCTTGATATCTACATACATCAGCAATTTATCCGTCTGCTACACAAGCCAGAAGATCACAAGTGGATGGTAGCAGCTTGAAAAAGGCATAACGATGGTTTGTTCAATCTCAACCATCCTGGTCAGCCCTTAAGATCACGCTGATCGGCTGGAGACAGGCTGCCTGAGGGGTGAGATTAGAGTCTCAGCTTCTGACTTACACTTAGAGAAGCATTTCTACTGCTGCCCCACCACCTCCAGATGTTCTGAGATGTAAGGGGCAACACATCTGTGAAGGGTGGCTCCCAGTTGACTGCAGCTGCAGTTCGGTGGAGGTGCAACAGGCAGCAGTTGATCGTTGCAGCGATTTTGTAATGGAGTCGTTAGATTTCATTGGTGTCCAGTGTTTCTTTCTCCCTCTTTGTGATTAGAGATTTTAGTGTTATTTTGCAATAAATTCTTTATATATTTTATTCAAAGGCAACTTAATCTGACGAGTCTGATTTTGAATCTGTCAGTCAACGAGTGATTTTCTGTTTTCTTTCTCCTCAGAGGAACATCTGTCTAAACCGATCAAGAATGTGAGTAGTGTCAGATCAGACACATTTTACACAACACAGCTTTCATTTAATTGTTACAGGTTGAAAATAATCCTCATGTTGACAGTAAAGAGGTGGAAACCGTTTTTAAACCAGAAACATCACATCTGCTGTATAAGTGATGAGAGATGTGATCAGGTGGCTTCATTCCTACTTTTTGTAGCAAAGTGTGAGAGAGAGTTAGAGACAGTCAGTAAAGCATATTACTCATATCATATAGTGTTGTGATGATGCTACAGAAATTAGCACATATCTTAAACTGAAAATGTATCATTGTGCCTGATGTGGTAAATATACATTGTTACAACACTCTTAATGACTTGCTTAATGTTTCATTACTACAATGGGGGATATTACATGAATGTACTCTCATTACTTTTAATCCATCAGGATGTAACCATGACATCAGTTCAGGAGAAGCTTTTGGAAACACTAGAAGATCTAAGTTACGGGGAGCTTGAGCAATTCAAGCACATCCTGCAGCGCACTAGAATGAAGAAAGGCCTCCCAAGAATGTCAAGACAGAGAATGGAGACGGCAGACAGACATGAAATAGTGGAGCTGATGATGGAGATCTACAAGCAGCAGTCTGTGGAGGTGACCAGTGACGTTTTAATGGAGATGAACAGGAGGGATCTGGTGAAGAGGTTGTCAGACTTCAGCTCAGGATCCAAAGGTAAGTTGTGAGGAAAAATCTGTCCTTTTTTTCTTATTTGCCAGAAATAAGATTGCTGGAAGCAGAATTCGCCAATCTGATCACCGATGAGGGGGTTTGAAGCCATTTCTCATCGCGGGTCAACAAGCAATTCTGCTCCTCTGCTCTTTGAATTTTGGATGTCTATCCATTCTACACAAATCAGTGTTTGCCCTTCATTAATTCTGCAGCAGGACACCACTTTGGTCTTGAGTGCAGCGGAGCAGCCTCGACATACAACACGGATCAGAGGAGAGGCGAAGTGGATAAAACATTGTTGTACCGGTTACAAACCGGTAGTTAATATTATAGCCTTTGTTGGGATCTATCAGGAGCGTGTTTGGTATATGAAAAACTAAATTATTGACATCAATAGAATTATTGATGTCAGTAAGATTATTCATAATTATTAATAAAAACGGTGCACCACGCTGAGAACAGGGACCAATAGCCAAACTATAAACTAAGTCTCATAATTAGTGTTCACTCACAATGTCAACGGTCAAAGTGAGGAAAAACTACCCAAAATGACAGATGTAGTCTAGTACGTCACATAACATAATTTTTTTTTAATCTGTGTCTTCACAAGGGCCTTCAGGAAGTTTAGAGCTTGAAGGTTGTGGAAGCATCATTGTAAGTCCTTCCATTTATTTTATTGTTTCATTTATGGTATGTTGCAAAAAGAAACATTGTTTTAAGTGATTGCTCTCTGCAGAAGGACTCCAGTGACTGGACTAAACTTGAACCTGAAGTGAACAGTACAGGTGCAGATGAGGCTCCAACTTACAGGTAAAATATAACGTCCTAACTACTGCAAACTGGAGCTGGAGGGAAACCAATGCAATATGAGAATTATAGTGGCAATACTTTTCACACTCACTCGTTTTCTTTTTCATGACTCAGCCTACAGTCTGAAGCAGGACACTTTGAATGCAGCGTCTCTGGCTTGCGCTGGATCTGTAAGGGAAAGGTCCGCTTTAAGTACCAGTTTAGCTCTGTGGAGGAACACATGGAGAGGATCAACAGCATGCAATACATGGCTGCAGGTCCCCTAATGAACATCACAGTCCTTGCTGGGAAGTTAGATGAAGTGCACCTGCCACACTGGATCTGCATAGGTAAGTGGACATGAAGAAATATTAACATAGAATGAACTGACTTTTTATATTTCAGACAGCATGTTTTACAAAAACTGATGCAGTGCATTTCTCCTCACTAATTGCCTGTGCTTTTATTTTGTACAGAAGACAACCCTGCGATATTAGACAGGTTTGCAGTCCTGCACATAGATGACTGTGGAGATCATGTGGAAAAAGTGTCTGAGGTCACATTGTCCCATGTCAAGCTGTGTGAACCAGTTTTCTCTCTAAAAATGGTCATATTGAGATTGTTGGGCCTTTCAGTGGAAATATACTGCAACGTGTTAATATACAAGACCAACAAGACATTCCTCACACTCGATCTTTATCTGATCCCACAAGATCCTGGTCTACAACAGGTAATTTCATGTCTTACTGTCAATACCAATAATAATCAGATTTAGCTTGATAAATACACAACACAGATTACAATATTGGCTGCTTTAACCTTGTAGCAACTTTGTGTTGAAAAGGTTTGTTTTTGTTCACAGGAATTGGACAAGAGAAATGATTCCTACGGATACAGAGTAATCCGAAAGCCACATCCAGAGAAGTCTCTGAAAATGAATGATAGTTTCATCTTAACCACAGATTTGGACGGTGCAGAAATTTATCCTGAGGTATGTTTTGAACTGCTCCTCAATTTCTAAAGTGAAGTGTGGTTTCAACATTAGTTGGATATCATAGTACAAGTACAATATTGTAAACAAGAAAACATGACGAAATGACTGAACTTAGCTAACATAATGATGTTTAATCTTCCTAAAACATTTGTGGTAGGTTTCAAGGCGTGTAAAAAAAACACTCCACACAAGCTGTGTGACATTATAGGCTTGTTTCTTTCTCCATCTACTGTAGTGATGAAGTCTCAAGACCTGTCCAACCTCAAGGATAGCTTCTGTTCTGTTCAATCTTTCTAAATAAAAATACATTCAAATACATCTGCAATCATGGCCACCATTTTACCAATATACAGCATTTATATTCATATGTTTTGTCACTGTCTCTTTGATGTAAGTGGAATTACCACCACAATCTTTTTATTTGAAAATCATGAGAAAAAAGGAGGGAAAAATATTCTGGTGCACTTTCGCTCAAAGTCTAACATATTTCCCTTTTTTACTTTTATTTCCTTCACAGAAATTAATGCTCAGGAACGAAAACCCAAATTTCTTCGAAGTGTTCATTGAAAATCCAGACAAAAAGTTTGAGCTCCAGCTCACAAAAGAAAATGAGCGTCAACCAGTATGGACCTGTGCAGTTCGAAAAGGTCAGTTTAAGATAATATCACAAGAATTTATCTCCACTGCATAAGTACCACTTTCATTTTATTGAATATGCATCATGTAAGATAAAGGCAGTAAATCAGCTACATGTATATTTAATTTATCTCTGCATTTTATTTTCAGATGAATACCAAAGCATTGTTCATTCACAAGGTAAGACATTTCTAATTATTTGTATTTAGCAGAAGTGCACTTTGGATGTCAGCCTGTGGAAAAGCTCTGCTAAGAATGACCCAAAAAACACCAAATCCAACAAGCTAGTATTTAACACCACACTAGCTGTTTAATGTTAGGATTAGGTTTGATCCTAATCTATATTTTTCCACACCTTGCTAAAGTTAAAATGTATAATAATCGTATATGGATGTACAGTAACTGTTACTTAAGTGCTTGTTAACATTACATTACAGTCATTTAGCAGACACTTTTATCCAAAGCGACTTACAATAAGTGCATTCAACATTGGTAATCAAAAGAACTACTAGTCACCAGAAGTCATAAGTACATTTCCTTTTCCAAACAAGCATCTAAGAGCATGAAGCAGAGCATAACTCAGAACCAAAGTACAGTGCAGGAACAAGAAAAACAGTTAGTGCTATAAGTAATACGAATACAATAAGTGCAACAAGCTAGTATGAAAACAATAAGTGCTAAGTGGAAGGCTCAGGGTAGCACTTCCTGAAGAGGTGGGTTTTCAGCCTGCGCCGAAAGATGGGCAGCGACTCCGCTGTCCTGACGTCAGTGGGAAGTTCATTCCACCACTGTGGGGCCAGGACAGAAAACAGCCGTGACCGGGTCGATCGGCCACCAGGACCTCTGAGCGACGAGGCAACCAATCACCCCGAGGCAGCAGAGCGAAGTGGTCGGGCGGGGGTGTAAGGCTTGACCATGGCCTGGAGATACGAAGGAGCTGTTCCTTTCACTGCCCTGTAGGCTAGCACCAGAGTCTTAAACTGGATGCGAGCTCTTACAGGGAGCCAGTGTAGAGAACGGAGAAAGGAAGTTGTGTGGGAGAACTTGGGGCGATTGAACACCAGGCGAGCTGCGGCTTTCTGGACAAGCTCCAGAGGTCTGATGGCCGACGCCGGGGCTCCGGCGAGTAGAGAGTTGCAGTAGTCCAGGCGGGAGATGACAAGAGCCTGGATGAGAACCTGCGCCGTCTCGCCAGTCAGGAAGGGACAAATCCTCCTGATGTTGTAGAGCAGAAATCTGCAGGAGCGTGTAACGGATGAAATGTTTGCCGAGAATGACAGTTGGTCATCCAGGGTCACACCCAGGTTCCTCGCAGTCCGAGTTGGCGTCACCACGGTATCATCAATGGTGATGGACAGGTCCCGGTGCGGGCAACCCTTCCCCGGGAGGAACAGTAGCTCAGTTTTGTCTAGGTTGAGCTTGAGATGGTGTGTCGTCATCCACTTCGAGATGTCAGCCAAACACGCAGCGATGCGCGTCTCCACTTGGGTGTCACCGGGGGGAAATGACAAGACCAGCTGGGTGTCATCGGCATAACAATGGTAGGAGAAGTCATGCGAGCGAATAACAGAACCCAGAGATGTTGTGTAGAGCGAGAAGAGAAGGGGGCCCAGGACTGAACCTTGCGGAACCCCTGTAGTCAGCATGTGTGGTTCCGACACGGACCCCCTCCAGGTCACCTGGTAGGATTGACCCGTCAGGTAGGATGCAAACAGGGAGAGTGCAGAGCCTGAGACGCCCATCCCCTCGAGGGTGGAGAGGAGGATTTGATGGTTCACAGTGTCAAACACCGCAGACAAGTCCAGGAGAATCAGGACAGAGGAGAGAGAGCTAGCTCTCGCGGCGTGAAGCGACTCTGTCACCGCAAGGAGGGCCGTCTCTGTCGAGTGACCCACTTTGAACCCGGACTGGTGGGGGTCCAAAAGGCTGTTTTGGTGGAGATAGGAAGACAGTTGGTTAAAGACAGCACGTTCAAGTGTTTTGGATAGAAAGGGTAGAAGAGAAACCGGTCTGAAGTTCTTGACATCAAAGGGGTCAAGTGATGGTTTCTTCAGAAGGGGGGTGACTCTGGCGGTCTTGAAGGTCGTGGGAAAGCATCCTGAAACAAGAGATGTGTTGATGAGGTGGGTGAGGAAAGGAAGGAGTTCAGTCGCAATAGACTGAAGAAGAGGGGAAGGGATCGGGTCAAGGGAGCACGTGGTGGGGCGGTTAGACGTAACAAGGTTGAGGACCTCGTTAGGGGAGAGAGGAGCCAGATAGGGTAAGATGGGGCGTAGAGATGGGAGGGAGAGCTGTGGGGGCAGGATTGGACAGGGAGAGAGGGGCTGAGAGAAGGAGGATCTGATATCGTTTACCTTCTTGTCAAAGAAATTGGCGAAATCATCAGGGAGAAGGGAGGAAGTAGGAGGAGGGGGTGGGGGTTGGAGGAGTGAAGTGAAAGTTTCAAAGAGTTTTTTAGGATTGGAAGCAGAGGTTAGGATTTTAGAGCGAAAGAACGCAGCTTTAGCAGTAGATAGAGAGGAGGAAAAAGTGGAAAGAAGAGCTTGGAAGTTAAGAAGGTCCTCCGGGAGTTTGCCTTTTCTCCATTTACGCTTAGCCTCTCTTAGGCTCCGTCTATCAGTACGCACTGAGTCCGACAGCCACAGGGCAGGTGGAGTTGGGCGTGCAGGCCTGGAGGTGAAGGGACAGAGTTTGTCCAAAGAAGAAGTAAGGGTGGAGAGGAGAAGATCAGTAGCAGTATCAGGGGATAGGAGAGAGAAGGATTCAGGGTCAGGGAGAGCAGAGGTGACAGAAGAGGAAAGATCGGCAGGGGAGAGGGAGCGGAAATGACTCCGGGTAGAAACCATGTGGGTAGGTGGAGGACGTGATGGGGCAGAGGATAGGGAGAAGGAGTAGGACATGAAATAGTGGTCAGAGAGCTGGAGGGAAGTGACAGAGAGGTTAGCAGTAGAACAGTGCCTAGTGAAGATAAGATCCAGCTGGTTGCCGGCCTTGTGAGTAGGAGGAGAAGAAGAGTGGTAAAGGTCAAAGGAGGAGAGGAAGGAAAGAAGAGGTTCAAGCTTATCGGTCTGGATGTTGAAGTCACCGAGCAGGATGAGCGCCGAGCCATCGTCATGGAAGTGCGAGACTAATGTATCAAGCTCCTCCAGGAACTCACCAAGAGGCCCTGGTGGGCGATACACAACAGCAATGGTGAGCTTGACTGGATAAGTGACAGTAACAGCATGAAATTCGAAAGAGGACGGGGAGAACTGAGGAACAGAGACAAGAGAGTATTTCCATTTTGGGGAAATTAGCAGGCCAGTACCACTACCCTGCCTCGCAGCTCTGGGAGTGTGAGAGAAAGAGTACACATGTGACAGAGCTGCGGGTGTGGTGGTGTTTTCTGGTGTGATCCAGGTCTCAGTTAGAGCAAGAAAGTTAAGGGAGAGCAAGGAAGCGTAACCTGAGATGAACTCAGCCCCCCCGCCACCATTTGCTCGCCCCCCGAGCTGAGAGAGTAGGATAGATGAGGTTAGTGGGGTCACGGCTCCTGAAAGCTGCCCAATGTCTACGTGACCGCCAGACAGAGGAACGGACAGAAATAGGATGCAAACACAAGGTAGTGAACGCTCGAGAAGTCTTAGCTTGACGAAGTCGGGCTTGAAAAAGTCGGCCTGTTGCCTTCGTTTGCCAGACGCTTGAAAGCTGACGCTTCCAGCAGTGGTTAAGTACAGCTATCTACTGATTGCTCATTGTCTGCCAGGAGTGGAAGCTCCGCCTTTGCAATCAGCGAACAAGGCTTGATCAAACAAGCCATTTCAAACAAGCAGAAACTCAGACAGCATGTCACAACTTCAGCCAGGCTTTAGTTTTTCATTTGTCTGTCTCCTGTTTTGCCACACTAACTCTCATGTCATTTCAGAATCTGCCACTCCCTCCTGCTCTGCACTAATTGCTGATTTCATTTCACCTGGCCTGCCCCACCTCCATACTCACCTGCTCGTCATCAGCTATCAGCCCCTCAGTGTATATGTACCGGTCCATTTCCCTCAGTTCTTTGCCAGATTGTCTAGTGTGTTTCCCTAGCTATCCAGCAACCTATCATTCTGATTCTGATCCTGATCGTTCGTGTATTGACCTGCCTTTTTGGACTTTGGACCTTCCCTTTTGCCTGCTCCCACTGGATTTGTTTGCTACGCGGGTTACTACCTGGTTTGACCTCTGCTGGTTATTAAACCCTGTTTCTACACCTGAACTGTTTTCTGTGTCGTGCTATTGGGTTCTTGTCTGTCATTTTGTGAAACCTGACACAGCACTTCACAACTGAGGCCATTGAGACAGGCCTAAGTACAGCTATCGAGACAGTTCAAAGCAGGTTACTTTAAAGCAGGCTTAAGTACAGTTTAAAAAGCAAGAACAAGATACTTATTAAATGCAGGTGAGTTTAGAAGTTCAGCTGGTCCACCAGGAGATGGATACACTGAAGTTAAAATTCAAACTGGATTTTTGTGTGGATTAACACACTGAATGATCCCACCTGCATTTCCAGTATCTGCACATTTTCCTGGTAAATTATCAAAGCTGCTTTAACCACTGGATTCATTATAAAACACCAATATTAATAATGTTCAAGCCTTTTCTGCTTCCAGTATTATTACCTGACTGTATCGAAACAAAGTCCTGCTGAGCATGTACTCGTTAATATTTCTTATCAACTTTTACAATGTTTCTCAGGAAAACGACCAAAACTATAACTTCAGATTAAACAAAATCAACTGTTCAACTCAAACAGTGAGAAACCATTTAAGATCGACAGGTGACTCTTGATTGGTGTTTTAACGTTTTATTTCTTTATTTTTTAGTAAGGCAGTTTGAATGTCACTTTTAAATTAACCCTTTCATTTTTAAATCTTAAAGGAACTGATGTCAGCAGATATTAACCTGAATCAAAATATATTTTTTATCCCTGCTGCCCTCAGGGGAGCACTTTGTGGATCAACACCGGTGTGATCTGATCGACCGAGTGAGCAATATAAATACCATCTTGGATAATCTTCTGACCGAAGGTGTAATCTCGCAAGAAGATTATGACACAATGAGTGCCATCCCAACCACTCAGGAGAAGATGAGGAAGCTCTACAGAGGTCCCCTGAAAGCTGCTGGACATGACGGCAAAGACGTCTTCTACAAAATCCTCGAGGACAAGGAGTCATATCTTGTTGCTGATCTCAAGAGGAAGGGGTCATAAATACTTTGGTTGAATTAGCCTTTTTGACCCAGACTCTGGCTACCTGAACCTGATATTTTGTTCACATTAACAGAACCATTTTATATCAAGCATTTACGACAATATTCCTCCTGGTGCTATATCTAAGTGTGTATGTATTTTTTTAAAAGATAATACAAGGAACTTTCTTCTTATGTTTATGACTTTCATAAGCAGTTAAAAGTTCCTCATAGTAACTTTAAGATTGGCTTTTTTCATTCTGTGATAATGTAAAATGAATCAAACATTTTATCTAAGATGTATTAAATATGTTATGTATATTTTTTATGTAAATGACAATTCAGGTTTTCACTTTGCACAATTATGCACACAGAACAGAAACAGGGTTATTGTGTTATTGGAGCAGACCTTTTTATCTCTGATTTTATATTTTACTCAAATATATTAATTATGACGATGCCCTTTTAAAAAAACGTTTTTGTATATTGTCTAATTTTGTACGGCATTTGTTGCTTTTCAATAAATAAATCGTCTTGATATGACGTCATTATTATGTCTGGTATCTTGTTTAACTTATTGCTCACTCATCTAACAACACTTTGACTCATTATGGTCTGAATGTACGTTCTACATTTCATGAATCTAATCCAGGAAACATTCATGATTAAATATGCAGATGATTCTGTAATGAGTTAGTTCTGGGAGTCAGAGTCTGGCCATGGCTCTGTTGTTGGAGAAGCTGATCCCTAAACTGTACTACTATGTAAATATCAATACATCGGAGCTCTCATATTGTTAGTGTCAGTGTTTGATTTTAGTGAATTATGTGTGCCTCACTCATACAGTCTGCTACACTTACACATTAAAACATATTCTTCTGTATTTTTTTGACTCCTCCCCGTTCAGGAGAAAAAGGTTTCAGTTCACTGACAAACACAAAACCACCAAATACACAAGCTACTACTTAACGGCTGACTGTTTAATGTTAGAATTAGGTTGGATCCTACAATATTTCTGTCCACACCTTGCAATAGTTAAAATGTATAATAATAATATAATGTACAATAACTGAACATTTCTCTGCCGGCCCACCTTTGACTCTAGGCCACCATCAGCTGCAGTACTCAAAACAAAGAAAGACCAAATTAAAAAACTACACTGTTTAAAATCTAACTTAAAGTTAACAACAAGATGAATAAAAGTAAAATGATCTGTACTAGAACAAGCATTTCTAACATATACGGTCACATGTACTGTCAACAATAAGGTAAATATGGATTTTGGTCAATACATTACATACTTTGCACCAGGTGACAACATTACTTGTTTTTTCAGGTTTGGTTCTCAAACCACAATTAAAGTTATGGCAGACTGACTTAATGATTAAAAATACAATACCTCAGGGTATTAAATTCATTCAATGTTCAAATTAATTTAAAAACATTACCTCAAGCACGAGAACTCGGAGCTCAAGCCAGAGAAGCAAACAAGAGTGTGGAGGCAGCTTCCAGTCCGACACACCTGCTCCCCATGAGCCTATTACTGGTTCGCTGCTCTCCCACTGGCCACCAGCACTCCTGCATTACTCCCTGAAATATATGGGAGCTGAGAGGGAGTCAACCAGAGGGAAGATTTGGAGACATTGCTTCTTCTAAAATGGGCTGAATGGGGATTTCACAATGAAGGCTTTTCTGTAGTCTACTGGATAATATCTGTTTTAGAGTCAACCCACTCTAGGGCCAAACAAATTACATACAATTCAACTGTATACACAGCTAAAGAATTCAAAGTGCGTTTCAATATTTCAAATGTGTGACTAGGAACTGCAACAGCAGATCCTGTACTGTCTGTAGCTGGGTCTTTTATCCATCGGTAAAAACATGCACATGCTCTGAGTATTTTTGATCTGTGTACTCATAGAACTCACTCACTAAATCAGTATTTTTATGTCTTACCTTAATTTGCAGCAACTCCATGTCCACCTCTGGTTCTTTAAGCAACCACACAGGAGTTATTGGCCAAATGACAGCAGGGCAAAGCTCATTATCAGAGACTCCGAGGCTTCTTAATGTTGCTTCTCCTATCCAGCCAAAACTTGTCTTTTTATGTCTTTCCCAACATGCCTGTAATACTTTTTTAGTTGGATGATTATCTTCATGACCTCTCAGATTTATCCAATAATTAACCAACAGTTGTTTTCTGTGAAGACACAATGGCATTTCTCCTGCTCTACTTGGATGGCGCACACAAGTGATGTTCTTACTGCACACATACAAATTCTGAGGGCCCTGGTCTGGATAACATCTGTTTAAGTGTGGTTTCTGATGCTGAACCATATGCTCTATATATTTATATCTATATCTATATTTATATACTACTATAATCTAATCTGGATTTAATTAGAGCTTTGTAAATGTGTATCATGATGCAATGTCTGCTCCCCAGTCCAACCCTACCAGACATCTCAGTGCATTTATAACTTGTTTACACTTATCACTAACATTTCTAATGTGGTCTTTCCATGTTAATCTGCTGTCAAAGTGTACTCCTAAAAACCGAAATGACTCAACTATTTATAACTTGTTTTCATACAGATTCAGCTGAAAGTGTCCCCTAGTTCCTCCGTCTCGTAAAGAACATTACTTTCATATTTTCAGATGAGAATTTAAATCCTCATTTCTTCCCCCATATTTCATCTTGTTTTATCCCTTCTTTTGTGTTGAATTCGTGTTGTTCTACCGCCCTCTACCGCTCCGTTCTGAATACTGCAGCCATGTAGACCCCGTAGACCTGAAGGGGGGCAGTACAGGAAACGTCAGTTAAAGAGGAAACACTATTCGAGAGAGGAGCAGACTTCTACTAAAGTCCTGTCAACTATACGAAGAACTATTTGCAGCCATTAGATAAAATGGACGGACTCTGACAGCTGAAGCTACAAGCTGTTTTAAAAAGGTTTGTAAAACAGCATTTGACATCCTTTTTTTCTTACTTTCACTTTCATAGGTTTAACTTTGTGTCGAGCTTAAACTTTGACGCTAATGTGTGAAAAACACAGTTATCTTAGCTAATTAATAACTAAATATACTAATGATACAGTAACTAACACAATGATCTAAAATGCTTTGAACCTCATATAGTCACAGTGTCTGTGACTCAATAGGTAAATACAATTGAGAATCAAATTTGAAGTGAATGTGATATAACACATATTTTTTTAATACAAGTCAAACTTTGGGTGCTATTTCTAAAATCCCTAAAGGAATCCTCCACTAGAAAATGTGATTGACTCGTCTCCTGTCGGCCTAAAAAGCGCAGCTCTGAACAGTTTACAGCAGTGATCATCAACTGGCGGCCCACGGGCCGAATGCGGCCCGCCAAGCCGTTCGATCCGGCCCGCGACTGGATTCCAAAATTGTGAGGATCAAAGAGAAAATATGTAGGCCTATTCCACAATATTAAAGCAACTAAAAACAGCAACAACTGAGTCTCTTATCAGTAATCACCACCATTTATGACTCTATTTAGGCTACACTCCAAAATGAGGACAGACTCGTTACACTGTTTAGTATTTATTGTTTCACACAGTTTTTTTTAAAACATAACTTTTCCTCATGCCCTTACTTAACATTTGGTTTTTATTTCAAAGTCTCAACAACATGCTTGGAACTAGCAGACTCCTCAGGACTAAAAAAGGAGGAAAAACGATCTGGCACAACTTAAAATAGCATGGTAAATAAATAACCTGGAACCAGAACAAAACAGGTCACAAATAATGTTCGCACATCAAATAAAACGTTAAGTGGGCTATAGCGAAATCAAATCACAAGGCTGAAATGGAATACTACTCACACTACTTAGTCAATGGCTGAAGTTACATTTCCCCTCTGACACCAACTTTTTCACATCAGGCAAACAGTCCTCCAAAGACTGGGTTGACAGTCGGTTCCTCTCGTGCGTTTTAATCGAGTTCATCTTGGAGAACGCAGCCTCACAGGTGTAGGTTGAACCGAACATGGTGAGCACATACATAGCCAGCGTCTTCAATGTGCCATAGACCTCGGGACAAGATACCCAAAATGCGCTCAGGCTTTCAGCACCACGGAGAGCAGCCTTCATGTCGCCTGCGGCCTGAATTTCAGCCAGCTCGCTCTGAATGGCTGCCTCGTCCAACTGCAGCATTTTCACCGCGTTTGTGGAGAATTTTCCGCTTGGGGTGATGGTGAATGGGTCACGCACAAATCCAATGACATCCCTGGAAATAAAAAAGTCATCGAATCTAGCAGAGAAGTTGTCTTTTAATTATGTGATAAATGTCTTCATCTTGTCTGTTACGTTGCCTTCTCCCACCGTCTTCAGTGTGTTGAAGTGCAGCAGCCTCCCTGACAACAAATCTGCGTGGAACAGATCAAGTTTGTTCCCAAAGGCATCAAGTTTTTCCACCAAATCCACCACTGATTTTTCTTTTCCTTGCAGCTGGAGATTAAGTGTATTCAAATGGGAGAAAATGTCTGTTAAAAACGCAACGTTGCACATGTATCCCATGTCTTGCATGATGCGGAGATGGTCAGCTGCCGCTTTGGACTTACTTTGTTTTAAAAAATCCACTACTTGGGCACGGAGTTCAACGACGCGCTCCAGTGCTTTGCCCTTACTAAGCCAGCGCACGTCATTGTGGAGTAACAGGTCATCATGAGAAGCCTGGGATTCCAGCACGAATTTGCGGAACAGGCGGTGCTGCGTGCTTGAAGTTCCTTGGATGTGGTTAATAATTTTCATTGTTTTCTCCATCACCTCTTTGAGCTCCCCACTTAGCTTTGCGCACAGCACGCTTTGATGGATGATACAATGGAGTGCGTTAGTTTTAGGAGCGACAGTCTTTATTCTGCTCACCAGACCCTTATTTTTTCCAATCATGGCAGGTGCACCATCTGTCACTGTCAGGTTGATTTTATCCAGGGACAATCCATGGCTTTTAAAAAAATCCTCCAGTTTTCCAAAGATGATGTCAGCAGTGGTGTTGTCCTCGAGCGGAAGCAATGCCAGCAGCTCTTCTCGGAAATCATTGCCATCAAAGTATCTGACAAAAACGCACAACTGTGAGATATCCGTGTTGTCAGTGGACTCATCAATAGCCAGCGAAATATATTTGGCTTCCTTGACCCCGTCAATGACAGCTCGCTGGACTTGCTCCGCCAAAACGACGTGTACACGACGTGCATGGTGTTTGTTTTTCAAGTGCTCTATAAGTAAAGTTGACTTAATTGAGTTGAAGTAAAATATCTATCACCCCTGGTGGTTGTCTGTGGTATAGGTGATAGGAGCCTGACTCATAAAGGCCTTCAGTTTTGTAATGAAATGGAAAAAGTATAAACAATAAACATCAATCATAATGTTATACCAAAATTTGATTTTTATTTAATTTTTATTTAAGGGTCCGGCCCCCAAGGAGACTGTCTGGTAAAATTCTGGCCCTCTGACAAATATAGTTGATGACCCCTGTACTACAGCAAGAGGGGTGTTCTCAGGAGCCACGCTCTCCCTCTTGCCAAACAGACACAAATGAAGGCTGCATCTAAAGCCTGTTGACATTTCAATTCAGGACAGCCTTTGTCAAAAATATATGAAAAGCATGATTCACTTTTTTAAATGTCTTATAATTATTGATTCACAGGTAATAAATAATACTGTAGATTCAGACAGAATATTTACGACCCTGACAATGAGGCAACCACTCTGTCAGTCAGTCTTTTCTGGACACCAGACAACTGATGTCCCCGATTTGTAAAGATAATAATGTTGAAATTTCCAAAATATTACAGTGCTGTCATATTATGATATTCAGAATTTAATATACGTGTTGATTGAAGTTGTTATTTAATGGGTCAAAGTATTTGGCTTCCATGTACTTTATCATGCTCCTAAATAAGGCTCAGTTGCTTTAAAATAAAATAAAATACAAAGAGTTCCTGTTATTTGAGAACAAATATTATCCAGTAGACTACAGAAAAGCCTTCATTGTGAAATCCCCATTCAGCCCATTTTAGAAGAAGCAATGTCTCCAAATCTTCCCTCTGGTTGACTCCCTCTCAGCTCCCATATATTTCAGGGAGTAATGCAGGAGTGCTGGTGGCCAGTGGGAGAGCAGCGAACCAGTAATAGGCTCATGGGGAGCAGGTGTGTCGGACTGGAAGCTGCCTCCACACTCTTGTTTGCTTCTCTGGCTTGAGCTCCGAGTTCTCGTGCTTGAGGTAATGTTTTTAAATTAATTTGAACATTGAATGAATTTAATACCCTGAGGTATTGTATTTTTAAATCAGTAAGTCAGTCTGCCATAACTTTAATTGTGGTTTGAGAACCAAACCTGAAAAAACAAGTAATGTTGTCACCTGGTGCAAAGTATGTAATGTATTGACCAAAATCCATATTTACCTTATTGTTGACAGTACATATGACCGTATATGTTAGAAATGCTTGTTCTAGTACAGATCATTTTAGTTTTATTCATCTTGTTGTTAACTTTAAGTTAGATTTTAAACAGTGTAGTTTTTTAATTTGGTCTTTCTTTGTTTTGAGTACTGCAGCTGATGGTGGCCTAGAGTCAAAGGTGGGCCGGCAGAGAAATGTTCAGTTATTGTACATTATATTATTATTATACATTTTAACTTTTGCAAGGTGTGGACAGAAATATTGTAGGATCCAACCTAATTCTAACATTAAACAGTCAGCCGTTAAGTAGTAGCTTGTGGATTTGGTGGTTTTGTGTTTGTCAGTGAACTGAAACCTTTTTCTCCAGAACGGGGAGGAGTCAAAAAAATACAGAAGAATATGTTTTAATGTGTAAGTGTAGCAGACTGTATGAGTGAGGCACACATAATTCACTAAAATCAAACACTGACACTAACAATATGAGAGCTCCGATGTATTGATATTTACATAGTAGTACAGTTTAGGGATCAGCTTCTCCAACAACAGAGCCATGGCCAGACTCTGACTCCCAGAACTAACTCATTACAGAATCATCTGCATATTTAATCATGAATGTTTCCTGGATTAGATTCATGAAATGTAGAACGTACATTCAGACCATAATGAGTCAAAGTGTTGTTAGATGAGTGAGCAATAAGTTAAACAAGATACCAGACATAATAATGACATCATATCAAGACGATTTATTTATTGAAAAGCAACAAATGCTGTACAAAATTAGACAATATGCAAAAACGTTTTTTTAAAAGGGCATCGTCATAATTAATATATTTGAGTAAAATATAAAATCTCAGATAAAAAAGGTCTGCTCCAATAACACAATAACACTGTTTCTGTTCTGTGTGCAAAGTGAAAACCTGAATTGTCATTTAGATTAAAAGAATATACATAACATTTTTAATATATCTTAGATAAAATGTTTGATTCATTTTACATTATCACAGAATGAAAAAAGCCAATCTTAAAGTTACTATGAGGAACTTTGAACTGCTTATGAAAGTCATAAACATAAAAAGAAAGTTCCTTGTATTATTTAAAAAAAAAAAATACATACACATTTAGATACAGTCCCTGACAAAAGTCTTGTCGCTTGGGTACAAGTTGACCTTAAGTGCCCCTCAAATATATTTGTAATCATTTTTTTTTTTTTACAAGAAATGGCTAATTTCAATCCCAACATCTTTTGAAATAATGTTTTGGTGCCAAACGAAACTGCTGAAAAGCATTCTAACGTTCACAGCTTGGTAAAGCCCACTGAGTCAGTTTTTGCAAAGACAAAAGTCTTGTCGCCTTGTCATATGATGCACCCAATCCTAGATTACAGCCTCACCTGTGATCAATAATTGATCAATCAATTAGTGGGTGTGTATAAAAAGAACCCCAGCACACCAGACCTTCACATCAACTGCAACTTGACCTCTGACAACATGCCTAAGATTCACCCTGAGACCAAAGCGTTGATTATCAAGAGGCTGAAGACCAGATCCACTGCTGAGGTGGCTGACACCTTCAATGTGTCTCAGCGTCAAGTGCAAAGAATAAGAAAACATTTTGAAGAGACTGGAGATGTTTTTGACAAGCCCAGATCCGGCAGACCCCGCAAGACAACTGCTCGGGAGGACCGTTTGTTGGCTCAAAAATCCAAGGCCAGTCCCTTTTCCACTGCAGCAGAGCTCCACCAGGCCTGGTCACCTCAAGTCCCCGTGTCAACCAGGACAGTTTGTAGAATTCTGTCTCGAAATGGCCTCCATGGTCGAATCAGTGCCCAGAAACCAGCACTAAACAAAATGCAATTAAAAAAACGTGTGGCATTTGCCAAGGCCCACAGCCTGCTAAAAGGATGGACGCTGGGAAAGTGGCAGAAGGTGGATTTCTCAGATGAATCTTCGGTCACAGCCGCCGCAAATATTGCAGGAGACCTACTGGAGCCCGCATGGATCCGAGATTCACCCAGAAAACAGTTAAGTTTGGTGGCGGAAAAATCATGATCTGGGGTTACATCCAGTATGGGGGTGTGCGAGAGATTTGCAGGGTGGAAGGCAATATCAATAGCCTAAAATATCAAGAAGTATTAGCTACCTCTTACATTCCCAACCATAAAAGGGGTCAAATTTTGCAGCAGGATGGTGCTCCATCGCATACTTCCTTCTCTACATCAAAGTTCAAGGCGAAGAAGATCAAGGTGCTCCAGGACTGGCCAGCCCAGTCACCAGACATGACCATCATTGAGCATGTCTGGGGTAGAATGAAAGAGGAAGCATGGAAGACAAAACCAAAGAATCTTGATGAACCCTGGGAGGCGCGTAAGACTGCTTTCTTTGCTATTCCTGATGACTTCATTAATAAATTGTATGAATCATTGTCGAACCGCATGGATGCAGTCCTTCAAGCTCATGGAAGTCATACAAGATATTAAATATGGATCTCCCAGCACCACTACTTAATTCACTGATGTTATGCAACATATTTTTGTATTTTAAGTAAATTATTTGTTAAATTTTCACATTAATCTCTGTAGGCGACAAAACTTTTGTCTTGCCAAAATCTGACCTTTCTGTGTTCATTAAATGATCAATCTTTCTTCAGTGAAGCAAATTTATTTTCGTATATTAAACATAATTTGGGAGGGTTTTAGCTTTCATATGAGCCATTTCTAAAACCAATGGATTAATTAAAAGTCAGGTTATAAGCTGTTGTTTCTACAAAATGGATAAGTGACAAGACTTTTGTCAGGGACTGTATAGCACCAGGAGGAATATTGTCATAAATGCTTGATATAAAATGGTTCTGTTAATGTGAACAAAATATCAGGTTCAGGTAGCCAGAGTCTGGGTCAAAAAGGCTAATTCAACCAAAGTATTTATGACCCCTTCCTCTTGAGATCAGCAACAAGATATGACTCCTTGTCCTCGAGGATTTTGTAGAAGACGTCTTTGCCGTCATGTCCAGCAGCTTTCAGGGGACCTCTGTAGAGCTTCCTCATCTTCTCCTGAGTGGTTGGGATGGCACTCATTGTGTCATAATCTTCTTGTGAGATTACACCTTCGGTCAGAAGATTATCCAAGATGGTATTTATATTGTTCACTCGGTCGATCAGATCACACCGGTGTTGATCCACAAAGTGCTCCCCTGAGGGCAGCAGGGATGAAAAATACATTTTGATTCAGGTTAATATCTGCTGACATCAGTTCCTTTAATATTTAAAAAATTAAAGGGTTAATTTAAAAGGGACATTCAAACCGCCTTACTAAAAAATAAAGAAATAAAAAGTTAAAACACCAATCAAGAGTCACCTGTCGATCTTAAATGGTTTCTCACTGTTTGAGTTGAACAGTTGATTTTGTTTAATCTGAAGTTATAGTTTTGGTCGTTTTCCTGAGAAACATTGTAAAAGTTGATCAGAAATATTAACGAGTACATGCTCAGCAGGACTTTGTTTCGATACAGTCAGGTAATAATACTGGAAGCAGAAAAGGCTTGAACATTATTAATATTGGTGTTTTATAATGAATCCAGTAGTTAAAGCAGCTTCGATAATTTACCAGGAAAATGTGCAGATACTGGAAATGCAGGTGGGATCATTCAGTGTGTTGACATGCACTTAAGTAACAGTTACTATACGTCCATATACAATAATTATACATTTTAACTTTAGCAAGGTGTGGAAAAATATAGATTAGGATCAAACCTAATCCTAACATTAAACAGCTAGTGTGGTGTTAAATACTAGCTTGTTGGATTTGGTGTTTTTTGGGTCATTCTTAGCAGAGCTTTTCCACAGGCTGACATCCAAAGTGCACTTCTGCTAAATACAAATAATTAGAAATGTCTTACCTTGTGAGTGAACAATGCTTTGGTATTCATCTGAAAATAAAATGCAGAAGAAATAAAATGTGGATAAAAAGCTGATTTACTGCCTTTATTTAACAGGTAGACATCTGTTTCACTCATAATCCATATTCAATGAAATGAAAGTGGAACATCGGCGGTGCAGATAAATTCTTGTTGTATCATTTGAAACTGACCTTTTCGAATTGTACAGGTCCATACTGGTTGATGCTCCGTTTTTTTGTTGAGCTTGAGCACAAAGTCTGTGTCTGGATTTTTTGTGTACACTTCAAAGAAGTTTGGGGTTCTGCTTTCATATCTAAGCTTCAAGTCCTGTGGAGAAAAAAAAGGGAAAGGGAGGGAAGTCAGACTTTGAGCTTCTGAAGTTTGCAACTGTGATAAGTTTTAGAATCAAAGGCATGTACAGAAAGGGACAAAAAAGATAAGCATAATTGCCATATTTTGCAAAACATTAGTAAAATGTTGCAATGATTGCAGATAATAAAATATATTTTTTACTTGTATAATTATATTAATGGTTTAGGTGAGTTTCCTTTTAGCTCCTGCCAGTTTAAAGTGTGTTTCACGATGAGATAACAAGTCTGCCTTTGTTCAGTGTAAGAGAGGAACTAGAATTCAGAAGCTGTACGCTTGTATTTTTCTATTTAGGTGTGAAAATATTCTCTTCACTGACATTTTGTGAGTTTATTTAGTTTATTCCTCACATGTAGAGAACTAGCCGCTTGTGCGCAATGCAGCCTGATACATGTAAGCAAAGCCGGCACAGCTCTGCAGCAAGAGAAATCTGCTTTCTCTGTCAT
This sequence comes from Cebidichthys violaceus, assembly GCF_023349555.1. Taxonomy (NCBI): domain Eukaryota; kingdom Metazoa; phylum Chordata; class Actinopteri; order Perciformes; family Stichaeidae; genus Cebidichthys; species Cebidichthys violaceus. The sequence continues at coordinate 1,353,710 of NW_027176927.1, read as the reverse complement.
ATAGCACGCACTGGGGAATTATTTATTTCTTCAGTTGACTACATTTACCATCAGCATTGATTGGACATCCACATAAAAGATGGAGGATTTTCTCTTTAACTAGACGAGAAAAGACACGAGACTTACACTATGTTACCAAAACATTTGTTATAAAGTTTGATCATTTTGTCATAATTTCCCTTTAATATATAAAAAAGAGAAATTGTTGTTCGATTGTGCTCGCCCTATACTATCTCTCATTTCTGAATCATGGTTCACTCTAGAGATTGAAAAGAAGTTCAAAACATACCCCAGGATTAATTTCTGCACCCTCCAAAACTGCGGTTAAGATGAAACGATCTTTTATTTTCAGAGACTTCTCTGGATTTGGCTTTCGGATTACTTTGTATCCGTAGGATATTTCCCTCTTGTCCAGTTCCTGTAGAAAAAAAACACAAAAAACTTTTCTCAACACAGATTTGCTACCAAGTCAAAGCAGTCAACACTGTTCTCAGTCTATTTATCAAGTTATTTAAGGTGCCATTCTAAATCTGATTATTATTGGTATTGACAGTAAGATATGAAATTACCTGTTGTAGACCAGGATCTCGTGGGATCACATAAACATGGAGGGTGAGGAATGCTGTGTTGGTCTTGTATATTAACACGTTACAGTTTATTTTCACTGAAAAGCCGACTCTCATCAGGACCGCTCTTGGAGAGAAAACTGGTTCACACAGCTTGACATGGGACGATGTGACCTCAGACACTTTTTCCACATGATCTCCACAGTCATCTATGTGCAGGACTGCAAACTTGTCTAATATCGCAGGGTTGTCTTCTGTACAAAATAAAAGCACAGACAATTAGTGAGGAGAAATGCACTGCATCAGTTTTTGTAAAACATGCTGTCTGAAATATAAAAAGTCAGTTCATTCTATGTTAATATTTCTTCATGTCCACTTACCTATGCAGATCCAGTGTGGCAGGTGCACTTCATCTAACTTCCCAGCAAGGACTGTGATGTTCATTAGGGGACCTGCAGCCATGTATTGCATGCTGTTCATCCTCTCCATGGGTTCCTCCCAAGGACAAAACTGGTACTTAAAGCGGACCTTTCCCTTACAGATCCAGCGCAAGCCAGAGACGCTGCATTCAAAGTGTCCTGCTTCAGACTGTAGGCTGAGTCATGAAAAAGAAAATAACTTTTATTTATATGCACAAAAATACAAAGTATATAAGTTTATTAAGTGCAAAATGTATTGCTTTTAATTCTCATATTGTAGTGTTATAATCAGAAACGCCAGAGAGAAAGATTTTAGTTTTCCTTCAGTGAAAACATCCCAAGAACCGAGCTGAAATGTTTCCCTAAAGCTCCCAGGTGCTGTGCCGCAGTATTCAGCATGTTGTCTTTACCTGTAAGTTGGAGCCTCGTCTGCATCTTTACTGTTCACTTCAGGTTCAAGTTTACTCCAGTCACTGGAGATCTGCTACAGAGGACAGTAATTATGGCAAATACGTGGAGATAATGAACACATTTATGAATCACAAGTAAATTAATGTAAGACATTACCATAATGCTTCCACAATCCTCATGGTCCAAGCTTCTTGAAGGCCCTTGTGAAGACACACATTCATTTGTTTTAAATTGTTATTTTGATATATAAAATCATAAGGTAGTTTTCCATATGTTTTGTGCTTAATATGCTGCTTTAATGATGCAATATGTCACGTTGAATGAAGTGTACCGTTTTCTACAAAGTACAGACTAGCTGCATGTAGCATGTAACCTTATGAAAGCTAAAATAATATGATAAAAATACAGAAGCTGTTACAAATAAATCCAATATGGATTAAAGCAAAATATTTTGTTAGATAAAATCATGTTGGGAATCTATATTTTATAGAGCTGCAGAATTAATAAAGGGCAAACACTGATTCGTGTAGAATGGATAGACATCCAAAAATGTTGTTTTTGGATTCAAATGTCAACGTAAAGTTTGAAGTACTTGGGACAGCTCTTCTGAAACCTAGCAGGTCTAATGACAATGATGGTGAGTATGCAGTCACTGAAATCTCTGATGACGTAGCTCCAACCGAAAGAAAACATAAATGTTGAGCATTCATGATAATGTCATTCTTTCTATCAATTCATTTTAAACTTGAATAAACACAAATAATATCTAACCAGGATTTCTCCCATTTGTCTGTGACATTGAAATCTTCGAGGACACACACACACACACACACACACACACACACACACACACACACACACACACACACACACACACACACACACACACAGAGGAGCAGAACTGCTTGTTGACCCGCGATGAGAAATGGCTTCAAAACACACCCCCTCATCGGTGATCAGATCAGCGGATTCTGCTTCCAGCAATCTGTGACCGGCCCCCTTATTTATCGGCAATCCATCATTGGATGTGCCATCCATTGAGCCAGTAGCATAGCTAATCATTAATAAATTAAAAATAATAAAAAAAGGACAGATGTTTCCTCACAACTTACCTTTGGATCCTGAGCTGAAGTCTGACAACCTCTTCACCAGATCCCTCCTGTTCATCTCCATTAAAACGTCACTGGTCACCTCCACAGACTGCTGCTTGTAGATCTCCATCATCAGCTCCACTATTTCATGTTTGTCTGCCGTCTCCATTCTCTGTCTTGACATTCTTGGGAGGCCTTTCTTCATTCTAGTGCGCTGCAGGACGTGCTTGAATTGCTCAAGCTCCCCGTAACTTAGATCTTCTAGTGTTTCCAAAAGCTTCTCCTGAACTGATGTCATGGTTACATCCTGATGGATTAAAAGTAATGAGAGTACATTCATGTAATATCTCCACTGTAGTGATGAAAAATGTAATTCCTTGTCAGTGTTTTTGGCGTATCGTAAAGATGTAATAAGATTTATGGTATTTTTCTGCATCATCACTCAATGCAATGATACACTAATATCTGTTCTATTGTTTGTTTTACCTCGTTTTCTTTACAAATATAAAGTATTGTATGTGTATTTATTTGTTTAGCAAATCAAAGCAAAAGATGATTCCCTTCATCCTTCAACCCTTTAACTCCAGTAAACTGATTACTACCATCTGATCTAACACAACATCTGGTTTCTGTTACAGTGGCTCAAAGGAACTGTTCTCTACTTGACATTTAGCATTTCTATCTTAACATCAATGGTGGATAACATTATTACTTAAGAGCTCAATCTTAACGCCGTGAGAACCAATTTAAAACACTTGGTTTGGTTTGTATCATCATTTATAATGTTTAACATTATAAATGATGATACAAACATTATAAATGATGATAATGTTGGTAACAGGATGGTTTTCAATCTGCATCTATTGAATGAAAGCTGTGATGTGTAAAGTCAAACTCACGATTTCTGACATTGAAGGTTGATGTTCATCCACAGAGTGTTCTTTTGAGGGGTAAAGCCATTTAATAACTCTCTGGGGAATAAAACCTAATTAAACATAGAGAGTAAGATTGACTTTAATGGGGCGCAGATGCTTCAGAAGGGAATAAAACAGATTCACTACAGAATGACAAAAGCCCTGCAACAAATACTGAACTCATTAAAAGGTATAACATGCAGCAATTTCCCAAAAGACAATGTATAGACTGATACAATAAAAATCCCAAAAGACAGTCCCTCTCTAGGTCTCTTCATTCACTCTCTAGCTCACTCAACCACTGCTGTTATGCTGTTATGCGTTTGTTGTTCTCTTTATACATCTGTGGTTGTTACACAGATTATCGCGGGATCTCACAATTTTTACAGCCGCTTCTGAAACGCTCCCAGTGGGGCAGGTCGGTTCGGTGGGGCAGATTGCGGCGCACACGCTCCCGGTGGAATCAAATATGTACCTTACCTATGTGTGTGTAAAGAATGCTGATACCGAGCTACTGTTCCTCCCGGGGAAGGGTTGCCCGCACCGGGACCTGTCCATCACCATTGATGATACCGTGGTGACGCCCACTCGGACTGCGAGGAACCTGGGTGTGACCCTGGATGACCAACTGTCATTCTCAGCAAACATTTCATCCGTTACACGCTCCTGCAGATTCCTGCTCTACGACATCAGGAGGATTCGTCCCTTCCTCACTGACGAGACGGCGCAGGTTCTCATCCAGGCTCTTGTCATCTCCCACCTGGACTACTGCAACTCTCTACTCGCCGGAGCCCCGGAGACAGCCATCAGACCTCTGGAGCTTGTCCAGAAAGCCGCAGCTCGCCTGGTGTTCAATCGCCCCAAGTTCTCCCACACAACTTCCTTTCTCCGTTCTCTACACTGGCTACCTGTAAGAGCTCGCATCCAGTTTAAGACTCTGGTGCTAGCCTACAGGGCAGTGAAAGGAACAGCTCCTTCCTATCTCCAGGCCATGGTCAAGCCTTACACCCCCGCCCGACCACTTCGCTCTGCTGCCTCGGGGCGATTGGTTTCCCCCGTCGCTCAGAGGTCCTGGCGGCCGATCGACCCGGTCACGGCTGTTTTCTGTCCTGGCCCCACAGTGGTGGAATGAACTTCCCACTGACGTCAGGACAGCGGAGTCGCTGCCCATCTTTCGGCGCAGGCTGAAAACCCACCTCTTCAGGAAGTGCTACCCTGAGCCTTCCACTTAGCACTTATTGTTTTCATACTAGCTTGTTGCACTTATTGTATTCGTATTACTTATAGCACTAACTGTTTTTCTTGTTTCTGCACTTTGGCTCTGAGTTATGCTCTGCTTCATGCTCTTAGATGCTTGTTTGGAAAAGAAAATGTACTTATGACTTCTGGTGACTAGTAGTTCTTTTGATTACCAATGTTGATGCACTTATTGTAAGTCGCTTTGGATAAAAGCGTCTGCTAAATGACTGTAATGTAATGTAATGATATGAAATATGAAAAACAACCAATAGTCAATGTGCAAACTGCCAATTAAATGGTGATTTAAGCTACTCTATTGGGTTCATATATTTGTAAATCTGACTCTGAAAGAGTCAGTGCCTCACCGGCCACGAACCTCACGGCACATCACTGCCGTGCATTAATTTCTTGCACTGCACGCTGTGTTTTTCTAGCGTTTTTAGACGCGCATGAAAATAAAATGTTTTGAAATTTTCAGCACCATGTGTAGAGTCGCACCACTCATCAATGTCATACTTGGCCCAGGCAGCCAATCAAATCGAGCAATAGGCGGGCTATAATACTTTACTACTGACTTCCTGTTTTGATGCCAGTAGATGTGGTAGGAACGGACAAAGGCAGACCAAAGGTTGATATGAGCGACAGTTAATTACAATGAACTACATAATGTGGTGTTGTTGAATTGCTGCCTACCCCCTATTTTTTTCACATGTCACATTATGGAATAAATAAGTTTGATTATTGATTATTATGAATTCTAAAATATATTTTCTGAGAAACATATTTGTTTCAACAACGTGTTTGTATTAATTATCTTACCTGAGAGTACTAAGGTGGGTTCTGACCTCTCTACCAGACCACTCCAGTTCATCTTCATCGGGTCTCTGTAAAAAAAAAAAAAGAAAGCTGCAGATGATTCAGAACGCTGCAGCTCGAGTCCTCACTAAGACCAACAAAGTAGATCACATCACTCCAGTTCTGAGGTCTTTGCACTGGCTTCCTGGCCAACAAAGACTTGACTTTAAAATCCTGCTGTTGGTTTATAAAGCACTGAATCGTTTAGGGCCAAAATACATCTCTGATCTGCTGCTACTTTATGAACCATCCCGACACCCCTGAGGTCATCTGGGACCGGTCTACTTTCTGTTCCCAGAGTCAGAACTAAACATGGAGAAGCAGCGTTCAGTTCTTCTGCTCCACATATCTGGAACAAAGTCCCAGAGGCAGGTCTGCAGAGACCCTCAGCTCCTTTAAATCCAGACTGAAGACTTTTCTGTTTGCTGCTGCCTTTGATTGAACCACATTCAAGGATATTAATCAATTTCCTGCATTTCTGCATTTTACTACTGTATTTTATTTCTTAAACTGCACTGCACTGTTTTTAGCTTTTTAGTGTTTTAATGACTGTTTTTAATGTTTCAATGAATGTTCTTAATTGTTTTTAAATCTCCTTTTCTTTTGCCTTATGTTTTGATGCTTTTAATGGTTTTATGTGAAGCACTTTGAATTGCCGTGTTGTTGAAATGTGCTCTACAAATAAACTTGCCTTGTCTTGCCTTGCCTTGCCTTTAAAACCTCCTCTGTCACCTCCACAGACTGTTGGCCGTAGGTCTCCATCATCAGCTTCACCATTTCAACTCTGTCTGCCGTCTCCAATCTCTTTCTTGGGATTCTTGGGAGACCTTTCTTTATTTTACTGTACTGCAGGACATGTTTGAATTTCTCGAGATCCTCGTAATTTAAATCTTGCAGTGTTTCCAAAAGCTTCTCCTGAACTGATGGCATGGTTGCTTCCTGATGGATTAAAAGTATTCAGAGGTATTAACATCAACGGTGGATAACATTATTACTTAAGAGCTCAATCTTAACGCTGTGAGAACCAATTTAAAACACTTGGTTTGGTTTGAATCATCATTTATAATGTTTAACATTATAAATGATGATACAAACATAAATGATGATAATGTTGGTAACAGGATGGTTTTCAATCTGCATCTATTGAATGAAAGCTGTGATGTGTAAAGTCAGACTCACACTTTCTGATAGTGAAGGTTGATGTTCATCCACAGAGTGTTCTTTTGAGGGGTAAAGCCATTTAATAACTCTCTGAGTAATAAAACCTAATGAAACATAGAGAGTAAGATTGACTTTAATGGGGCACAGATGCTTCAAAAGGGAATAAAACAAATTCACTACAGAATGACAAAAGCCCTGCAACAAATACTAAACTCATTAAAAGGTATTTCCCAAAAAACAATGTATAGACTGATACATTAAAAATCCCAAAAGATAGTCTCTCTCTCTCTCTCTCTCTCTCTGCATATTATACCTTTTAAACTTTCAATTTTGAGACACACTATTATGTCATGTGTTCTTTATCTTTGTGTTACCTTTAAAATCTGAGCTGCTCTCTGACCACCTCCACATTAGATCAGTTCTTTTAATTTTCTTAACAACCTCCGTGGTTAAATCCACAGACTGATGGCCATAGAGCTGCATCATCAGATCCACTGTTTCTTCACTGTCTGCTGTTTGTATCAACATTGATGAGATGTCTGGGAGGTTGTTCTGTGAGACGATCAACTGTAGGAACTCCTGGAATTTCTTTAACTCCGAAAGATTTAAATCATTCAAGGTTTCCAAAAGCATCTGTTTAACGGCTACTTTTGTTGCTACCTGAAAAAAATCAATACATTAAAAAAAAACAAATAAGTAAATCATGAATTTGGGTCGTATCATTTGTTTAAATGTTAAACATGACAAAATATTTTAAGCAGCATTGGTTGAATAAAATCTGTGTTGTATGAAGTCAGACAGATGTAACGTTACTCACTCTCTGGATCAGTGCAGATCTGTGTTCATCGGAGAGTTTCTCTGAGGAGAAAAGTAGTAAAAGTCATGAGTGATTGATCTAATGTCTGACAATAAATATTGTGAACAGACTACATTGCTTTTACAAAATCTACACAACACAATATTACACTTAAACCACCACAATAATCATTGTTGTCTCCTCTCCCAACATATTTTCCATACTTCATATCAGTCATACAATATATTTTGTACACAAGATGATGTCTTTTCTCTACATTATCAATCATATTATTCATAATGAAAAGACAAGAAGCTTATCACACAACTTATGACATACGTGTGAAGTAGCAGTTTCATGGTTTTATGATGTTTTTGTCTTTGTTGTCTTACTTTTGGGTCCTGAGCTGCTGTGTGACAACCTCTGCACCAGATCAGTCCGGTTCATCTCCTTTAAAACCTCCTTGGTCTTGTTCACAGAATGTTGTCTGTAGATCAGCACCATTAAAAACACCATGTCCTGATTGTCTGTTACCTCGAACAGCATCAATTGGATGTCTGAGGATTGTCTGTGGAAGTCAGGTTGACTCCAGAGGTCAAGCTTGAACTTATTGACTTCCTCGTCACTCAAACCAGCCAGCGTTTCCAAAAGCAGCTCTATAACAGACGCCATCGTTTCCACCTGATATATTCAAAGGAAATGTTCATGAGGCAAAAGTGCAAAAAATCTTCCGTTCACATTTCACAAGGATTGATAATATTTGTCCAATTCATCTCACACACACTCCCCGTTCAGTTCTGAAAAAACCTTCTGATGAAAAATTTGGTTTTGTTCATTTATAATATTTAAGGTGAGGATCATTTTAAATCTACATTGATTGAATAAAAGCTGTATTGTCTAAAGTAGCGCTGCAACTTATTATTATTTTCATATGTTAATGACTTTCCATTTTTATTTTTCAATATACAAAACAATCAGTGTACAACTATCTACAAATACATCTGATGTCCTTCTCCATTGCTCCCTCCCAACCCCGTGCAACTCCAAGAACAACATTTCAATCAATCAATAATGTGCCTTCATAGAAACAGCCGAAAAACAACTGCTGTCAACAGGCAACTAAATATATTGTTCGCCGCTATGAGCGTTACGGTCGGAGCTAGTTGTCTTAAGTGTATTGAGAGGGAACCCTAATCATGGTTATAACTTTATAACACAACAATTAACAACCCACAACTAACGCTCTTTAACAGGGCAAAACATCACAACAACAGTTTGTGACACCGCCAAACGGCATGCTGGGTACAGCTCGCTAGCTAGCCCGTTAGCTAGTCTGTTAACAGCTGGGAGAGGCTCCTTTCGCTCCAGTAATGTTACATTAAAGAACAGAAAAGAGCGACACAGGAGGAACAAAGACAGACTGGAGATGCACCAATAGAGTCTGTGCCCAAGAGAGGAGCTGTGTCTACTGTTTGGAAGTGTTTTGGTTTGAAAACACTTCCAACGGTGGGTGACCGTGGCTAAGTGGAGAGCAGGGCCGCCTTTCAATCAGAGGGTCAGCGGTTCGATCCCCAGCTCCTGCTCCGCTAGTCTCATGTCAATGTGTCCTTGAGCAAGACACTTAACCCCAAAATTGCTCCCGTAGCTGCGTCTACTGGTACTTACTGAATTGTAAGTCGCTTTGGATAAAAGCGTCTGCTAAATGACCGTAATATAATGAAAAAATCTGACGTTTTGCGAGTTTGGAGCCACTGTTGATGCCGCTGGTGGTAACATGAGCAACTTACATCACCTCAGCAGAAAACGTGAGTTATTTTCATGTGTGTAATAGATGCAATCTGAAATTTACACCTTGAAAACTGCAAATCTATCTACGTCATAATTTTATGTTTGTTAAATTCTCAGTAGTGATAACTAAATGATATGCTTAGTATACATATTACAAACAAAAACACTTTAAAAACTCATAATAATTTAAATTAATCTTTTTTTGTTGCCTTTTTGGGTATTTTGGTCAGACACATATGCAACGCTGATTACAGTGTAATATGTGTGGTATTTGTTATAAATGTACATTGGTACATAGAGGGTGATAAGAAGCTGTATTGGAGGGAATTAGGACCCAGGGGAATGTAGGTGAAGGAAGAGACGGAAGACACGCCACACAAACAGCTGTTCACCGCTCGTTCTTGTTTTGACAATCTAAGAGATTGTCAAAATAGTTGTGATTTATTTTCTGTTGATCAACTGATTGATGAAATGTTTCAGCTTTAGTTTAAAGTCAGACAGATGTGACATTACTCACTTTCTGGATCAGTCCAGGCCAATGTTCATCCACAGTGTGTTTCTCTGAGGAGAAAAGAAATATAGATGATTGATTTAACACCAGGCTTTATAATAACACACCGTCAGACTACAAGAACTATAATGTTGAGGATTGATTGCATAATGAACAGAAAATCTACTGTATATCATAATAAAGATAAACTGCCTTCTTATTTGCTAGACTGAAATGTAAATTAAAGTAACTACATGGCTTTGAGGAATCATTTTTCTTCAAGTACAATGAATAATATTCAACAGATTCATGTGAAATTATGGAGACAACATTAACCAAATTCATATTGGGTTATATACAATACAAGACTGGTATTAATGAAATCAAAATACACAAATTGAATGGACCAAAAAACAAACAAGATCACATGTCCCAATAAAGAAAAATGTTTTTAAAGAAGATCTGTGATCGGTTCGAAATACCACCTCAAGGTTCGGCACACTTGTGAACCGCGGATTAATTATTTTATTAATTATAGAATTAAGAAACTTCAGAAGCCCCCGGCGTCACTTAAGTCGCAAGTTTGGGAGCATTTTGGCTTCCCTGTAACTTATAATGACGGATAAGGGTGGTGGACAAAACCGTTACGTATGTAGGCGTTGTTTTAAGAGAAAGACAAAAGACAACGGCAGTACATCAGGCATGTCCACATTTGAAGCTCCACCATCCCAGTCTGTCTCCTCCACATTTCTTTGCTGATCCAAAAAATGATCTAATCCGTGACTCAAAAACCGTGATCCGATCCGAACCGTGAGTTTTGTGATCCGTTGCACCACTAGTAATTAGCATATGAATTCTTGAGTTATGTCCAAAAACGTGTTTTATGAGGTTAGAGTGACCTTTGACCACCAACATCTAATCACTTCATCCTTGAGTCCAGGTGGACGTTTGTGCCAAATTTGAAGAGATTCCCTCCAGGCGTTCCTGAGATATCACGTTCACCACAATGGACCAGATGGAAGTACGTATGGACAACCCGAAAACATAAAGCCTCCGCCCACGGCCACAAGTCAACAGACTCATTAACCCCTCAGAACATCTTTACTTTGAAGAGGAAATCCAAAACATTCACCTCTGGAGTAATATTTGTCTAATTTAACATGTGGTCTTTATTTTGTATGCACAAGTATATTTAATTAGTTAAACTACACGCTTCAAAAAGACAACAAACAACTAACTCTGTGAAGCTTATAAAGTTCAGTTTTTGTTGAGAATGTGTTTGAGAGCTGTTCTTTCAACTCTTTGCTAGTTTTGCTGTCATGGCGGGCCTATATGGTGTTGTTGCATTGCTTTATACTAGAAGCTGCTGTATTTGTAACCATGCATATTAAATATCATTAATGTGACCGTTATCTTTATCTTACCTTTGGGTTCTGAGCTGGTCTCTGACAGCCTCTGCACCAGATCAGTCCTGTTCATGTCCATGAAAACCTCCTTGGTCACCTCCACAGACTGTTGATTCCATATCTGCACCATCACAACCGCCAGGTCGTCTGCCCTGTGTGCCATAAGCAGTCGACTCCATACCATTTGTGGAAGGCCCCAATGGAGGAAGTTGAACTGCAGCAACCACTTGAATTTCTTTAACTCCTTGGAGCTCAAATCATTGAGAGTTTCCAAAAGCAGCTCTTTAGCAGTCGTCATTGTTTCCACCTGGAAAATTCCAATTATATGTTCATAAAGGAAACATGTTGATGAGAACCAGTGTTCTGTAAAGGAACAGCTTGAATTCCTCCATACAGAGCATGATGGGTCATTGAATGGTTTACATGTAAAATGATGTGAATCATAGGCTCTGACTTTCAGACACCAGGTCAACTCAGTGGAACACTTATGGGAGATTTTGGACTGAAGTTTAGGCAGCGCTCTAAACCAACATCATCAAAACAGAAAATGAATGCATGTCATGAGGTGGTGCTCATCTCTCCAGCAGAGTTCCAGATAATTTATGATGTTTTGCAATATGCCGATTTTCAGTTATGCAGCAAAAGTAGTTTGAGAAGTTTCTATCGATGTTTTCTTGACTCTGTTGAAATCCGTTGTGACGTATGTGAATGTGACTACAGCTGCTGTCCTTCAGAAGGGAACACGCTGTAAACTGTTCAGAGCTGCGCTTTTTAGGCCGACAGGAGACGAGTCAATCACATTTTCTAGTGGAGGATTCCTTTAGGGATTTTAGAAATAGCACCCAAAGTTTGACTTGTATTCAAAAAATATGTGTTATATCACATTCACTTCAAATTTGATTCTCAATTGTATTTACCTATTGAGTCTCAAACACTGTGACTATATGAGAGGTTCCACCTGTGACATCCACACTTCTTAAAATGCTTTATATCACTAAGGATTTACTCACTGGCACTTCTGTTCTCCTGAGCTCATCGATTAGATATCGCTCATGTTCATTCAGGATTCTGTAGAACATCGCTTTTCCTTGACCTCCGCTGGATTCCAAAGGCCCACTAAAGAGCGCCGCCATCTTCTCCTGAGAGGTAGGCAGAGCCTGGATTTCATCATAACTATCTCGTTGGATGATGTTTTCGTGGAGGAGCTCATCCAAAATGGGTGCAATGTTGCTCACTCTCTTGATCAGATTGACTTGATGTTTTTCCACAAAGTGCTCCCCTGAGGAAACAGAGAAAATACATTTCTTTAGAAGAGAAGTTTCATTACAAGATGCTGTAAAACTCCTATTTATATCATTCAAAGTGTAGATAACTGACATTCTTCATATATAAAAACACAGACAAACAAGAAAAGGTATTAAGATTCTGTAACAGTGATTTCTATAGTTCAGTTGTTTGTGTATTGCATTCATTGAAGCATTTTAACTGCATGCGTGAAACACAAACATCACACATACAACTGTGTTTAAGAGCAATAGTGACTCAAGTGTTCATTTTGATATTTCATTTATTTATTTATTATTCAAATTGTGAATTTACAATTTTGGATTTAAACTACATCTGAAAGATACATTTTAGAGTTCTGAGATGTTTCCTCCAAATGCCATTCTGTAAAGCTCTCACATCTTTTGGATTTTAATGACATTTTGTTAAATACATTTAGATATTTAGCTTAGCTTAGCATAACGACTGGAGGCTCGGGAGAACAGCTAGTCTGTCCAAAGTTTGTGTTTTATTGAACCAATAAAAAAAGATTTCACATGTTAATTGTTGAGCTTCAGATGTGCTGGTAGATAGAGTTCTGTACTGAGCCACACTAACTGTTAAATTAGGAGGTTTCACAGTCAGATTCTGTGTTTCCAGATAATCTGATGAGTGACTGATCACAGACAGCGTAAAAGACATTTACTGAGAGGACATCATACTACCTGTGCAGCCACCTTCTGCCATGGTATGTACACCAGCTGATCCATCTGAGGGTCTCGCAGCTGAAACAAATTTATGGAAAGTTGAAATGTGTTAATGATGGACCGGTTTAGTGTTTATGCATGTATACTACTGTCTTACCATAAAAACACAAAACAAATAAAATGCCTCCTTTCATTCTCTTCAAAAAAATAGAAGACTAATATAGATACCAACTTTAAATTTGTCCTTGACTTCATCTTCCTGGATTCAAAACTGATGTTTTTTTTTAAGTGCCCTGATTGGTTGCCAGTTTAAAAAAGAGACCTTAAGTCATAAGACATTACATTGTGTTAGTCTGTCTCTCTAAATACTTCTCAACTTCCCGAGCCTGTCTGTGGACCCAAGCCTTTGTGTTCTTATTGGAGATGTAAATCAAATACATAGTTTCATTTCTTAAAAAGGCTAAAGAAGTCCTAAAACAGCTGGGCACTGTAGTTCTTTTTGCCAACCTTAGTGAAACAGGAGTAAATATTGCATTTGTTATTGACTATTTTCAGCTGCAGAATTGGTGCTTTACTGAGTAAAATAAAATCTAAAATCTGCAAAATCTTGTTTTTGCAAAGTTTATACATTTTTAAGAACACATTTCGTTCTTTTAGACACTGAATATGTTTTGTTACCACATTTGTTCAATAAGTTGCACGTTCTTTTCTTTTATGTCGTAGACAACCTGAACTCGGTGAGTAACAGTGAGATGACTGTGTACATAATATCTGTGCACCTACCTTCTGCCATTGTGTTCACATCAGTTGCTGCTACTGAGGATGAAGTAGCTGTAAAAATAAAAGGTACAATTAAGACTTCAGAACAATATATTGTTCTTAGACTTTGTGCATACCTCTGTCGTCTCATATCCATATAATAATAATAATAATAATAACTTTATTTACATGGCACCTTTAAGAACAGAGTATACGCCACACACTGGGAGGCTCAGTTAAATGACAAATCCAAATGTTCAGCCCAAGGAAAGAAATCAATAAAAAAATGTCCATGAAGGAATTCTTCAATCTTAAACAGCTTATAAAGGCCCATGCAGAAATAAGCTGCAAGAGAAGAAATCGGTTCGGATCATTCCTCACGGTTCGGCATACTTGTGAACCGCTGATTAATTGAGTATTATCTTCTTTCTTTTTTTAACAGTTTAATCATCATAGTGTGTAATAATGTTTTACTGCTGCTGTTGCTTTTCAAGTAACAAGTCCCCGAATATCAATGCAAAGTGTCAGTGAACAGATATAGAGCAGTAGTGTGTTGGTTATATGGTTAAAGTGCTTGAGCCACGCTACGGAATCCCCTCACGCACCCACTTCAGTATGAAGATCGTTCCTCTATGAAAAGGAAGACTGTGACCGCTCATCACGGCGGAGTGGAGAAGCAAAGTCCGGTGCTGCAGACCCGCTCCCTCTGTGAGAGTCACACAGGCGCTTCCCCACACAATGTAGATATTCTTTTTGAAAATAAATATCTTAACTATTGTGGTTTTCTTGTAAGACTATAGCCCAAAGTTATTTGCTTTAAGTGTTCTTGAAGTTATTTTAATTAATAAATGGAAAGCAAAGTTATATTTGTTCACCCCCAGATCTTTAACTTAGGTAAAAATAGTAATACCGTAGAAATATTGTTACAAGTAAAAGTACCAAAAGTAAAAGTACTATTACAGGCTATTTCACTGTATCATAAGTATTGATGCATTATTGTGTACATCACTTTCATGTTGCAGCAGATAAAGATGGAGGTAATGTTAACTACTACGTATGGGTGGCTTAATTCATGATAATACACATTTCATCTCTCGTGGTCTTTACCGTTATTCTAGGTTCTGTTTCACTAAAATGGCTTGTCAAAGCATTTTAGATACTTGTGTTAGTTACTGTATCATTAGTATATTTAGTTATTAATTCGCTAAGATAACTGTTTTTCACACATTAGCGTCAAAGTTTAAGCTCGACACGAAGTTAAACCTCTGAAAGTGAAAGTAAGAAAAAAAGGTTGTCAAATGCTGTTTTACAAACCTTTTTAAAACAGCTTGTAGCTTCAGCTGTCAGAGTCCGTCCATTTTATCTAATGGCTGCAAATAGTTCTTCGTATAGTTGACAGGACTTTAGTAGAAGTCTGCTCCTCTCTCGAATAGTGTTTCCTCTTTAACTGGCGTTTCCTGTACTGCCCCCCTTCAGGTCTACGGGGTCTACATGGCTGCAGTATTCAGAACGGAGCGGTAGAGGGCGGTAGAACAACACAAATGCATAGAAATGATACAAGAAGAAGAAGAAGAAGAAAAAGAAGCCGCAGTGTGTGATTGGAAAGCCTATAATATGAAGGAACCATCAGCAGTGGTCTACAGAAGTAGACAGAGGTGGAAAATGGGTTTTTGGGAAAACCAACTGGAAGAGATTTAAGGAAGAGCGTGATGGTCATCTGAGTAAGATTAATGATGATATGCCAATGGAAACTAAATGATGTGATAACAGAAGGCATTATGACAGCTGCTCAAGAATCTATCCCAAAAGGTAAAAGAAAAACTTTTTGGGATAGATTCTTGTCTCTTTACATAGTTTCTGTAAAGAGACAGAAACAGGGCATTCAACAAACTGGACACACACACACACACACACACACACACACACACACACACACACACACACACACACACACACACACGGCCCATTACAGCTAAACATCACCGTAGTCCCGTCCCTCTAACTACCTCACCAGAGACTAGCTAAACTCCCCCCCGAGTCTTCAGGTGCTTATTTGTGGTATTTATGCACTTAAACCCGCAAGCTCGGTAAAGACACCATGAACCGGTAACTCACCTGCAGCCTCGGACGTGCCCCCCGAGACAACTGCTCTAACCACTTTAAACACCACACCATCAGAACCCCCCCAACGAACTCCAAAGGGAGTCCGCTCTTCCGCCTAACAGGGACAGAACAACAGTACGTTACTCACCGTGTAAAAGCGGACGAGCCCCCAATTTGTTATGGTCTGGCTCGAAACCATAACAAATGTCACGCAAACTCAGGCAAGGATTTCAACAAACAAATACTTTTAATTAACAAAAGGCCAGGACAGTTCAAATGTACAACAAAAACAAGCATTCTCTTAACGAATGCCAGTAGGCAACACGTGCCGCCAGTTCAACGAACGCAATCTTGCTGCCAACGCTCCGTGCAGCACGTCAGGTGTGTCAGGTGGGAAGAAGCCGGCATTCTCTCAGGATGGGGCGGGTTTTTAAAAACTTGGTGTTTTTATTCACCAGAGGCAGGAGAAATTGCTGACACTACATTTAGTCTTAAAAAAGACTTAAGACCATTAAAAGAGATTCTACAAATTAAGTATTGTAGCATTATCAACACCAGATCCCTGGTGGTTGAACAGAATTTGAAGAGAAATTATTTAATATTTTTCCTATAAAAATTCTCCAAAATTATGCAAAAGCACATTCTTTCCGAATAACTGTTGTAGTATAACCAGGAGGAGCTCATTGATGTATGACGTGCTTTATGGTCACGCTACACTTAATAACAGTGAAGTTATTGAATATTTTTTTTCAAATGAAAAATCTTCTACATTATACAAAAGCACATTTTCTGATTATAAGCAATGTAGTATAAACAGGAGGAGCTCATTGATGTATGACGTGATCTTTCTCACACTACACTTAATAACAGTGATGTTATTGAATATTTATTATCGTGAAAAATTACCAAGAATTATGCAAAATAATTAATCAACCTCTCAAATTCCTTTTTTTGAGCTTGTGGTCTTGAGCTTCAACTGTCATCATGTATCATACAGCTCCCTCTAGAGCCACAAAAGGCTTCTTACAACTTGTTTCACTGACGCAGCAGCTGCTCTGCACCCTGATTCCTGTAAACAGACTTTATGTGTAAAATCACTGCAGTTCCCCATTAAAATAGGACTCTGCTCTCAGCCTCCTTCCATCCGGCCGGATACAGATCCTGTGAGAGTAAAACGCTGACTACAGAACACCTCAGTGACATGTGCTGAAAGTCAGACAAAAGGAGCGATAGATAACCAATGCATGCCTCTCCTCACATTCATATAACATTACATACATAAATGTTAAGATCAATGTGCACAATTTAAAAAAAAGACATGTTTCTAAACTCTATTACATCATTATATTTGCCTTATATTCCATTTTTAACCCTCCATTCACTGAAAACGTCAGAACCACACATAGCAATCATAAGACTTTATTATAAATGTATATAGATTTCCAAATAGAAAACATTTTAAATGACCCTCCAAAAGTAAACTTATTGTTATTGGGCAGAATTAAAGTGATTAATAGCATATATATGGCATAAATGAAAAGTTAAACCTGCTTTAGAAGCAACACTTATGGATAACCATTTATGATCAAGCATGTTTTAATTTATACTAAAATAATTCAATTAAAAACAGACTTTCATTCCATTTGTTCTTTGTTGGATAAAAATTGGATTAAAAATTGTCTGATAAACATTTGATGAATCTGATTTTCAAAGTAAAACTCATCTCATCATGGTCCTCACTGATCAGGCAGAAGAGGCACCACGCCTCATACACATTTAAACTAATTGAAGGTAACATTAAGAGGAAACAGCTGTTTAAACATAAAGCCAAAAATCTTTTTTGTTTTTAGAAAACCCCCACAGAGACATAGCGTTAAACATTAAAATTCCCCCGTTGTTATTGTATTAAAACATTGGTCCCAGTTAGACTGTATATTTGGTCTAAAAATACATTTCACCACAACATTCACTTCTTTTTCTTGAGATCAGCAACGAGATAGCTCTCCTTTTCCTCAAGGATTTTGTAGAAGACTTCTTTGCCTTCATATCCTGCAGCATTCAGGGGACCAGAGTAGAGCTTCCTCATCTTGTCCCTCGTGGTAGTGATAGCCAAGATTTCATCATAAGTCTCCTGTGTGATGACTTTTTTTTCGAAGAGCTGATCCAAAATGGATGGAATGTTGCTCACTCTATCGATCAGCTCGGCTCTATGTTTAACCACAAAGTGCTCCCCTGAGGAAAGAAGGAACAATGACAGATTAGATTTGGAGATAACATGAAGCCAACTTGATACAATTCTAAGAAAAGGACTTCAGATTAAGTAACAGTGATTTCTATAGTTCAGTTGCATGTGTATTGCATTCATTGAAGCGTTTTGAACTGCATGTGGGTCCCAGGACGAGTACATACTGTTGTTACAGCTAATGAATAAGGGAACATCTCACTGTCACAAAAATATGTTTTCTCCAAATGCCATTCCCACATTTTATTTATGATGACATTTTGGGGAAATGCACTTATTAGCATCTTGCCAAGAGTGAGATTGCATTTAGCTTAGCTTAGCATAGACATTTAGTTTAGCTTAGATTTTTTTAACTCTGGACGGAGCCAGGCTAACTGTTTCCTTTATGCTAAGCTAAGCTAAATGTCTCCAGGCTAAAGTTCTTTTCTTGATACACAAACATCACAGCGGTCTTCTCATCCAACTCCAAGAAAGAACACCAACAAATAATGTTTCCCCAAAGTGTCAAACCATTCATTTCAATAGTAATAATATTACGCAGCACTCATCTGTTCCTTCCATCACTCTTGAGCCTGTGCTCTGTTTGGAGAACAAGTTAGACTTGTTCTACATATACAACCATGCAGCAAATCAGCAACAAGGTTTCAAAGTCAGATTCTGGATTTAAAATTTTCTAAACAATCTGATCAGTGACTGATCTCAGGCAGCATAAATTCAATTTGCTCAGAAGACATCATATTACCTGTGCAGCCACCTTCTGCTCCGGCTGAGGGTCTCACAGCTGAAACAAATTTATGGAAAATTAAAATTGCTTAACGATGAACCGCTCTAGTGTTCATGCATACATACTACTGTTTTTCTATACACACAGCAAGTAAAAATAATCATATTTAATTATAAAATTAGAAAACTAATAAAAGCCACAGACTTTGTCTCTCAAATGCTTTTCCTGCACTTAATTAGTCCTTAAACACCCCCCCCCCCCCCCCCCCCCCCCCCCCCCCCCACTGGTTTTAAGACACATTGTGCGAGTCGGTGTCATCATAAATGTAGAGGGAGGCAGTTTGCCACAGAAATGTAATCCTGGTGGTGTAAATATTGATTGCTTTTATGTTTAGGTGAGCTAAAGACAATGTTTCACTCTGCAGGAAGATAAAGTTCTGTTCTATTCTCAACTTCTACAAAAGATATAAAAGGTCAAATCCAGAAGCACAGTTTTTCAGCTAAACATTTACATCATAATGCTGGAAATACTGTAAAACAACTCGATGCAACTCATTTTTCTACAACAGCTAATCTGTAATTTCTCATGTGAACAAAACACTGTCAAAAACAACTCACTGTCACTGGGACCGGGGTTTGAGGACCGTCCACCAATCTCATTCTCTGCAAAAATAGAAAGACACTATTAGATGATGGAATTACACCTTGAGTTACAGGATTAATGGAGGAAACATTCTGAGATTTCTAAACTGGGATCCTGGGTTTGGGCATAAGATTACGTATTGCTTTATGGTTTATGTACAATGTGGTTAAGTTTTCTTCAAGTCTGTCTTAAAATGATAATCACATGTTCATATATATATATATTAAAAATGTGTTTGTTTTTTATGTTGGACAAACTGAAAAAGTCTTAAAGATTTCCATATCTGAACACAAAACTGCAACGTGTCTGAACACATGCTAATTAAAACATTCTTTTACAGAAGAGCATTTTGTATTCCTGCTCAACCAGTTCAGGTCCTGTTCATACTGGTTGGTAAAGGAGCACATCCAATGTGTGTGATGGGAGGAAAAATCCACACTTCTTGTTCTGTGTTAAAATGTTCATCATGTTGAATTGATTTTTAACTGGTCTGTGCAAATGTTGGTGCGTTTAGGTGTAAAACCACTTCATCAATTGTAAAATATAAGAATATTATGTTTTTGCCAGATAGACCTGTAGACTGTACTTAATAAAATGTATTATAGCTGCATTCAACCCAGGGGAGGCTCTGGTATTTTGCACGCTGGCTCACTGGAAAAGATTACAGGGACACTTAATATAATTCATATAATTAATATCAATAACACCTGTGCTTTTCCTACTACGACAAATCAAAATGTCTGCCGTGAAAAGGGCCCTTCATTTAGCAGCTGTGCCATTTTGCTGTATTAAGCTGGAAATAAGCCTTGACTGGACCTACATATGCACACATGGGCTTTGTAGTTTTTATTTACCAGAGAGACTTTGACTACATAACAAGGAAAAGTGTTTCTTTTTATTTCGTGTCTCAGTGAGCTGCACTGAATGACACAATAAAGACGGGGGTCCCTGTACGTCTGTTATGAAGCAACAACAATTACAGTAAAAGCCCTCTTTGATGCCCAATGAGCAAGAACACGTGATGAGGTGCATATAAGCTGCTCTACAACCCTGCTTCATGCATCTGGTGCCCTTTTTATTTCTTTATTTCACCCTCAGACAGTTGAGTCCGCCACTGCTCCAAAGCGAAAGTAAAAATAAGGCGGGTTGGTTCAAACTATATGTTTTTCACTTTGATTTTCAACTTTAATATTGTAGAAAATATGCTATGCTGCAAAAATTACCACCTTTCCAATTAAACGCGCTCATTTGTCGCTTAATTATCTGCAAGCACACTTTTAAGGGTTTAACGATCTTAAACTGAATATAGATTCTGCTCTCATTCCACATCAAAACCATGAAGCCGAGAGATATTTACCGAGTTTTGTTGCTTCCTTTTTGCAGCCGATCGCTCCCAATAACTCTACAACCACGTCAAGAGCCCCGGGCTCGGTAAAAGTTGAAACCAAGACATCAGCGACCACTATGAAGCTTTTATTCTCCACCTGGTTGCGTTTGACCCGCGGCTCTCCTTCTCGGTCCAAAAGCTCGTCGATGAACTCCTTAAAGTTCACATCTGTCAGGTTCGCCAACGTGTCTTTAATCAACCTTTTTGCGGTTTTGGGGGCCATTTCTTAGCGAAAGATCCCGGACTGTCGAGCAAATGTTTCGATATCAGCAGAGGAAGAAGAATAAGGTTCTCTTCCTTATGGTGTAACTACATATACATACAAAGATACATATGATGCCTTCAGGGGCTGTCGGAAAATGTTATGATCAAGATATATCGATAAATACCATAATTGATAATAATGATTATAGTTTAATGTAAAAAATGAACAATTACAGTAATTCATTAATTCATTAATTAATTGAAAGTGAACTTAACCCTCCTGTTGTGTTCCATGTTTTCGCTCTGTAAACATGTAGTTGATTTAATGGACACACTTCCTCTCCCAGACCTCCACATGCAAAGGTGTTTGAGTGCGCGCACACACACACACACACACACACACACACACACACACACACACACACACACACACCTCAATCCCCTTCTTGGCTTTCATGGCAACCCACCAGGGAACCCTTCCCTTCACAGTAATGAAGAAACTAACCTGGTGGAAGAAACATGTCACCCAGTGCAACGATGGGACTCATTTACGTGTTTTTAATAGTGTTACAATGAAGCTCTGTGCCACAGAATGATAAGAGGACGAGGCTTTGGATACACAGACAATAATAGTCGTTCACTTTTGTCTTTTCATGGGGTTAATTGAGTGTTAAGAGAAATATAGAATATTGGCAAATGTGCAAAAGAATATAACAAAGGCTCATCTAGTTCTGACCCACAGACAGAAACTAAAAGCTGCAAAGCTTGTGGTCAACATGTGATGCACCAATAAGACAAAGCTGGAACCTCTGGCCTGCTTACACTCCACTGAATGGAGTGTTGTTCATGCTGCAGCCACAGACGTGGTTTAGTAGCCGACAGGAAAGTACACAATTGCTTTAAAAAAATGTTTTTAGTAGCACATAAGACTAACCCAAATACCTTTGTACCTTTGCAACAGACTGTAAGGCATTATAAATGATCATTTAGTGGTGATGGAAATTTAAAACAGCACATTAGTATTTGATTCAAATTCAATCAAATTCCTTTTAGTTCACATGAGGTTTGCTGTATGATTACAATTTTCAGAATTATTCCCATTATTACCCAAGATTGAGACTCTGTCAGTGTTTCGGTTCACTTCATGAAGATACAAAAACATGTTTAATTCAAAAGAGGAATAATTGTATAAATAAATGTAATTTATGATGATTGAGCACGTGTAAAGTTCTGGTTGGGAGAGTATGGACAAAGGTTGTTCTGCTGTGTCAGCAGTGTACTTATCTCTCTGATCTCATGTATATATGGCTCTTTGACTGGTTATGGTTGCTAGGAGGCTATGGTTGGGAGGGGTTTAAAAACCGGCTCATGTTAATATTTCCGACAGCATTTGAAAGCAGCACTTCTTTTTCTTGTCCAGATTGCAATCAAGCGCGCGTTGAGGCACGCGCTGGAGAATCTGAGTAAGACGGACTTTCTTACGTTTTGTCAGGAGCTGAGGGACCGCAGAGAGGAGCCGCGGGTCCTCTACAGCCACGTGGAGGATAAAAGTGCTTTGCAGATCACAAACCTGGGGAACATCCCAAGTCCTTGCATCATCGGTTCCCTCACTTTCGTCTTAGTCCCTCCCACCAGGGATACGTGGAGAGAGGAAGCGAGGAAATATGTTTTAAGAGAAAAGAGACTTTCCTCTGAAGCGTCACATGAAGCGACGTCTGTTTCTGATGACGGCGACTCTGATCACAGCTGGATCAGATGTCAGTCGGCTTTAACAGCTGGAGAGACTTTTGAGAAGTGTGTGTCTGTACACATGATGACTGTACTTAATAATAGGAACTAATAATATTAATAACTAATATATTTACACTGTGTTCTGTGGTATTTATACTGTGTTCTGTGTCCTGTTTATAAGCGCAGCTGACCGATTAAAGGCGGAATGCTTGTTGTCTTATTTATGAATTATTTGCGTCTGTACGTTTTGAAATTCAGATCGTAAAGTCATTATTAATTAGCCCAGAATATGATTATGGTTTCTCTTGAACACTGGAATGAATGTATTAGGCTCCATGTTTCAGGTTAAATGAATTGATATAACTCATCAAACCAGACACTCGGGAATGATCAGCCTCACGTGACTGAATGAAATGATGATAAATTATGTAAAAAGTGTTTCGTCTCTCCAGCTCTCTCTGACTTTAATTGTATCCATAATATAAGTTATTGAGGGAAATATCAGCTCATGGAAAGACAAATCTTTCTAATAAATGAAGAAAGTTGTTTGTGGTCCTTTTGTTGTTCAGTCTACAATAAACATATTTTTAAACCAGACGGTGAATCAGAAAACTAATCAAATATAAAGCTTGAGTTTAATCTGTGATCTGTCTACACTCTGGTGTTAAACTCCAGTCAGTGAGTCAGTCCGATCAGCTGCAGCGTCCAATCACATAGCTGATGAACAATGAGGGGGCGTGTCGGCCGTTAAAACACTTCCTGGAAGGCTGTTCTCGCGCATCCTCGCTCATGGCTCCTCGATCCTCAGAGCAGAAATAAGAGCTTTGGGACGGCGGTCAATATGGTGTCAATTTTGTATCTGGTGTTACATATTGGTCATGCAAAGAAAACAATTTAATCAAAAACAACGCAACATTTCTTACAGCGACATTTTGCAGGTTTAGCACCTTTTAAAATGTGTCCTGATAAAAGGTCAGGGGATCACCAAGGTGATTACAATTCATTCATCCTCATGGGGACATGCACGTGTGGGCCAATGTGTACAAATGCGTTTCATTTCATGGCAGTCCATCAAATTGTTTTCGAGACATTTCACTCAAAACCACGCATGTGAACCTCATGGTGACGCTTTAGGAAAAGTCAGGGGACCGGGGGGGGGGGGGGGGGGGGTATCTGTACTAAATTTCATGACAATTCATCTGATAGTTGAGATGAGCACAACTTGAGATTTCACCGGTAAGACGTTGAGCAATATGAGTTTGACAGAGAAACATCAGACAATATAAATTTGTTTAAAAAGTACAAAGTGACATTTATAATAATAGAACATAAAGTATAATCTGCTCCAACTCTTTATAATAACAATATGTGCATATTGGTGTATATATAGATTAAATGACTGAACTCTTCTCTTGATGTATGTGATATTTTGTTTTTACTCAATACAAATTCACAATACAGAACATAGGTTCACAATTGCACCAGTTTGACCAAATCACTGATTCTTTATACTAATGTCACCCGAAATCGTCACCAGAAGGAGAATTGTACAGCAGCTGTCAAAAGTAATAGTAAATCTTTTTACTTATTGGTTATAAAAAGAAATGGAGGTTCACTAATAATTTCCTTTAAAATGTTTATATTTTGAGACAGTATTGCACCAAGAAACTGTTAAGAGTGAACCTCACTTAAACTAATGACCACTGGGATGGTTTTCTAACCCAAAATGTATTTTCAGAAGAAGCATTAAGTTAATATAAGATGTATTGTGTGTTTGAGTTTGTATGTTCAATTATGAAAGTGGCCTAAACCAATATTCTGCTTTGTGGAAAGTAAACAGGACATTGTTTTAAATATGTTGATGCTTACATTACATTACAGTCATTTAGCAGACGCTTTTATCCAAAGCGACTTACAATTCAGTATCTATCTACACACCGTAGGCACAGCTACAGGAGCAATTTTGGGGTTAAGTGACTTGCTCAAGGACACATTGACATGAGAATAGCGGAGCAGGCCGGGGATCGAACCGCCGATCCTCTGATTGAAGGCGATGCTAAATACATTCTGGTTCAAATAAAGCAAAATTGAGCAAACAATCTTTAAAAACTTGGTGTTTTTATTCATCAGAGGCAGGAGAAATTGCTGACACTACATTTTGTCTTAAAAAAAGTTGAGACCATTAAGAGAGATTTTCTGAACTAAGTATTGTAACATTATCAACACAAGATCCTTGGTGGTTGATTTAAAGGTAACATTAAGAGGAAACAGTTTAAACATAAAGCCAAAAAGCTTTTTTGTTTTTAGAAAACCCCCACAGAGACATAGTGTTAAACATTAAAATTCCCCCGTTGTTATTGTATTAAAACATTGGTCCCAGTTAGACTGTATATTTGGTCTAAAAATACATTTCACCTCAACATTCACTTCTTTTTCTTGAGATCAGCAACGATAAATGTCTCCTTTTCCTCAAGGATCTTGTAGAAGACTTCTTTGCCTTCAGGTCCAGCTTCATACAGGGGACCAGAGTAGAGCTTCTTCATCTTCTCCCTCGTGGTAGTGACAGCCAAGATTTTCATTTTAAATCCACTTCATCCCCTGAGAAAAGAAGGAAAAATGACAGATTAGATTTGGAGATAACATGAAGCCAACTTGATACAATTCTAAGAAAAGGACTTCAGATTAAGTAACAGTGATTTCTATAGTTCAGTTGCATGTGTATTGCATTCATTGAAGCGTTTTGAACTGCATGTGGGTCCCAGGACGAGTACATACTGTTGTTACAGCTAATGAATAAGGGAACATCTCACTGTCACAAAAATATGTTTTCTCCAAATGCCATTCCCACATTTTATTTATGATGACATTTTGGGGAAATGCACTTATTAGCATCTTGCCAAGAGTGAGATTGGCATTTAGCTTAGCTTAGCATAGACATTTAGCTTGGCTTAACATAGACATTTAGCTTAGCTTAGCATAGACATTTAGCTTAGCTTAGCATAAAGACTGGAGGCACGGGAGCACAGCTAGTCTGTCCAAAGTTTGTGTTTTTTGTACCAAACAAACAAGATATAGGACGATTTTTGAACTCTGGACGAAGCCAGGCTAACTGTTTCCCTTCACTTCCAGTCTTTATGCTAAGCTAAGCTAAATGTATCCAGGCTCAAGTTCTTTTCTTGATGCACAAACATCAGAATCAGAACCGTTTATTGCCAAGTACGTTACACATACAAGGAATTTGTCATGATGAAATGGTGCAACAATAAACAATGATTACAGTGCAATAATCAAGACATAATTTAGAAATACAAACATATTAAAATGTACAATAAAATATAATGCACAAACAAACAGTACTTTAAAACAAGTGTAATGTAAGTGTAATGTAAAAGTGTCAAGTGTATTTAAATATAGAAACATAGAAGGGATGTACAACGGAGTGTACCGGTAGGAAATTGTCCTGGGGATGACAGAGTCGGTGTCAGTCACAGCGGTCTTCTCATCCAACTCCAAGAAAGAACACCAACAAATAATGTTTCCCCAAAGTGTCAAACCATTCATTTCAATAGTAATAATATTACGCAGCACTCATCTGTTCCTTCCATCACTCTTGAGCCTGTGCTCTGTTTGGAGAACAAGTTAGACTTGTTCTACATATACAACCATGCAGCAAATCAGCAACAAGGTTTCAAAGTCAGATTCTGGATTTAAAATTTTCTAAACAATCTGATCAGTGACTGATCTCAGGCAGCATAAATTCAATTTGCTAAGAAGACATCATATTACCTGTGCAGCCACCTCCTGGTCCGACTGAGGGTCTCACAGCTGAAACAAATTTATGGAAAATTAAAATTGCTTAACGATGAACCGGTCTAGTGTTCATGCATACATACTACTGTTTTTCTATACACACAGCAAGTAAAAATAATCATATTTAATTATAAAATTAGAAAACTAATAAAAGCCACAGACTTTGTCTCTCAAATGCTTTTCCTGCACTTAATTAGTCCTTAAACACCCCCCCCCCCCCCACTGGTTTTAAGACACATTGTGCGAGTCAGTGTCATCATAAATGTAGAGGGAGGCAGTTTGCCACAGGAAATGTAATCCTGGTGGTGTAAATATTGATTGCTTTTATGTTTAGGTGAGCTAAAGACAATGTTTCACTCTGCAGGAAGATAAAGTTCTGTTCTATTCTCAACTTCTACAAAAGATATCAAAGGTCAAATCCTGAAGCACAGTTTTTCAGCTAAACATTTACATCATAATGCTGGAAATACTGTAAAACAACTCGATGCAACTCATTTTTCTACAACAGCTAATCTGTAATGTCTCATGTGAACAAAACACTGTCAAAAACAACTCACTGTCACTGGGACCGGGGTATGAGGACCGTCCACCAATCTCATTCTCTGCAAAAATAGAAAGACACTATTAGATGATGGAATTACACCTTGAGTTACAGGATTAATGGAGGAAACATTCTGAGATTTCTAAACTGGGATCCTGGGTTTGGGAATAAGATTACGTATTGTTTTATGGTTTATGTACAATGTGGTTAAGTTTTCTTCAAGTCTGTCTTTATTTCGTGTCTCAGTGAGCTGCACTGAATGACACAATAAAGACGGGGGTCCCTGTACGTCTGTTATGAAGCAACAACAATTACAGTAAAAGCCCTCTTTGATGCCCAATGAGCAAGAACACGTGATGAGGTGCATATAAGCTGCTCTACAACCCTGCTTCATGCATCTGGTGCCCTTTTTATTTCTTTATTTCACCCTCAGACAGTTGAGTCCGCCACTGATCCAAAGCGAAAGTAAAAATAAGGCGGGTTGGTTCAAACTATTTTTTTCACTTTCATTTTCAACTTTAATATTGTAGAAAATATGCTATGCTGCAAAAATACCACCTTTCCAATTAAACGTGCTCATTTGTCGCTTAATTATCTGCAAGCACACTTTTAAGGGTTTAACGATCTTAAGCCGAATATAGATTCTGCTGTCATTCCACATCAAAACCATGAAGCCGAGAGATATTTACCGAGTTTTGTTGCTTCCCCTGTGCAGCCGATCGCTCTCAATAACTCTACAACCACTGCAGGAGCCCTGAGCTCGGTAAAAGTTGAAACCAAGACATTAGCGACCACTATGAAGCTTTTATCCTCCAGCTGGTTGCGTTTGACCCGCGGCTCTCCTTCTCGGTCCAAAAGCTCGTCGATGAACTTCTCAAAGTTTTCCTTTGTCAGGTCCGCCAACGTGTCTTTAATCAACCTTTTTGCGGTTTTGGGGGCCATTTCTTAGCGAAAGATCCCGGACTGTCGAGCAAATGTTTCGATATCAGCAGAGGAAGAAGAATAAGGTTCTCTTCCTTATGGTGTAACTACATATACATACAAAGATACATATGATGCCTTCAGGGGCTGTCGGAAAATGTTATGATCAAGATATATCGATAAATATCATAATTGATAATAATTATTATAGTTTAATGTAAAAAATGAACAATTACAGTAATTCATTAATTCATTAATTAATTGCAAGTGAACTTAACCCTCCTGTTGTGTTCCATGTTTTCGCTCTGTAAACATGTAGTTGATTTAATCTGATTGGCATAAAGTTCCATTCATGTTGTCCACACTGAACATCTGCATCATTTACGTTAAAGTCTGGGTGTTTTATTTTACACCTAAGATTGTCCCGGGCAAAAATGAATGAGATTACAATTAGTGTAGTTCAGGCTCATGTCCATTCATCAGATGAACACACTTCCTCTCCCAGACCCCCACATGGTGTTTGAGCGCGCGCGTACACGCGCACACACACACACACACACACACACACACACACACACACACATCTCAATCCCCTTCTTGGCTTTCATGGCAACCCACCAGGGAACCCTTCCCTTCACAGTAATGAAGAAACTAACCTGGTGGAAGAAACATGTCACCCAGTGCAACGATGGGACTCATTTACGTGTTTTTAATAGTGTTACAATGAAGCTCTGTGCCACAGAATGATAAGAAGACGAGGCTTTGGATACACAGACAATAATAGTCGTTCACTTTTGTCTTTTCATGGGATTGATTGAGCGTTAAGAGAAATATAGAATATTGGCAAATGTGCAAAAGAATATAACAAAGGCTCATCTAGTTCTGACCCACAGACAGAAACTAAAAGCTGCAAAGCTTGTGGTCAACATGTGATGCACCAATAACACAAAGCTGGAACCTCTGGCCTGCTTACACTCCACTGAATGGAGTGTTGTTCATGCTGCAGCCACAGACGTGGTTTAGTAGCCGACAGGAAAGTACACAATTGCTTTAAAAAAATGTTTTTAGTAGCACATAAGACTAACCCAAATACCTTTGTACCTTTGCAACAGACTGTAAGGCATTATAAATGATCATTTAGTGGTGATGGAAATTTAAAACAGCATATTAGTATTTGATTCAAATTCAATCCTGATTTCCTTTTAGTTCACATGAGGTCTGCTGCATGATTACAATTTTCAAAATTATTCCCATTATTCCCCAAGATTGAGACTCTGTCAGTGTTTCAGTTCATTTCATGAAGATACAAAAACATGTTTAATTCAAAAGAGGAATAAAAAAACACATAATTTTGCATTGACTGTTCGGTTAATTGTATAAATAAATGTAATTTATGATGATTGAGCACGTGTAAAGTTCTGGTTGGGAGAGTATGGACAAAGGTTGTTCTGCTGTGTCAGCAGTGTACTTATCTCTCTGATCCCATGTATATATGGCTCTTTGACTGGTTAGGGTTGCTAGGAGGCTATGGTTGGGAGGGGTTTAGCGAACGGCTAATGTTAATATGTCCGACAGCATTTGAAAGCACCACTTCCTTTTCTAGGCGTAACCTAAATTTTAAATTTTAGGCGGGCAATGATGAACTTTAGAACCTTCTAGAAGCGGATAATAAAAAATGGCCCAGACTACAATCAAGCGCGCGTTGAGGCACGCGCTGGAGAATCTGAGTAAGACGGACTTTCTTACGTTTTGTCAGGAGCTGAGGGACCGCAGAGAGGAGCCGCGGGTCCTCTACAGCCACGTGGAGGATAAAAGTGCTTTGCAGATCACAAACCTGCTGGTTTCAACCTTCACCGAGCCCAACGCGCTTCAAGTGGCTCTGGATTTACTGAGGCTGATAAACTGCTACGAGGAGGCAGAGTCCCTGTGTGAGTAAACAATGGTGACTGACGTGCATTCAAAAGTGTCCAGGTCCGCCCGCAGGACGTTGTGCGTGTGCTCGATACTGTAACTGTAAACTACCACTTCCTGCTGTAATCCTTAAAGCGGCTTTAACCAATAGATGTATAATATATAATAACAATGTATCAAAGTCATAATTCATTCATTAGGTGGCAAGAAACACGACTTCAAATCCAGGTTGCTCCACAAATGCAATAATGTAAATATAAATACATAAGCTTAGGGACGTCTAAACACTATGGAAAGAATATATATGTGTGTGTGTGTATATATATATATATATATATATATATATATATATATATATATATATATACATACATGAACCTAAAAGTGGCTGAGGCCAGCTGGCTTGTACCAAAAGACAACCTAGTGCTTGCAGGCATATTGCACCTAAACACAAATCAAATACATTGCTCCTAAAATGAGTTCAAGCATGAAAATCCCAAAGGACATTGGGACAGTCATTTCTTTAACTGTATTAATTGGTTAAGCGTCTTGTAAAGTCAATACTGCAGGTCAGTAGTGTGTATATTGGTGGGGTCTATGTGGATCTGCCTTTCACCGTATCATCTGTCTCCACAGCTTCAAAAACCAAAGCCTGTAAGGACGTAAGTTAAAGTTGAAAATTCAAATATTCAAGTACTCTCTTTAAAATATTGGTAGTTCAAATGATACTGGTGTTGTCATTTTCGTTCCTCTTCTTCAGAAAGGTGACCCTACCTTCCGTAAGACCTCGGCCGGGAAGTTGGAGACGAAGCCCTCCCAGGAGGCTCTGAACCTTCAGGCCGCCCGGCGGCCTTTACGGGCTGCTGGACCCAGAGGTCCTCCTGTGTCGGTGAAGACGCCGGAGGAGGTGGAGGCTGAAGCGAAGGCACGCGTCCTCTCGGAGGGCGGGGACGCTCGCATCGAAAGGCTGGTTCTGAGCAGGCGTACGATTCAGTTTGGCCAGTACAAAGGTCAAAGCTTCAAATGGCTGTTGGAGAACGATGTGGGCTACACTGCCTACCTGTTGGCTGATCACCAGAAGCAGCGACAGGGTCAGAACTCGATGATGGTCAACAAGGTACTGCAAAGGAACAGGACATGCTGTCTGCCTTCTGAAATTTACAAGCTCCCAAAAGTTTATAGTTTCAAGGTATTATATATTATATATAAGACAAAATACACAGAAAACAAAGTTAAAGATGAACTCGACTGATAGCATTATTATAAAAAAAAATCTAATTTTCCATTTCGCAATTATATTGTTTTAGTGAATTCTTTTGGCCGCGATAATCATGTAGTAAAATTCTAGTACTGCGACAGCCCTAACGCCAACACACACCACGCTGCACTGTGCACCCAATCCCACTTTAAAAAGCAGATTTCCTCCTATAACACCAGTCTTAGTTGTGTTTTTATAGAACTGTATACAGTATATGTGTATTAAGGAGTCGTTTATGTGTATTTGTCTCAAATTTTCTTGAGGAACAAATTGAGTGTTTTTAATTGAATTAAATATGAACCGTGCAGCTTTATTAATAACATACGTTTCATTGTTCACGTCTCGTCATTTGAAGGATTCCTTGAACCGATACGCAATTGCTTACCCTGAGGTTTTGACAGAAGTCACATTTCGCCAAGAAGGAGAGGCCCTTGTTGGATTTGGTCGTCACGAGTCGGACACGCTGCGGGAGCTGTACGAGTCGAAGGACGAGGACAAGATCAGGTTTGGTAGAATGCATTCGTAAACGGCAGTGGATCTTGGTGTGAGCAACGCTGGCAGACATTAAAGGCGACCCGCTCTACCCTTTTCTACACAGCTATGTCAACTACCTCCGGAACATGAGGTCAACCTGCAACCCAGGGTCCAAAATGGACGTCGCTGTCACATACATTTTGCAGCGTGACCAAAATCTGGCCACAAACAGGCCGACCACCAGTAAGAAAGGGGTCCAAAGCACCAGACGCCAGCCAACCACTGCCTCGAGGTCTGTGTGTAAAGACTGTTTCTGTAGGTGGTGAAGTATGTGTGGTTGAAGACCTCTGTCTCCTCAAGGTTTTCCATATCAATGTCTACTGCAGACTTGCTGAAGTAACTCTAAAGTGTCTGTTGAATTGCTTTGGCATTTTGTCTTTTGTTCGAATCCGTCTCACATGAAGTACTACCATTCCCCAAATAGTGCTTTATATTTCAAGTGATCTAGATTTATCCACTTCTTTCAAAAGGGAACTCCAGTGAAGAAACGATGTATCACACTATTGTGTCATGCAAACAGCTATTCCCTATCTATCCATCTAGCTAGATGCCATTTAATGGGAGCAAATCTATGAACCCCCAGAAAACAGTGTAAAGCTCATAGCATCGTGGAAACATATCCCTGCAACGTAGTTCAGTACAATATTGCAAGGGTTATTTTATTTTGGAAAACAAATTGAAGCTGCAGAGGCCGATATATCTTGACTTTTAGTCCATATTATAACTCCATATCAAGATGGTGTATATTCCCTCTTCATGTTATAATCCTTCCACTTCAGCTCAGTAGAGAAACCTTTTCCGGGGAATCACAAAGAGGAGATTTCCAACTAAAAGAGCTACAACTTTGGAAGAATTGAATAATGTGAACCTGTCCTTTTTAAAAATGTGTCGAGGTAACCACGGTGACGTAATCAGAGTCATTTTCTCAGACACCAGAAAGCTCCTCCAGACGTTGGACCACGCTTTTATAAAAATACTGCTCGTGGCGTTTAAACTGAACTTAATGTGTACAATCGGCAGAGTGTCTCTTGTAGATAATTGGACGATGAATGCATCGTCCCGGCTCACTGTCCTCTGCCTCCCCTCCAGGTCTATACAGAGGAAGCCGAGAGGGAGCTGGAGGAAGACGTCATTCCCCCCGCCGCCCCGTTAGTGACCCTCGTTCTCTTTGGAAGTCAGCGGCCTGTCGTCCTCTTCAGCCTAAAATATAAAGGAGTCATAAGTTGTTTTCACCAGTCTGAAGCATTCTTTTTCAATGACAGAGGGTCTCGTATGCTGTACAGAGTCTAAAGCCCCTTCAGGTAAATTTGTGATATTGGGCTATATGAATAAAATTGACCAAAACATTATTTATTACCATTAATAAACCCCTTTTATTACAACTCTTGTGCTGTAAATGGTGCCTTATTTTTTTTAACAGTGTGAACAGTCATCATTTATTAAAAAGAGCATTTTCTGTAATGCAATCCTTCTCTTTAGGTAAAGGTAATGTAAAAAAACGGCCTGCTATACAGTAAAACGTACATAGAGGCCTTCGTCTACATGAAGCTTGTTTTGGTTTGGTTTTTTTAGACAATAAAAGGTTAATTTATACAAACTACTATATTGTGGAAATAGGATCAATGTTGATAAAGTTATGATTTTTAAGAAATAATGTGAGCCACAGAGGGAAAAGACCCAAGAAAGACTTTATTATGACAAAGTACAAAATATTGATTCGTTTCTGCAGACGGGCCTCTTATGACAATAGTCTTGCTGGATATTCATCATGGTTCATTATGGTGCGACAATGTTCACGTCCTGATGAGCACACATGCGTCGATGCATCGAGTGTTTCCCTGAGAAGAGAAGAGAAGAGAAGAGAAGAGAGAGGAGAGAAGAATCCCTTATACAGCGACCGCCTTCATCCGGAGATGTTGCTTTGTGAAACATATGTCAAGAGTAAAAACTAATCTTTCCACCTTTGAAATTGTAAAGATTACATACTAAACGTAAATACATGAAATGGCTGTTGCAGAAAAAATACAGACCATGAATAAAATCAGCAATGGGGTTTGATTTCACGAACATTTGAAGGGTTATGGCTTTAATGTGACAAAATGAACAGCTGGTTGTTACATGAATGATGGAGAGATCATTTTGCACTTGGATCATGTTTGTATATTGTGGATGTAATTGTTTGTCTTCCTCTTAAGAGAGAAAATAGCAAACTTCCAGCCTGCAGGCAGTGAAACGTGCTCTGACATGTACAACCAATGTCTCCTTCATGAGGGCCTTACATCTGTAAACATTGCAGGACATTTTACTTTGAATAGTAACTCTTTGCTCAACGCTGTCAACTTCCGTGCATGCAGGACAAAACCATGTTTGAGGTCAACTCACTGTCAAAGTGGGATGTTTAATGTCCTCCAGTTGTCATTCTGGCTGTGAAAAAAACCCCAGAAACAAATGTTAAATGTTAAACAGCACTGACACATTTACTGCATACTGTTTATTCCTTAATAAACGTTCGTCTGGGTCATTGCCAAAGAATTCATTAGATTCCCAGATTGTTTATTCAAGTTCATTTCAACCGTAAGAAAAGGCAGCCCAGCCACGCATTACCTACTTTCCAGGGAACTAAATGAAGCTGCTCTGTAGAAGGGAACAGACTGAAACAACGTATTGATGATTCTTCAGCTGTAGTGCACACACTCTGCCCACAGGGTAAACAAAAAATAATAATAATAACCTGCAAGTTGTTTTAGGTGATTGTGTAAGCTATTATGTTGAGTATGTTAAAGAAGCAGTGTTCCGGTGTATGTGTTTTGTGCTTTTATTGTGGAGGAGGAGACGGAAGGAGAGAGAGGAAAGTGTTTTCTGAGAAGGGTGTGAGAAGGGTTAAAGTAGCGGTCATCTTGGCGCCGAATACGGAGCCCCGTGTCTGCTATTTTATTATTATTCTAAGGTATAGGCGCAATATAAAAGTTATAAAAGTTGGGGTTATAGACTAATGTGGTTTACAAACAGCAGTAATAACTTGATATAGGCTTCATGCTGCAATTAACCACGGACACGCACCGTGTCCTGAAGGCTGCGGCGGCTTATCTCACCAAGTCTGCCCGCCTCTTCGTTGAGGTTAATCTGTCTCAGTATTTCCACGGACACTTCAACAGCTCCGCGCTCGGTAAAAGTGGAAACTAGGACGTCCACGACTTGTAAGCGGGTTTTCCCCTCCACCCTGTTGCACCTGACTTGCGGCTCTTCTCTGCGGTCCAGAAGATCGTGGCAGAACCTGTCAAAGTTGACACTCGACAGGTCGTCCATCATTTCCACTAAAGCCATCTTAATTGTTTTGGGAGGCATTTCTTAAACCTATTAGCGGTGAAGAGATCTGAATTTTGATTTGTTCCCGTTTGGGCTGCAGGCGGTCGATATATGATATATGTCCCTCCTCCTCCTCAATGTATCGATGAACCCACCCGAGTTTGACACATTCAGGAAGGACGCGTTCACTGCCGCTATCGGAGTATCGAAATTATGAAACCCCACGTGTCAATGTTACATCACTCTTACTGTGACGCGTCCTCTCGTCCCCAGCATTAAAATACATCACCGATAATGGGATGTAAATTAAAAAGTGCAAATGTCTATTACAATATAATATGACAGACAGTATGAAGACCCTATTGACACTCTTATCACACACTCTAATAGTTCTTACCCTGAATTGTATTTAAAATATATATGAGTTCCACATAATAGGTCATAAACGCTCTGTACCTAGCAGCACCAGAAGGCAGCAATAGATAAGGAAGAGCCTGTGGCCTATATGTGATATAACCAGTAACCGAATATCATCTCAGTTTAATTAGCATCACTGGCTCGGCTCCTGCAGTTCTAACTTCTTCTATCAACTACATGCCAAATATAAATGTGTAATATATACAACTTAAACATATTATAGCTACAATTCAACACAAAGTATTCAACATTTTGATGGTAAAGGCAGAATCCAGACTAAAAAGTGTGTGTGTGTGTGTGTGTGTGTGTGTGTGTGTGTGTGTGTGTGTGTGTGTGTGTGTGTGTGTGTGTGTGTGTGTAATGAGACTCTTCACACGATTCTATGTTTATATACAGTTTATTTACACAAAACAATCATCACACAGGCTAAAACGTTCACAGTGCGTGCCTGGAAATGATCTCAGTTTACGTTATTCTGACAGAGGTAGACATGAGTTTTGAATCAAAAAATAATAATATAAATGCACAAAACTCTACAAGGCGGTCATATAAACACTATTTACACATCGATTCCTTCTTAGAAACACATCAAATGAAAATATGGCCCCTGACGTTGCAAAAGAAGAATCCATTTATTGTGCTTTTAATGCCCCCTGTGCTGCAGTTACTTAGCCCTGAGGTGCTATGTGTTTATGGGTCGGGTATTGGGAGACCGATCCATCATTTAAGAAAAGACTGAATATGAATTTATGAGTCTTTGGTTATTTGACTCCCTGAAATGCAGCATGCATAGACCGGCTGTCTGTGACATCATCACCCCATGAGGATACTGTATAGTTCAGCCAGAGCTCGAGGAGGCAGCGTTCCCTTCGTAGACTGTGGGCCTAGTACTCCTGGTAGTCGTGTTAACCGCTTTCCTACTGAGACGCCCATGTTTCGCTGCTGTGCTCCGATGCCGCCGGCACCCCGGGGCACGACGGCCACGACTCCGTGTTCGTGGGCAGAACGTTCAGACTGGTCAGCACCTCCTGTGCCGTCTTTCCCAGCATGCCCTGTATGTCGCAGACGAAGCGGTAGACGTAGCGTTTGCCCGCCGTCTTGTGGATGATGTTCTTGTGGTAGTAGTAGCGCAGGCCGCGGCTCAACTTCTCGTAGTTCATCTTGGGTTTGTTCTTGCACTGGCCCCAGCGCTTAGCCACCTGTGGGATTAACAAAACACAAAAAAAAACACACAGATCAATGTGTGTTTGTACCTCAGAAAAACAATGAATGTAGCAAATGTGGAAGAAGTACTTAGATCCTTTACTTAAGCGCCAAAACAACAATGCAAAAACACTCCAAAGTCCTGCATTCAAAGTACATAACTAAAAGTAGATGTACTGCAACTATCACACATATGTAGCATGTTACGGTTGTAGCTGCTTGAGGAGAAACTGGTTCTAACTACTTCATATTTGACTGTAATGACTGTAATGTAATGTAATATACTGTTATAATACACGCTAGTTTAGTCCAGTGGTTTACAATCTAGGGGTCTGGCGTCTCCAAAGGGTCACAAGATAAATGTGAGCAGTCGTGAGATGATTCACTTTACGCTCCCTGAAATCTGACTCCCCATTTGTCAAATGTTTTACCATTATTTGTGAGTTCGATGAAACAAGGGGGCCAAACTAAGCTAACTAAATACTTAGTGTTACATTACAAAGGTGATTTGTACCGATTCGATCAACAACAACAACAAAAAGCTAGGATAATTTGACCTCTTTGGGCTTTGAACATTGATTTAACTTAAAACCATCTGAGAAGTTTAGAAGGGAAATCTGCGAACAACTCAGACATCTGAAATGTGACAAGGGGCCCTGATTAGACGTTGATATTTTGTAATGTCCAAAAAGGCTGGAAACCACTGGTTTAATTCTTAACAATGCGTTTTATTTTACAATCTTAATCTAAAAGGAAAGTATTAGTTGTTAAAAAGTACAATATTTCCCTCTGAAATGTACTGTTGTATAAGTTTAAGTAAATGTACTTTCTTTCCACTACTATACTCCAAAACAAGAGATCTCTTTACCTCTGAGGGGTCGGACATCTTGAACTCCCAGCCGTCTCCCGTCCAGCAGATGAAGGTGCGACAGGCAGAGTCCAGAAGTAGCTCCAGTAAAAACTGCCACAACTGGATTGGACCGGAACCTGAAAGAATGAATCAAATTGTATTAATTTGGTTACAGAACTGTTGAGTTTTGGTTAACCTGTTATAACCAACGGTTATAGAAGTATATTGTGATCCTTTACTTGCATAATTTAGGGTTAGCTGCATAATAGATACTGCATTACCAGTTGAATTCAAATTTGAAATAAACACGAATATGTACTTAAAGACTTGAAAAAGTCTGAAAAATGGCCACTATGAGTGTTTTACTATATATATTTTACGATCAGAATATTATTACTCATGCATTAATATGAAGGTAGTATTTCAATGTCGTAGTTAGTCAACATGGTGCTATTTTCTATAATTGATACACTTTTTTTTTTAGAGCAGCTCAGAAGAGATGAGAGCTCTAACCTGGATAAGTTGACATTCCCGTCATATGTCCCTCCCTGTCTAGCCTCTGGGGGTGGGTGTTCTTGCGTTTGACCACACGGGGGCAGTAGTGCTCTGAGGACTGAGGGCCGTGGGCCGGAGGCGGGTGAGGTGGGGGGGCGGTGAAGCTGGGAGAGGAGTACTCGGGCCAGAAAGACGAGGGCTGCCTCTGTCCGTCAGAGTCGTAGAGTTCAGCCGAGTGACACGAGTAGCTCTGATCTGTCTCACCTGGAGCAAAGAGACGGGATTACACCCTGAACTGCAAGAATTAGACCAGTCACGTGGTGTTTTTAACATCCACAGGTGAAACGACTTACTTTGTAATGTATTGGATCCTTTTGCAGTTAGAAAGGGGCTGTGGCTGCCCTCCACGGCCGGGCTGAACTGTCCGTTGTGGGGCACCAGGCTCTGGTACGTCTGTGGAGACTCCTGGTATCCAGTTTGTGACTGGTCTACCGTCAGTCCATCTGTACATCGAGCAGAAAGTTAGACACAAAAACAGATCCCTCAAAAAAAAAAAAAAACTTTAAATACAGTATGAGTATGAGCTCACCGTGTGAGTACGAGGTCCACCAGTTGAACTCCTGGTACGAGTCCAGGTTGAAGAGGGAGGTGTCGCCGGCACTCACTGCAGGAAAAGTAAAAAAAAAAAGAGCAACAAACAAATGTGAGATGAGTCTAAAACGTGGCTTGTTGTAGGAACCATGAGGGGTATGTCTGTTATTGAGGTTTCACCTTTAGTGTCGTACGGGTGAGAAGCTTTGGGGGGCTCTGGGTAGCTGCTTTCTGCGACATATTGCTGCTGCTGCTGCTGCTGCTGCTGCTGCACGGGTGCTTTACTGTCTAACAGAAAAGACAGGTCTTCAGGGTAGTCTGGAGGTTAAACACAATGCAGACAGATGGAGTCAGGAGGTGATGATGAAGGCAGGATAGAGGGAGAGTTAGTAAAAGGAACACACCAATTGTTTTACTCTACATTCATTAAAGTTCTTTGGTTGATTTCATCTCTACTGGGTCAGCTATTGGTTTCCATGTAATTCAGCACGGTGAGGAAATGCACGTGCAGAGACTCGAAATAAGGCAGACATCAGATGAAGGAAGCTACTGTTGTTGTTTTGGTAAAAGACACGTTATCATGCAGTAGGACTGCTGTGAGGAGGGCCTAATTTTTTAAATAAATTTAGGTGCTGTGGGGTTAGTCAGACATGAGAAATACGAGACTCTTTTTTAGTTTGATTTTCTTACAACCAAACTTGTGAGTGCATTGATTTTTGGGATAATTGATGTTGGAACATCACTTGTATGCACCACCGAGCAAGACCTAGTCCTGTTTTCAGCTAAGGTAACTCAAGCATGTTTCAAGTCTCTGCAAGCTGATTTTCTCACAAATGATACCAGGTGGGATATTAACCTAAAAATGTCTACTGTGTAGTGAATGTGCTTTGAGATCATTGGTATGGTCCTTTAAGCTGGAGGTTTATTACAGCTCAGCTCAGCAAAAGGGTCATCGAGAGAGGCGAGATGGGGTGAATTTGTAAGTTTGTTGTTTTTTTTTTATCTTAAAGGTGGATGTTGACACACACACAAAAAAAAGCTGCTTGTTTACTGTCAAATCAGCACCAGGCACTCAGGTTGTTTCAGCTCTATGGATGGGGGCAGCTTGGAGGAAACGAGGGAGGGAGGGGGAGGAAGAGACGGGAGGAAACGCCAGCGGAGGGAGTGTGACAGAGTAGTGATGGAGGTCTGGGGAAGGGGGGGGGGGGGGTACTCTAAATCTGTTGGAGGAGGAAGTCTGGAGGAAAGGATTAGGGAAGGCAGAGAGGGGAGTGTCTTTAACCTGACCACCCTGTTTCTGTCTGTCTTTGCCTACCTCAGCCCATTCAAGCGTTATTCACTCACACACACACACACACACACACACACACACACACACACACACACACACACACACACACACACACACACACACACACACACACACACACACACACACACACACACA
Organism: Cebidichthys violaceus; assembly: GCF_023349555.1. Lineage (NCBI taxonomy): Eukaryota > Metazoa > Chordata > Actinopteri > Perciformes > Stichaeidae > Cebidichthys > Cebidichthys violaceus. The sequence continues at coordinate 1,313,528 of NW_027176927.1, read as the reverse complement.
CACAGAGAGCAGCACCCCATTATCCTGGGTTTGAGCGAGAGCCCCCGGGTGTCAAGGTCTCATCGAGAAACCTCTGACAGATGTGATGATACAGTCTGCGCAAATATTTCCTCTGTCCTTCAGCTGCTCAGGTTCAGAGGAAACAGATTGCGCAAACATTAAAACAAAACAAAACAAAACATAACTCTGTCAGGGCATCGCTGAGAGTTTAAACCTCGTGCCATCGTGAGTCATGATGCTTGACTTGTGTTGGAGAAAAAGAAAATACAAAATCAAGTGTAAGTGATTCTCTAAACTCACCATACGATGCAAAGTCAAAGCCAGCCGGCACTTCCTGTGTCCTGAAGTCTTCTGTGTAATATCCAGTCTGGCAAATCTCCATCTGTGTTGAAAGAGTCGTGATTACAACTTTCATCAACATGGCAACTCTCCATGTTGATCAAAATCTAGAGGCAGAGGCAACATGAAAAGCCTTGCTCTTCATGTTGCTTTGAAAATGTCAAATTGAGCACTTTTAAACAGACTTGAAATAAGAAACGCATCAGCTTGCATTAAAATGATCTTTTGGTCAAAGTCATGGTATCATGCAGTAGCACAGCTGTGAGGCCTATTTAAAAAAAAAAAAAAAAACTTCATTTCTGATGCATGTAGGTGCTGTGGAGAAAAGTCAGGGGAGACATGAGAGTCACCTGATGCACAGCAACCTTTCTTTATTAAAGATCTACAGTTACAGGATCTTTTTCACAATGATTTGTCTTCTTAGTGTGATTCTCTTACAACTGAACTCCAGTGCATTGCCTTTGTCATTGAACGCACCATCAAGGACTATCTCAGATAAAAGAGATTTATCATTATTTTCTAGTCTAGTCGTTAGTTTACAAAATGTAAGAAAATAGTGCAAAAACCCATCATATTTCCCAACCGAGCTCCTGCTACATGAACCCAATAGTTGCCTTTATTGTGATTTTATGTATTCCATAAAATGAAATGAAAACCTACCTTTATTTTCGAGTCTTTGCTGTCTGCGTTTCTGTCTCCAGGTTTGGTGATAGTGTCCCAGTACATCTCTTTCTTTCTCGCACAGATTTACACACTTTATTTACCGGCTACACGCACAACAACGAGTGGTCAGTCTCCGGCCGGAACGGTCCCGTTATAAACGCAGCGGAGGTGGGAGGGGCGCGTGCCCGCGCTCTGCGTCGTGACCAGTTTGTTTAATAGAACGTGACGTCAGTCGCACCCCCCCCTCCAAAAAAAAAAAAATCTAAACACTCATTCATAAAATATTCACTGACAACGTAATCTTCCGGCAAACATATATCACGACGAGTTTGAATCGATTAGTGGTGGAAGAAGTATTAAGAACGTCAAGTTAAATATCAAACTGTAAAAATACAAGAATAAAAGAATTAGCAACAGAAATGACCAATCAAAAGTATAGACTATAGGCAGCAGAATGACGTCATTATGCTTCAGTATAGTATCCGATTATTATTATTAACATTAATGTCCAGCCTGTCCAGCTACCATACTCTATAAGGTGATGCTGGTTGGTAGAATATAACCTTTTATTTACGTATTAGGCCTAAATGTTTTGTGTGGAAACTTTTAATCTGAAAAAATAACTAGTCCTAAAAGTAAAAAGTACAATATGTTCCTGTTACATGTACTAGAAGTATCTAAAATGAAAAATAAGTACTACAGTATTTAACTTAATAAGTAAATATTGGCTATTTAGTTACTTTCCACTACTGATTACCTATGATATCTTAAATATACTGTATATGTAGGATTATTTATTGATAGCAAAAATTGACATTAAGGGGCAATGCTGAATGGTAACCATAAAACATAAACACAAAAACATTTAAAAAAAACTAACGGAATAAATTAAAACAAATAGAGCTGAAACTATTCAGCGATTAACAGGCTATAGGCAACAATTCTGATTATCAAGAACATGTTAAAGTACTTTCATATTTTCAGACTTTTTATAGATTAAACGATTAATTGATTAATCGAGAACATAACCAGTGACAAGGAAACTTACCGTGACTTGTAGCCCTAAAAACATCTCATGAAGTGTTTATGATAGAATATGAAAACCCATGCCTGCTACAACAAGAGCGGTAGAACACATGGTCAGTCAATTCAAGTCATTATTGATACCAATTGCTCAATAGGCCTAGAAACGGATATCAAGGGGATGAATATTTCTACAACTTTATGCCTATTGAGGATTTAATAAAAAAAATAATCCTAAGAGGAAAACCATAAGAATTGATTACACGCTGAATAATAGGCAGTCAAAACACCCGTCCGTGTTATTTTTATTCTCTGAATGGCCTCAACGTCTTCCAAAGCTGATGCGGTCACTCTGATTGTCTGACAGGCGGGACTAAATAACTGAGCCACAGTTTGGGTGGAGATGAAGTGCAGGCGTTTGAAATCAGAGCAGTCGGTTTCTAATGAGGTGGGAGGAAGAAAAAAAAACAAAAAAAAAACTCTGTATCTTTAGAAACCATTCGACTAAACAATGGCCCGTAAAAAGCGCACACATAAACACACGCACACACACACGCACGCACACACGCACACACAAGTACTCGCTGAAGAAAGACTGAAATCACGGCGTGAGTGGCTGCAGCAGATAAGGCCGAGCCCAGGGCCTTGTATAAACAAACAAAACACACACACACACACACACACACACACACACACACACACACACACACACACACACACACACACACACACACACACACACACACAGCTCCATCTGGAAAAGTGGAGCTGGCTGAAATCGTGCGCGTCGTTGGGAGACGGGAGTCGTGATTGGGAGCCCCACCTCGAGACCTCGAGACGAGGACACAACCGGGATAAGGTTACACAGCACGAGGTGATTAACAACCGTCTGCAGTGAACGATCAGGAATCCACCTGGGAAAATGACGCCGTGGGTCACAGCTGAAGTTAACTGTCACGGAGCAATAAGCCCGCAATTCACATAATTTATAATAAGTTTTAATGGTTCATGAAAACAGTCGTCGATGAATAAATGCTTCGGCAGTGTTTATTCTCGAGATTGAACTTAATTATGGCATCGTGTTCAGCAGTCAGCTGGTGGAGAAAGTATTTGGATGATTTAGTAAAGTAAAAGTATACTAATGCAACACCGTGAAGTCCTGCATTGAAAAAGTAAATATGTCAATAAATCAGACGTATATAAATATGTTATATAAGATTAGATAACTATTTACTGATCCCCAGACATAAATAAAATAACAAAAAGAAATACAAAAATGAAATAAATGAATAAATAAAAAAAGAATAAATGAAATAAATGAATAAATAAAAAAAGAATAAATGAAATAAATGAATAAATAAAATAATAATAAATGAAATAAGAGGTAAATAAGAGTAAAGAATGAAATAAGAGCAAAGTGAATGGTGAGTGATGGTTAAAGTTACATGGTGACTAATAGCACCAAGTCTAGTGTAAACATTGTACACCAGAATAAAATATTCTGTAATTAAGTAATGATACTGAGTGTTGTATGTATTAATATAGCAAATGGAAACATAATACAGTCTGTGGTAAGACAGTATAACATGGTATGATATATATGAGGTATACTATGAGGTGCAACGTAGTAATAGAAATACAGTAATATAGTGCAGCTGTACAGCAGAACATCAATGTAATATGGTATTTTATCAGTAGTAGTATAGTATATAATAGAATACAGTAAAACATATCATTGGAATATTATGCATTACTGCAAAAACAGGTTCTTAACGTTAGTTTGTGGAGATTTATTTTGTATTGAACTGCAAATAAAGATTAGTTGCACGTTTTGAATTTAACTGCTGATTATTTTTTTCCATTAATCAATTGTTTCGTTTGTAAACAATAGTGAGAAACGCCATCACAATTACCCAGAGCCCAAAGTAACACCTTCACAATGTTTGTTAAGATTATTAAGAATAAACTAAAATAATGTAAAGGATAAACTGCAAATCTTCAGATTGGTGATGGATGGAACCAGGAAGTGGATAAATATTAACGATTATCAAATAACTGCCAATGAATTTTCTGTTAACGGACTAGTCGTCTCAGCTGTACTTGTATAAACTGTTTGGTACTTTCATTTATAACTTAACGTCATATTTTATAAGCTCTTCATGCGTTTTGTTTGCGAAAATGTTCATTTGAAAAGAAACTAAAGCTGTAAATGTGACTAAAGAGATCAATATTTCCCTCTGAGATGAGAAGAGAGAGTAGGAGTAGAAAGTGGCATGAAAAGAAAATACTCAAAGTGCAAGTACCTCAAATTTAAGTACAATACTTGGGTAAATGTACTTAGTTACATTCCACCACAGCCTGTTCCCATATGTCGTTTTTAAAGCCATTCAATTCGTGTCACTTTACAACTTCCTTTGGCCTTTTCGTATGAAGTCGTGAAGCCGATACTTCACTCCCAACAATCGTTCCCATGGATACAAAGTGACTTATTTTTTAGTATTCAAAATAGTTAGATCATCTTAAACACAATCGGATTGAAAAAACATGACTACATAAGTGCCATACTGTTGACTATTCTTACCACTGGCTTAAGGACTGAATAACAGGAAGTGAGGCTGAAAATGGAATTACCTGTAAAAATGGCTTTGCTGATGCACTTCTTATTAATAAAGGATCCTTTGGACCGGATGAACTGAATAGCTCCGTTTGTTCATGTTCAATAAAATGATCTTCGTTACCTGCTTTAAACATCCCGTGACAGTCGGTTATTTTCATGAACATTCAGGAAGTTGAATGATGTGAAATGTTTGTCTTAAGACAAAAGTCAGGTGCCGAATGAAAACGTGCTTTTGCTTGCTGCTGTAATCATTCCTCCTATTCATACTGGACAGTTACACGTTTAGAAAGCCTGTTCAAGTAATAGAGTCATAGAGGACAACATCTACAGTCCTCGGTAATGGGCTGAAGTTTATCTGAAGTTAATAATAATAAGACAAATCAAGTGGATATCCTCCAAAGTTTCAGTGTTTTTAACAATAAGCCACGTTTTTACACCTGTTCAGTAGTATCTTGAGCTGTTCCAGTGAAGGAGCTAGATCCTCAAGCAGCATTTTTATGTATTTTGACCTTATATGTTGGTATGTAATGTGACATGTTAGACATTAATGGCATGTCTCCAAAAGCACAGGTCTTGCTATAGATTGTCTTTAAGCATAAAAGCTATTTTTGCTCCGACACTTTGAAAGCATTCAGGAGTCAGTGGCCCCCTTTCATTTTCTCTGTGGTTAAACTATTGCAAAACACTAAGAATCCGTTTTAAGTTAGAGATTGTGAGTTTCTAAGAAGTTCTGATGCCTTCCAACATGATTCTATGAATCTAAGGCGCCCGCACACACAAACAAACAACAGAGGTTTTTGTTTTTCCTTCTGAACAGCAAGTGTTGGTTTCATGAGAAGCAGTGTTGGTGCTTTCAGTGTTTAAGAGTGACTTCACTTCCCAATTTAGAGAGAGAGAGAGAGAGAGAGAGAGAGAGAGAGAGAGAGAGAGAGAGAGAGAGAGAGAGAGAGAGAGAGAGAGAGAGCGAGCGAAAAAAACGTGTCATCCGGTTATGGTCTGTGAGCAAAAAAAAAAAAAAAAAATTGCAACTGCAATGGTTTGCGCCATAGAGCCAATGCACCCCTGCATGCATTGAAGTGCGGTTAGAAGGCTAAATTAGCTGCGACATTTACAAAAACGACTAAATGACAAAGACTGCGAGGCTGCTGCAATGGACTGTACGATAAAGGTACGTGTTTAAGAGTTTTTAACGCTGGTGAGAATGACAGGCGGCCACCCACACCATGTCTGCTGAGTGAGAGAGTCAAGGCGGTGATGCGAGTTCCCCACTCTTTCCTTCTTGTACAAAATTTCCTCTTCCTTCCCGTTCGTGGTTGTATGTCGGCTCTATAATAACACAACTAACCGCTACATCTTTACACTCACATATAAACACTAATTGGTGGCCGGTTACAGCCGTTAAAGAGGATTTCCAAACGCGTTTCGACTTTTTTTTTTTTTCTTCTTTTCTTCTAATTGCCGTGTTTAATGGAAGCTGCACCCCGCACTATCTACGGAACCGCAGCGCAACAACACAAATCATTCACACGAAGAGTGAAATTAGTGAACTTTTAGCAGGGGCTGACAAACTTTTAAAGAAGTTAATGAGGGGATGCTGGATTTTATTGGTGCGCACAAGGCAGGTGTCCCTGAAGGCGCCATGGACCAACTTGGATACAGCGAGAGCCCCTTTGTGAAAGGAGCACAATCCATTTCCATCAGATGACTGGTATTTCACATTTCACACTGTTACAGCTATACCACTGTTCATCTTCTCCGCACGACCACCGCGCAGTCATCGCTCCTATTATTAAAATGTAGAAATAAAGGCCTTCAGGTCAGGACTTCAAATCGAAAAGCACCTTTTGATAAAGTTAACAATAAAAACGGATTATTGCGCAACGAGAGAAAAAGACAAACGTTTGTATTCGAGGATGTAGAGCACAAATGTACAAATTCATCTTTGTTTTTTTAACGAATGTGCGTCTTTACTACATTGACCTGTAGTCTTTTATTTCTATTTGTGCATTAAATATTCTTACAGCCCTCTGAATAAGATCCCCTAACTTCAACGCAACATTAATACCGTCATTATGTATTACAACGAATGACTTGCTATTTCAACCAAAATTCATTTCTTAAGCCTAATTGAAATAGTATAAAAATGTATTAGAATAAAACGGGGCCTCAGTGGATTGAGGAACTAATAAATGTACTCACGTCTGTCTTGATTGATTTCTAAAGAGATATTTGGGCATTTTTGACTGTTAAATAATTCAAGTTTCAGTTACATTGTTCAATCGTATTTTTAATCGTGTTATGACTTGAAGAGGTAATTAAAGGGCCAGTGCAGGAAAATGATGACATCCTGAAACGAAAACCTAAAAAGTTAATTTAACCCGTTAAAAAGTGCGTTGCATTTTATTATTTAGGTTGTGGGTGTTTACATTGTGGCACACATACTGGATTATTCGTTGATAAAAAAAACAACAACATATTGCTTCAGATACTGTGTCGCAGCAGTTCGTGCGTTTGAGGTTATTTTAAGTATAATTTATAGCTGCAAACGGGAGCACTTGTCAGGTGTCGTTATCTGAACTCAGCAGGCTTCCTGTCTCAAACCTCAGACTTTCCGCACTCATTTCCGCTCATGGACTAAAGAAGAAAAGAAAAGAAAAAAATGTCGAAAGGGCAACAAAGCCTCTCCAGCAAGAAACGGAGTGGACAAACTGAGGCGGTGCATTGTTGTTTTTTTAACTCTACATTGTCCGCTCACACAGGCTGGGAGGTGACGGAGGCCCGGGCCCTGCAGAAGCCCGCGTGCTGCCAGGCTCAGAGCTGTGGAAACCGCACCGTTGTTTGTGCAGCAGAAAGCGCAGCTGCTCGCGCCATGCCTTCACTTTTACTTCTGCTTTCTGCAACTCGCCTCAGACATGGCGAGCACTGAGGGCTGTGCTTTTTTTTTTTTTGCACAACTTGATCTCTGGCCATGGTGTTGTGAAGGCTGCGCCTTGTTTTGAGAGAGTTCAGAGGTTTCAGGCCATTTTAATAGTCGTGATGGGAGTTTACCCCCCCCCCCCCCCCCCATTTGACATATTTATTAATAAGATATCCTTCAAGTATCTATCTGGAAGCCATTTGTGGTAGATCCAAATGTAAACAGGAGCTGAGCAACAGCATAATATCTTAATTTATGGAAACAGTGAAGAAGAGAGTAATAAATAACAGAGCCACACATCATTAGGTTATTATCATAAATACTAATAGTAATGCTACACTTTTAATAGTCAGATCAGTTGAGTATCTGTCTCCAACGTTTAAAATCTATCTGAGATGTCACATGAAATCTTCATCAGTCCAGGGCAAAACAAAACTACTGTTTGATGATGAACAAAAAGAGTATGAATGAAATAAGGATTACTCATAATGCTGCTTCAGCTGAGTGGGGAGGATAATGTTACCAAATCAGCATATTTAATACATACATTAAGTCATTTCCAAAGCAGACTTTAAATAGGCTATGAATCATATAATTGGTGAATGCAAAAGTTGATGTTAACTACGTCCTTGGTTGCAGTTCCTAACCCTTTTGGCATGTGGCCCCTTAAATCAAAGCAATGGTTTAGAGCTGAAACGATTAGTTGATTGATCCGTTTGTCGATTAGTTGTTTCACTTGCAAAGATAGTTCCAGCTTCTGAAAGCAAGAGCTATGCCTTTACGTGTCAAAACTGAATCTCTTTGCTGATCTTTTTTTTTTTTACTTTTGGTTAGATAAAATAAAACATTTCAAGACGTCAACTCTGGCTTTAGAAGATTAGAAGTTTTCTGATGTTTGACAGAGCAAATGATTAATCCAGAAAAGAACCAGCAGGTTCATCAGTACTGAAAATGATCAGTTGCAGCCCAATGGATGTGGTTCCCAAATTAGGTTGCAGCCAGGCAAAAAAAAAATAGGTCACCCAAGCTGCTGCTCTTTATCCACATATCATTACATATATCTAACAGTAAAAAACAAATTCATTTAATAAAACATGAAAAGGCTCTCTGGGCTTTAAAACAGTGCCAACTCCCTCCATGTCAATTCATAACATACCAACTTGTATTATTCAAGCTGTGTTGTAATATATTTTGATATTTTAACAACACAACCCCCCCCCCCCCCCAAAAAAAAAGAACAGAGTTGAAGCTGTTGAAGTGTCTAAAAAGGTATATGGACGTCCATGTCGTAAACATCACTCGCTCAGCTCTTGGTTTGGGCAAGACTGCATGATGCAACCTGCAAAGCTGCTGACTTGAAGCCATGTTTTAAAAAAAGTCTCCTTGCAGGGCTTCATGCTTGCGCTTTTACAGCAAGTGAAAAGTGTTTACTATCAAACCAAAGCAAACCGCCGTAAACTTTAGACCATCGAGGCACAAGCACAGCGTCAGCCTCAAGAAGGTCATGTTTTCTAAAAAAACTTGTTTTGTGTCACTGAGCAACAGGCTGAAACACATTGAACAGGAAGTCAGTTGTGGCATTAGCGGTCAGGCCACATTTTGGTAAATTTGTATCAGTGTGCAGAGGAGGGAGAGAGAGAGAGAGAGAGAGAGAGAGAGAGAGAGAGAGAGAGGATAAAGAAAGAGCGGGAGTGCGTGTTTGCGGTTGTGAAAGCATGAGCTTGTCACTCAATGTACTAAACTGAATGTGATGAGCGGCTGCAAGTCACGATAATATCAACAGTTTGAGTGCCGAGCACCCAAAAAAACTAATCTTTCACCACGACGTACGCAACTATTAAACTATCATGTCTTCTCATGACAGTTTTATCAGCCGTCTGTTTCACTTCTGCACAGAGAAAAAGGGCCTCTGGTGTGTGAGAGGAGGACTGGGGGAAAGAGGACAACATGACAGAAGTAAAACAAAGCTGAGGAAGAAGAAAACAGGGAGTGCGGTCGAAAGAAAGCTGAGCAGGACAATATGAAGTGACTTCTGTCACTTGAAAAAAAAAAAAAAAAATGCACGTGTTTTTTAATCAAAGAAATGCCTCAAGGAACGTCACTTGAGTCAGTATCGATTTGGGCAGAAGACTACAAATTTGAAAACGAAAGAAATCTGGAGGTTTGGAATTAGACAGAAGTGAGTTTACCAGACCTCACTGCTTTAGACCGCATTAACTGCTACTAGCATAACGCACCCGGATCCAACCGAACCACATAGACCGAACTGTCGGTGTTCAAGTTGCATTCTGGGTAATGAAGGCGCCGTGTTTGTAACAAGGAAGAAAAATGCATAGAATTCAAAAAACCGCCCATCGTGAGTTTAACAAGTTTACAGGAGTACAATGGAAAGTCTTTTGATTTACGACATAACATGTCATATGTTTTTATCATTTGTCTTTAAATCTTAAGCAACTAATATTGGGTAAAGTTTGATTTGAAAATGTTTTTGCTTTAAAAAATAAAGGGCGTATCCATTCAGTAAATGCTCCATGAAGCAACATCAGCAGGTTGCTGAAATCTTACACGCTGCTGACTTCTCTATCAGTTTGTCTGCAGCCTCGAGGAAATGCCAAACTGTGTGCCACGCATTAAGATGTGGTTTACAACGCTCAGGCAACAATTGAGCTAAAAAAAAACACACAGGCAAAAAACAAACAAAAAGAAAAACACAATGCGAAGGCGGCACTTCAATCAAGGCTATAGTCTTCTTTCAGTCCAATGAACCCGACCCCCTCTTCTCCCCTGACCACACGCCTTTAGGGTTGTTTTCCAGCTTTGAAATGACCCAAATTTTTTACATTGTCCCCCCCCCCATCCTCCACTTCCTCTCCCTTGGCCTGTGCCAAAAGGTTCCTCTGCACATGGCGGCCAGGTTTCCTGTAGGCCACCGACAAAGCACGGCACTGACGTACGGGGCCCAAAGACAATGCTCGACTCCTCTAAACAAACACGCACTTGCACCCACTCAGGCTGCCGTGGTCGCATCACACATGCACTCGTCTTAACGTGAGAAGCAGACAGAACAACAGGTCCGACGTTTGCCCTCACGACTGCGTGGGATGAAATTGCCATCTTTGGGTGGTTTTGAGGCCTCGCTGTAGGTGCTGAACACAGGAAGACGGACTTAAATCTCAATTAGACTCCACCTTTAGCTAACACCCCCCCCCCCCCCCCCCCCCTGCAACCCCAATCCTAACGACAAAATAAAACTGTGGTTAAGGTTACTGATGTTCTTTAAGATTAGACAGCCTCCTCACTGCCTGAGCAGTTTACTTGTGATTTCACTCCTGAGCATTGAGTGGTCTCTCTCTGGTTCTTTAGATTTAACAAACCTCTAACGTTTTAATCAAATCACAAGGCAGTTCCACTGAATCTTAAGCCATGTTTTGTTCAAAAGGTGAGAAAAGAAAGCATGTGATCAGAAGATTGCCAGTTTAAACCTTTACACAGACAAAAAAAAACAACAACTTTTGAGTGGAGAAAAGTGAACGCGAAATGGTCCCAACTCTGCTCAAGTACCTCTGTTCCACATATTTACAATACTCCATGAATGGGAAAGTATACAGCAGGAGGATGTCATTCACTCTACAAATACATGTAGTATAAAGTTTGTCAATTTGATGGATGCATTGCTAATTTCTCACTCAAAGTATTAGAGTCAGTCACTTTAACAAGCCCCTTATCTCGATGATTTACCAGCAAATCATTCTGTAATCTACAAGATCAAAATCTGTAATGAATATTATATAATATCATAAGCAGATATGATTTCCTGTAACTTCCTTTGGTATAATTCTCTGCAAACTATATGGTTACTGATTTGTTGATTCACAATCAAATTCCTTAAGAAAAGGGACAGAATATACAAAGAAAATCTGGTAATATCCACACTGTAAAAAAAGAGTAATAATTTAAAACTTCAGCTAAAAGTCTATTGTGCCGTTATTACTCTTACAGCTAATGAGGGGTTACTTCTACTCACTGAAGTGTCTTGTGGAATAAACAGAGTGTGGAAAAAGAGAGTTTCCACAGGCTGTGACCCGGCACATTTAACGGCAGACACTGACCGCTGTGTCTCTGTTGGACAGGAAGCGCTGTCCGTGGTGAGCGAGGACCAGCCCATATTCGAGCCGCCCTACACCGCAGTGCACATGAAGGCCGAGATGACGTCGCCCGGCGGGTTCAGCCACGCCTCCAAGCAGAGTCCAGAGCCCACCGAGCCGGAGTGGGTGGGGTCAGCGCCGCAAAACCCTGGGAAACGAGGAGAACACGTCAACGGAACCAGGTGAGTCAGGACAGGCCGGGGTCACAGGGGAGCACAGGTTCCCGGACCGTCTGACTGTAGATTTGTCACGGTCCATGTTAACATTTTGGGTTTTTTCCAGACCCTAAAAAATGTTTGTTTATTGTTCTCTTACCAAACACAACCCTGCGTCCCTTCTTGCGTTCCATTACCATCCATCATAGGTGGAAATGTTTGAATTCCAAATATGGCATTTATGGTGTATTAACTACAACTGAAGGATTACAAAACCCCAGTGGTGGAAAGTTACTAAGTACATTTACTCATTCTACACTACTTTGAGTATTTCATTTCTCTATACTTCTTACACTCCACTACATTTCAGAGAGAAATAATGTGCTTTTAACTTTAGTACATTTATGCGACAGCTATAGTTACTAGTACGTTTTCAGAGCAAGTTTTTACATTAAGAAAACAAACATATGAGCTTAAAAAACACAAAAGATTGTTTAAGATTGTTTGACCTGTGAACCCTCACAAGAAAACAGGGTCTACTTGGGGCCCTTATGTTTATGATGTTTATGAGTTTGTTTGAAGTTCAAATGGTTCAATAATTTTAAAACAACAACAAAAAAAAATCCTAAAGTCCAAAGAATTAAAGAAAATGTGTTAAACTTCGTTTTTTCTTCTCGCTCTTATTAATCATGTTACGAACCCTCAGATTTATCTGGTGAGCTATAGGAGGGGAACACTGGACCGACCTACCAAACTGTATACGAAGTAGACAACACCAGCTCCACCTCTTAAAATGCTACCTGCCTATTAATGCAATCTAATACGGTCATTTTACTTTTACGTAAGAAAAGGATCTGAGTGTTTCTGAGATATAAAAATTCAACTCTCAGTGATCCCTCAGGTGGAATAAACCAGTTACAGCGGGCAGATACTGGCTATAACTATTTACAACTAATCTGTACGTAAAAAAATAGTTCTGGTGGTGCTAATCATTGTAATGTAGTGATACTTCAAAACTAGTTTGAACTAACATTCACCCGCCTACACTTTATAGGCCTCACTGGAATCGTGTTGCTGTGAAGCATTATGGGACTGAATGCATCTCCGGTCAGCTCTTGCAAATGGTGGAAGAGGAAATAAACTTGCACCTAGTTGAAAGATTAGCAGCCACATTAAACATGTAATAGCATTTGTTAGACCTGGATATATTGAATTGTACTAACACGGATTAGCTCTTACAAGTTTCACAAGATATCTCAATGATGGAATTGCACTTTTCTCCTGCTGCCGCGCTCTAGCCGTGAATCCCCTGTGGACTGCAGCGTCACCAAGCGCTCCAGACACATGAGCAGCGACGGGGCCCCGATGCCGTACCAGTCCTCGTACCCGGAGCCTCGCGTCAGCCCCCAGACGGCCACCCCACCCACCAGCGCCACAGAGGAGAAGAGGGTCATCGTGCCGGCAGGTGAGCTGTGTCACTCAACCTTCCATCACCCGAACCCTCCTCCCACAAGACAGCTGGCTCACACTCGGCTTGTGCAATATCAATAACTGAATTGGAGACGAGCACAGCGTGGGTTTTTCCACATACTACCATCATTACTCTCCAGTGCCGCAAATAAACAATGGCAGGTTTCCGGTTGTCTGCTCGTGCATGACATCAGGTTTAAAATAAACGCTATTTAAAAAGTGTGAAGTCTAAACTGTGAATAGTGTGAAGAGAGAGAGAGAGAGAGAGAGAGAGAGAGAGAGAGAGAGAGAGAGAGAGGGAGAGAGAGAGAGAGAGAGAGAGACTATCATACTGCTTCCTGTAGCTACATCTGAAATCACATTATTTCCAAGACATTCATTGTGTTAAAGGATAAAACTGGCAATACTCAATTTCTTGTATCTTCCACAAATCATATGAAAATACCAAAACCAAAAAAATGTATACTAGCAAGTATTGTTTTTATCCAAACTCGTATTCCTCTGTGCCATAGGGCTCCATTGTTGCCCAAAACACATACTACTGCTGTAAAACCTCACTGTGTATTAATCTGCAGCTGAAAATAGTCCCCAAAAATGCACTCATGTTTGAGTAGCTGTCAACAACTACACAGTGCCCAGCTGCTTTAGGAAGTTATTCAGCCTTTTTAAAACAGGAAACTATAGATAGTAATTAAAAAATGGACTTACACATGACTGTCAACTTATCGATTCGTTGATTTAATCGACAGATCTGTAAAATTGAGTTTCTCCACAAAGAGTCACACAAAAGTAAAACTATGCATGTTGTGTTTACCAGAGATGTGCTCATAAGAAACAAGCAACACATAAAAACACAGGAAAAGAATAAAAGTACTTGGAAACGTTCCCTAAATAACAAGAGTCGGTGTGATAAAGGTTTCAAGCTCGGATTTTGAAGGAAGCCTTATTAGCACTCAGGACTGATGTTATAAATAAGTTGTGTCCCATTTTTGGAGATTTAGGGGCTAAGAGCTTACGGCTGGGTGACACAGGAAGTGTATTGAGAGATGAACTAAGGCAATTTCATAGGGGTTTGTTGACAATATGAAAAGTACAGAATAACATCTGCCTTATCCTTCAAAACATAGAATATCTTTTGCTGCAGGTGAACTGTGAGCAGAGGCTTTCCCTTTTTCTCAGCAGTGGCCAATCACTGAAATACAACTTAGAGTAAAGACAGTGATGTGTCACTATCTAAGTAGTCATATTCCAGGTTTCATCCCCACTATGAATCACTGGTCCAACCATCTGAAAACCAACCTGGTGACATATTTCACGGTCTCTCTCTTGCACAGTTCCCATACCGTTATCCTCCTTTGAGACCCATTACTGAAGCAGTTCAAAGCAGCGCGTCTCAGTGAGTCAGTCTCTCTCTGGAGGGATCCCACCTCAGACGATTTAAATCTCACCTCGGTGCAATCAAACGAGACTCGTCGACGAGTCACCAGCGCCGAGTTGTTCTGCTTCATAATACACGGATGTTGCATCACAGTGGCATGTGTTCACCGAGGACAATCAGGACACGAGGGTGTGGTGGCCTCCGTTCACGACTAAAGCTCCTGCCTAATATTACGGGCAATTTACAGTCATTGTTTGCTGCTGGCAATGAGCTTACCTTCCTGAATCAGACTAGTGCTGTAACAAGGCATTGACATCAACTCCAACAAGTGCTGGGCAGTATGGAGAAAATGAAATATAAAGATTTTTTTACATTATTATAGCATTTATTTACACCAGAGTTTTGATAAATAATCATCAGTGATGTCGATATAATGACTAAGTAAATACAATATTGCCTTAGATTTATCAGTGAAAAAATATCTTCTCATATTCTAATAAAGAGTAATAAAAAAACGTGTAGATATGTAAAATTATTCCGTATCAACAGATTATGATTATTTATATACTGCCAATAGGATCTTTCCCCAACCTTTCAACCAATTCCTGCCTTAATATAACCATTTATCACACTTTAGTGAGTGTAAGGATGTAAAGAAAACACATTGTGTTGATAAAACATGCGTGACGGGTGTCATTACATTTCCAAAAAAAAGATTTTTATTGTTGCAAATATCTAAAAGAACAGGGTTAAAAACATAAAAAGGATATCCAATGTAATATAAGATATCAAATCAGCAGTATACTATATGTAGTATGACAGCAAATTGTTCTTTGGCAGACATTTTTAGAATTTGAAAATGAAAAATGTTTCATTTAAGACGATACTAATGAAACAAGAGTGATTTAACACACACTCTCTCTCAGACTATGACACGTCTCACAATGTTAACCAAAGTGTCAAATTATTTGTGTATCCGCTCAAAAACTGAATGGGTTCTTCCTTGGCCCATGTTACACCAAGTTTTTTGAAGACCAGGCCAGTAGTTTTTTTTGTGATCCTGCTCACAAACAGACCAACCAAACCGAAAACATAACCGCGGTAAATATCAGAGTGTGCACATAAAAAAGCAAAACGCTTCTAATGCTTTTTTAAGAACCTTTAACCTCAACAAAGAATATTGAATCCCCTTACACATCAGAACAAGCTCAGCACATGAGGGCTGAGCGATGTTTTCTTTAACTCAAATACAATGTTAATATGTATATTTAAATGTAAATCCATTGAGCAAACATGAAACATTGCATACAAAAAAAAAATCTAAATATAATCAAAATGCTTAATGCAATTAACTGTGTTGGACTGTTTTGCATTACATGAATAGAAGCCCTTCACGTCTAAAAATAAACTGTCAACAACTCATTTTGTTAGTTTTTAAATTGCGGTTTGCTTGAAATCCCTAATTTTGACAATAGAAATGTGTAAAATGATAAAAGTAAAATGGAGTACAATATTATAGGCAAGTAGTTTGACTAAACCAGGCTTGGTTTTCACAGAATGAGTATACCCACCCAACTTCACAATCGGTATGAAAAGTATCACAACTGGTACTCACATCTGGGTTGTTTCCGGTGTTATTCAGCACTTTCATGTCCTACAAACAAATCGCGTTTGCCCAAGGGCTCTTCAGATTATTTCTGTGTGACGCTCCTCCCACCATCCTCCAGTCGCTTTTCTTTTTATGAATTAAAGAAACCAACGACATCTCTCACAATGTAAAAGGCCAGATAATATAGCTACAGCAACGGATGATTTACATGTTTTCATCCAACAAAACCGTTATGTAAATGATACAAGTTTGACCAAAGTAAATTTCTGGATGACTCCTCTTCCTCACGTCTTCAGCATCCTATTCATGTCACTTTTTGAGAGCCAGAACCCTTTAAAATTGTAAAGCCCAGATAGTGTGTGCAAACTTTGGCCAGCTAAAAGATCTTCTTTACCTTTAAAAAGTGAGACACTGTGTTATAAATATATCAGAGTATCCGGAGTCTTTTTCTGATCATTTATGTGCTTCTGATGCCAGATCCAGAGGTTTGGACACAGGACCACGTGCGGCAGTGGCTGGACTGGGCCATCAAGGAGTACGTCCTGGAGGAAGTGGACGTCATGCTCTTCCAGGCGCTGGACGGCAAGGCCCTCTGCAAGATGACCAAGGACGACATGATGCGCCTCACGTCGGCCTACAACGCAGACATCCTGCTCTCTCACCTCAGTTACCTCCGGCAGAGTAAGATCTCTCTCTCTCTGTCTCTCTCTCTCTCTCTCTCTCTCTCTCTCTCTCTCTCTCTCTAGCTGATACTGGTTTTTTTATTGATGTTTATCGGACAAAACAAGCATTTATTTTTAATGTTGCTTTGGTCTCTTGGAAATTGTGATGAGTATTTTCACAATTTTCTGAAATTATATAGACTTGATGATTAATCTATTACTCAGGAAAATAAAGTAACTGCCTTAAAATATTTCTGCATGTGAATTTGTTGAAGTTTTAGACATTTTAAACTTTATTTAAAAATTGTATTCAAATTCCACTGAGGTAAAAAATACTAGCAACAACTTGCAATACAGTACAGGGGCACTTATATAGTTTATATAGTACTTATAATACAGTACAGGGGCATTTATATAGTTTATATAGTACTTATAATACAGTACAGGGGCACTTATATAGTTTATATAGTACTTATAATACAGTACAGGGGCACTTATATAGTTTATATAGTACTTATAATACAGTACAGGGGCACTTATATAGTTTATATAGTACTTATAATACAGTACAGGGGCACTTATATAGTTTATATAGTACTTATAATACAGTACAGGGGCACTTATATAGTTTATATAGTACTTATAATACAGTACAGGGGCACTTATATAGTTTATATAGTACTTATAATACAGTACAGGGGCACTTATATAGTTTATATAGTACTTATAATACAGTACAGGGGCGTTTATATAGTACTTATAATACAGTACAGGGGCACTTATATAGTTTATATAGTACTTATAATACAGTACAGGGGCACTTATATAGTTTATATAGTACTTATAATACAGTACAGGGGCGTTTATATAGTACTTATAATACAGTACAGGGGCACTTATATAGTTTATATAGTACTTATAATACAGTACAGGGGCGTTTATATAGTACTTATAATACAGTACAGGGGCACTTATATAGTTTATATAGTACTTATAATACAGTACAGGGGCGTTTATATAGTACTTATAATACAGTACAGGGGCGTTTATATAGTACTTATAATACAGTACAGGGGCGTTTATATAGTACTTATAATACAGTACAGGGGCACTTATATAGTTTATATAGTACTTATAATACAGTACAGGGGCACTTATATAGTACTTATAATACAGTACAGGGGCGTTTATATAGTACTTATAATACAGTACAGGGGCGTTTATATAGTACTTATAATACAGTACAGGGGCGTTTATATAGTACTTATAATACAGTACAGGGGCGTTTATATAGTACTTATAATACAGTACAGGGGCGTTTATATAGTACTTATAATACAGTACAGGGGCGTTTATATAGTACTTATAATACAGTACAGGGGCGTTTATATAGTACTTATAATACAGTACAGGGGCACTTATATAGTTTATATAGTACTTATAATACAGTACAGGGGCGTTTATATAGTACTTATAATACAGTACAGGGGCACTTATATAGTTTATATAGTACTTATAATACAGTACAGGGGCGTTTATATAGTACTTATAATACAGTACAGGGGCGTTTATATAGTACTTATAATACAGTACAGGGGCACTTATATAGTTTATATAGTACTTATAATACAGTACAGGGGCACTTATATAGTTTATATAGTACTTATAATACAGTACAGGGGCACTTATATAGTTTATATAGTACTTATAATACAGTACAGGGGCATTTATATAGTTTATATAGTACTTATAATACAGTACAGGGGCACTTATATAGTTTATATAGTACTTATAATACAGTACAGGGGCACTTATATAGTTTATATAGTACTTATAATACAGTACAGGGGCACTTATATAGTTTATATAGTACTTATAATACAGTACAGGGGCGTTTATATAGTACTTATAATACAGTACAGGGGCGTTTATATAGTACTTATAATACAGTACAGGGGCGTTTATATAGTACTTATAATACAGTACAGGGGCGTTTATATAGTACTTATAATACAGTACAGGGGCGTTTATATAGTACTTATAATACAGTACAGGGGCGTTTATATAGTACTTATAATACAGTACAGGGGCATTTACGAGGTCCTGTTGAGGCTGGAAGAACACGATGCCATTTGAGGCTGAAGTTTGTCATGTTGTTTCTGTCCTCATTAAGTGTTGTGATCACTGTTCCTCTTTGCTAGTGCAGGGTTCCTGTCTATAATATGTCGTCATGATTTCTGATACTTGCCGCATTACATAATTTTGCAGCGTTATCACTTCTGCAAATCAGTGTAACAAATGCAGCTAAAGAAGACAGTCCCCACGTTCTGGTCGGGTTTTTAAAGTAACATTACGACGTACAAGTGGTGGACAAAATGCCAGCAACATCGGACCGGTACCACAGCACAACCCCAACAGAGTCAAATCACCCCCTCTCTAGTCTTTCTGTCTATTCTTTAGTACAAAATACCATTCATGACACTGAAATTATACTCTGGTATGATTGATGTCTGTTGTATCCATCTTAAAAAAATATATATAATCTTGCCTTTTTTTCCCGTTTTCTGCTTCAGGTAGCCCTACGTTCTCATACTCCACAACTCCTACCAACACCACACCACCACCACCACCTCCACCACAACAACCCAGACTACAGGTGAAAGCAGGTGAGATCATCGACTCTCCATTAAAAACAAACTGCTGCTTATCTAAAGATCCAGCTGTTACGTTCTCATTGATTTGGAGTCGTGTCTCTGAACATCTTCTTAACATCCACTCTCTCTATCACTCCTGAGGGAAATATCTGGCTCTTATCTGGCTTACTGTGTCTGTCTACCGTTTGGTGCAGGATGTGTCATCCATTTGACATTGTCAATTAATTGTTATTATAGCTTGTAATATAGGAGAGTTGTGAGTTTTTCCATGGCTCCTTTTTTTGTGGATGGAATTTTATTTTAAAAAAAAAGAAATTACAGTTCAACTTAAATGTTTTTTTTAAGTTTCTTCGTAGTCATGACTATCATACAGTTTATGCAGTTAAACATCAATTACATTGCTATTTTTTTTACAATAAATATTACTAGTAATTAAGTACATTCTCTCAGGTACCACAACTAAGTACAAATGTGAGGTACTTGATGGGAACCACTGGTTTCTGTTTCTCCTTATTTAAAAAAAAAAAACAAAACGGTGTAGTTTGAGCCCCGTGTTTTGTTGCAGACGTCTTTAAGTTGGGAGCAACCAAAAGAGACCATTTTCCTCAAAACTTCTAAATGGTTTCATTTAAATCATCGTTTGAGGCCCAAAGAGGTCAAATCATTCACAAAGTATCATAAAAAGCAAAGATTAGAAAAAAAGTCCCCAAAAAATATGGTTATAGTTCACTGGACTACACCCTTTAAAATGTATATATAACGTTGTTAAAACCAGCTCCTCCTGAACCGGCTACAATAGTAAAATGACACTTACTTATTGATTAATCTGAATGAACAATCTTATATCATCATAAGAATATATCAGTCACAGGGGCCATTTGCCTGCATCAAGTGTACAAGTACTTTTGGCTGATGACTTTTCAGCATGAATGCGATACTTTTACATCGTTGAATTGGTACTTTTACTTAAGTAAAGAATCCAGGTATTTTCTCCACAGCTCATCATGATACATAGTAACTGCCCATTTCATTATGACTCAAAGACTTGACTCATCACGTTTCAAACGAATGATAAAAATACATTTTTTTTTTCAGTTTTGCAATTTTCATTGCCACCATTTCCCTTCTGCCACCACCCATTAATCACACAGTCAATATCGGTCTGAGTGGTTCTGGGTGTGATTCAAAGCTCAGAATTCAGGGTCACATTCTCAAGCCAAACACAAAATAAGAGCGAACTACTTGAATGATTTAGGGATATAAAAATACTGTGTTGAGTTTCAGAACCGTGTTGCATAGTTTCAAGAGTCAAAAAGAATCTTTGGCCCAACACTGGCCTCAGTTGACAAAACACTGATGAGTTCAAAACTCAACAGGCAGTTTCAGACAGGAAACAGCTGCACCGGCGCAGGAAATGGGGGGTATGGGTCCTGCTCCTGGGACACAATTCACAATCTTGTGGCAACAGGGGTGGCCCGGACAAAAGAAACTTTTTGGGTCATCAAATTCATTCAGACCTCCAAACTCTTAGCATCTTGGTCTCCATTTACTGACTTCCTTCCTACTACAGCTGAACCAGCCTACTGTCCACTTCAAAGCCTTTTCATGCCACGCGCAGAGCAACGTCTAGTCTCATCCTTGTTGGGTTTTTTGTGTGTGCAGAGAGCGGTTTTGAGGAGATCAGCTGCAGGAACAGCTGGGCGGCAAACACCATGAGTGCAGTGCCAAAAGGTAGGACAACAACAAAAAAAACGATATGAAATGAATGATCAGGATCAATGTTTCATGCATGAACAACCAAATGGTCTTACGTAGAAATTGTAAAGTCTAAACTAGGCCACAGCTGAGGACCAAACCATTCCACATAAGTAACGTATTTTTGATTTGTAGGTCCCTCCATGGAGCACCAACACAGCTCAAGAGTTACAGAGCCTGCTGCAAGAATTGTCCAAGGTATGAAGGCCTTGTACCAAATATTTTCAGAAACACATGGACCTTCACAGCAGGCCAATTCCTGTAAACTCACATTGTGCTGGAAAGGATTGCTCAAAGCTCAGGAGCTTTATACGAAACGATCCCAATGTTTCCAAGAAATGGTTCAATTATAGGAGATGTGTAAACAAGACTTGAGAGTGTAAAGCCATGCCAGCTGCTCCGAGGCTGATGGTCATTAGGTTTGGTGCTATTTAATCATACGCCAAATGACAAAAGGTGTAAGATGTTAATGGAATCACCAAAGTTGTTACAATCCATCCAAAAATTGTGGGGATGAAAGTCGTTGACCGACAAACTGACATTGCCATCCCAAGAGGACGTGCCGCTAGTATTTCATTTTGACCTAACCCACCAGTAGAGCTCCATTGAAACGAGCGCTTACTTCAAGTACTGGCACAACAGGACCAGAATTGTGATGCATGTGATGTCAGGCAACACGGAAAGATCTTCTTTCTAATCCTGAAGGAACGTGACATGAAGTGTAGTAGGAGGATTTGCAAACATACATAAAAAAGTTGAATAAAGTAAGAAAGGTGTAAAAAAATGTTTTGATATGCCTTTTCTTCTTTGCAGACCCGTATCAGACATTAGGGCCCATAAGCAGTCGACTTGCCAACCCAGGTAAGAATCTAAGTACCACAAGACAAACCAACAAGGATCACAAAAATGAGGCCTTTACACTGTCTGCTTTGGTAACATGACAGAAAAAGAAAAAGCAAGCAAGAGCTGGCACACATGCACTTCATTTCCAAAATGGAGTTAACATCAAGCAACACCTGTTGTGTCAGCAGAATTGCATCACGCTTACACTGAGACGAAAATCTGGCTTCCCTCTCATCAAAATGACTGTCTGCCCTGCTGTTTCCTCACAGAAGGCCAAGCCCTCAGCTCATCCAAGAACCGAACAGCCAAACAAAGTCCATACAAGCTCCCTGACCCCAGCGCTCACAGGCCTGTGGGTAGGTTTCTGACCCGATGTCTGTCACTTCCTCCAAGCCACACAGTGAAAAGGTCACATTTGGTGGAAAAAAAAAAAAAGTCGTAATATTACTAGGACGGACACCCGCCCACAATAAAACAAGAACCTTTTGAAAAGAAAAACTGAGGCGCTGTCCAAGGTCCTGGAATAGCTGGACGCATCAAGTGGAACTGAAATCTTTCTGTTGTGGTCTCTTTTATTCAGAAATCACAGACGATCAAGTCATCCAAACTGTTCCAATATATTTTTGAATAATTAAGATGCTTAGAAACATTTCTCACAGCTACTATGTACATTTCCTGTCTTTCTTTGCGTGACCAACCAATGAAGTCGGTAACAGATTCCTTAACTCTTCCTTTTCCCCCTCCCAGGTTCGGGGCAGATCCAGCTGTGGCAGTTCCTGCTGGAGCTGCTGTCCGACAGCAACAACGCCGGCATCATCACCTGGGAGGGCACCAACGGCGAGTTCAAGATGACCGACCCGGACGAGGTGGCCAAGCGCTGGGGCGAGCGCAAGAGCAAGCCCAACATGAACTACGACAAGCTGAGCCGCGCTCTGCGCTACTACTACGACAAGAACATCATGACCAAGGTGCACGGGAAGCGCTACGCCTACAAGTTTGACTTCCAAGGCATCTCGCAGGCACACCAGAATCACTCCGCGGAAGGGGGGATTGTTAAGTACCAGACTGAGATGTCTTACGTGCAGCCGTACCACAGCCACCAGCCCAAAATGAACTTCATGGGTGGCCACCCTGCACCTATGCCAGTCTCCCCCGGCAACTTCTTCAGCCCTCCGTCGACGTACTGGAACTCACCCAACAGCCCCATCTATCCTGGGTCAGCCATGACCAGGCATCCCACCACCCACTCCCACCTGAGCTCGTACTACTGAGGACGACGCATTTCACACCGGAGCGGGATAACGCGGGAGAGAGGAACCCAAATGTACTGGAAAACACATTTACTCCATTCAGGATGCACCTGAGCTGAACCCGGTCTGAAATGGATGTATGACGCAAGGGGTGTGATTTTATACGGGCGTTGTTTATGTTTTAGTCACGTTCCTTCTTAAAAGCGGATAGAACTCGAGGGTTAAATAACTGCGAGGAATGCAAGGGATCGGTATTGTACGCCTCCCAAGATTTTTATAAATATACTGATTAACGGTTATTCAGATAGTATGAAACCAAGTTTATTTTGTAAGTACCTTGTTTGATTTGTACTGTTGTAAAGCTATTGCCTTTACTGTGTGAGTAGCCAACGGTTTTTAAACTGCTATTTTTGACACTTTTCGTCGAAACTACAGATATCACATTCAAAGACCTGACATTTGTAAAAGAAAAAATTGTATAGAATGATGGTTATGTAGCAATATAACATTTACTCACGATGTAAAGCTAATAAACGATGCTTGTATCTGAAAATTGGCTCCTGTGAGTTTTTAACATTTACAGATTCAGTGAAGAAACTTGGCTTTTCGTTAACTGACACAATGCTTTAAGTTTGTACTTTGTTAAAAGAATAAAATAGAGATTTTGGGAAATGTGCCTTTTGGCATTCTTGCCGAGAGTTTGAAGATTGATAACATTCTCATATTCGTCTGTTGAATATTCTGCTACAGCAGCAGCAGGTTCGTTTAGCTTAACAGAAAGAATAAAAAGGGGAAACAGGTAACACGACTATGACCAAAGTAACTTCTAAAGCTCACTAATTTAAAACATCATGTAATGTTTGTTTAAACCATATGAGATATTGAATTAAGCTAAGCTATGGGGCGACCTGGTAGCCAAGTGGTTAGGAAGTATTATTTGATTCCCCACATTTCCTGTCTCTGTCTCTCTCTACTATCTCGACCAAATAAATGGCAGAAAATGCCCCAAAAAAATAATCTTAAAAAAAGAAAGTATGTTAAAATAAGCGGGCTACAGCTTAATATTGAACGAACCGATATGAAAGGGAATAATCTTATTTCTCAAAATACCAAACTATTCCTTTAAAAAGCTTGATGTAGGTTTAATGTTGCAAGTGACAAATAAAGGCAATCCAGTTTGAGCTTTAACCAGCAACTACTGTCTTTCATGTGCAATAATTCAGATAACATTTGGAAAAATAACCCATTACCATCGACCTCTAGATTATTGCTTTGAGCTCATTGGGAGTCACGTAATGAGCCATCGGGACTGAATTTATCACTGTACAAACAGCTTTATTCGTCAAAACCAAAGATTTCTTCATATATTGTGTAAGGTTCTGTGACCTCCTCCTCCATCTCCTCCTCCATCTCCACAACAGCAGAGCCCGTCACCTGCTTCTCCTCACCTTCCACCTCAACCCACGCCACTCCTTCGCCTCCGAACAGCCACTCTAACTCCTCCACTGTGTCCTCCTCCACCTTACCGATTAGAGTCACCGCCATCGCTTCAGGCTGTGAAGTCGTCGTCCACTCGGTCGCCTCTCTGGGCGTCTCTTTTTGTGGAGCTGTTGTTGTTGTTGTTGTTGTCGTCATTGTTTTGGTGGAGACCTTCTTCCTTTTTGAGACTGTGATGGGTTTCACTTCAGGCTCTATTGTCCACGGCCGGCTGCTGATTATTTTGGTCACTGGAAAGCGTTGAATATTTAATATGAGATTATAATGTTTCAAAACTATCAATGCAGTTCCGGTAATAAGATATGATTAATCATGGAAAATAAGGGAAGCAATGACTCACCTGTGGACGCAGCAGAGCTACAGTTGGAGTCGCAGCAGGTGCACACCAGGTCTGGTCCATACAGCTCAACCCATCTGAGAAAAAAAACAAACAAAAAAAACAATGATGGAGAGCTGATCCCTTTAGTGCCAAGACTTGTACAGCATGTTTAAACTTTGGATTTCTCACTCAATTTCTCCACACAAAACGAAAAACGAACCTTCGTGTTTGAGTGTTGTAGTTGCAGGACTTTGCCGTGGGTGTGGGGACAGAGCTGCCCACAGACATGGAGCAGTGCATGTAGATCTGCTACAGGGGATCAGAAAACAACATGTCCAATCAGTTAAAAAAGGTTATAAAGTCTTGCAGCACGGTATTAAAACAAAAAACTGATCAGCAAAGAAATTAGACAATTTTTGCACTTGAAGCATTTTTGCTCACCTGGCTGGTCATTCCCGTGAAGAAGAAGGCATCCACAGAGAATCTCACAGCATTGCTTTTGTATGGGATGAATCTGGAGCGACTGTCCTTGCTTTCAACCATACACCTTTATCAGAGGGAGAGAAAGCCTAACCATTCCATATGCTCTTCTTTTCTACACAGCTGTTAAAATAAAAATCAGAGTGACAATAAATAACGGTCTTCAGTTTGTGAGAGAGTGAGGTGTTGCTACCCAAAGTTTTGCACGACTGGAAACTGAGGTGTGGAGGTGTGGGACTTCTCGGGAGTTGCGTAACACAAGCGGACGTACAGTCTTTTTGTCTCGGGGCATGGACGGAGCCTCTGCCTCGAAGAACATGGACTTCCCGAGCACGTACTGATCCGACGGCGAAAGCTTTTCCCACTGAGCTGAAAGAAAGAAGGAAGCAGTCGGACAACAACAACAACAACAACAACAACAACAGCTTCAAGAGTTTTTCCTCATTCATGCAGTCCAGGTTCCCAAAATTCAAATGTGATTTTAAAAAACGGCTTGTTTGATGATATTCAAAGGCTGAGGCACATGATACTGACCAGAATTGCCTTGAAGGACAAGTGTTTAGGATTTTAGGGGATCTACTGTATATACACATTATTATTATTATTTCTAGTAGTCTTGAGAAGACAAACTAAAGACTGGTTTAAGAGAACGCCTTTCGCGTTATTACGTTGCCTGAAGGCCACTGTGCTTGGAAAGGGAAGGGTGAGCGGAGAGGTATTCAGTTAGATGCAATCTGCAACCTCACCACTAGATGCCACTAAATGCTACACACTGGTCCTTGAAACGCGAAATTTGTATTTAATCCTTCAATGGTTTTCTCCGCACATTTTGTATGAAGGTAGATTTGTGTCTTTATTACGCAAACAAAAAATGTTTTGAAAGCAAATTTCTCGCACTGCAATCAAAAATCAAGTTTGTAAGTGAAAATATATAAACTGAGAATAAATTATTTGTTAGTTTTGCTTATGAAACTATAATTTTTGGTTGCAAAACAAAAACCTTTGCTTTCAAAACGAAAAGCTACGGTTTCAAAACCAAAAGCTACGGTTTCAAAACCAAAACCAAAACGTAAAGCTACGAGTTGAGTTTGGACGTAGTGGGCGGGGCATACGCTGCTGAATGAGCCAGGAGTTTCTATTGGTGGGTTCGACTTGGATCCCGGCATCTACTTCCACTGTAGAGGTTACTGTGATGAGCGGCATGGAGGTTGATGGAAGTTGACATTATATTGCTCTGTTAGCACTTCACTTTGTTTTCATGTTGTTAGTGTCGTAGAGTCTCTTTTTTTAAAGAACGACATGAGGTGTTGTTGACATGAAGCTTCACTTTCTGCGTGCATGTAACGTAAGTCGAACCCACCAATAGAAACTCCTGGCTCATTCAGCAGCATATGCCCCGCCCACTACGT
>NW_027176927.1:1213982-1286243 GCF_023349555.1 Cebidichthys violaceus | reverse complement strand
AGCATGTTTGAATAGGCCACCTGGTTATTAATTATCTGCAAACAAATAAAAACAGCGGAAATGTATCCTTCCTTTAACACGACTCTGCTTTTAAAAATGTGCTATATATATATATATATATATATATATATATATATATATATATATATATATATATATATATAGTTATTATTATTATTATTATTATTATTATTATTATTATTATTCCATCATATAAACCACCAAACAGACCGAGATTGCTGCCCCCTGCAGCCACCTCGTTTATCATGGCTAACATCTTTTAGCACAGCGGAAGACATTAGGCTGTTGTTAAAGCTCACCGAGCGTTTGGTTCCACACATGCCAACGTCGTATTCAAAATAAAGGTAATCCCTCGTGGATTTACTGGCTTGGCATGTCCCCAGTTTGACTTGAGAGTCCGGCTCACCGGTGCCTAAAATGCTCCTCCGCACCTGCACGAGCATCTTGTTGAGCTCGCACGAAGTGCTCACGGAAACACCCGAAGCTCTGGGCGGACTG
Organism: Cebidichthys violaceus; assembly: GCF_023349555.1. NCBI lineage: Eukaryota > Metazoa > Chordata > Actinopteri > Perciformes > Stichaeidae > Cebidichthys > Cebidichthys violaceus. Next base: position 1,285,724 of record NW_027176927.1, on the reverse strand, counting down.
GTGTTAGCCCGAACCTGGAGCAGGGTTCCCCGTACGGCAGAGTCGGTGTGTCCCCCCGGGAAACCTCTCTCACCACCTGGGTCGTTTGTTTGAATGCCTCGAACGTCGGCGGTGTTCCTCCATCGGTGGAGGACAACAGCGGCAGCATGAACAGCAGTAATGGGTAAACCATGCGGTAAGTCTGATGTTTTATTTTAACAATTCAACCTTGTCTGAAGAGTACTATCGCTGATGACGTTCTCCTTAGTTTGGGGCCTAATCAACAGCACCTGGTGAAGAAGAGCAAGCAAACGGAAACTGAATGGCGACACACACCGGTGAGAAACAAACTTGACTCGACAAGTTGTCCAACTTATAGGTATATTGTTCGTATAAACCTATGATTTATCCTACCTCCAATTGTGTAACGACTAAAATGGAAATAGGTTAATTCTATTGTACTTTATAAACCATTTAAAACCCATTTTATATCAAGAAAAGCACAAGAGGAAGTACTAACCTAAGTGACGGCTCCTTTCTAATCAGGGGAGCCAATTTCCGGTGAGATCACTGGGACATTTAAAAGATTATAACAGATTATAACATTAATGTGGAATGTATCCCTCTTGAAAAGTCTAATGGGATGAAGTTAACTTCTCATGGTTTATTGGATTATTTAAAGAGTTAGATGATGACTTAATTATAATACAAATATGACATGATCAAAATAAAAAAATAAAAAAGTTAGGTCCAAACATTATTTCTTATACAATTCTGTCAAAAATATAAATAACATTACTAATAAACAGCATGGCAATGTTCTTACATTTTCAGGCAAGTATGCAACATAATAAGACTCCATCTTCTTACTCCTGTATAGTGCGATGATAGGGAAAATGTAAATGTATTTCTCAACTTATCTTTAATATAAGGTATATTGTTTTAAACAATTAATTGGCATTTAATTCACAATATGTCTTGTATTTGCCTCTCCTACTTTGCTTGTCCAAAATAGTCAGTCAGCACTGATAGAATAAGCACCTCCATCTCTTTGCATACATATTTGTGACAGTTGACTGATAAGTGGATGGGGGTATTCATTTTCTTCGTTTGACTGAAATTATAAATCGTGGGAACACAAGCTAAACATTAAAATAGATCTATTTTGTCCATCTCACAAACAGTTCAGAAAGGAGACGGAGCACCGAGACAGGTTCCTGTTTCTGTGTTACGTGGGTTTCACCATCACTCTTAAGGAGACAGGACCAGAGTCTGCTAACTCCCATGGAAGAAGTGAACGTTTATTAATAGTCACACAAGTAGAGTTTGGACCCATTTTGACATTCTGACACTGAAATGCATTTTTCAGACCGACAAATACGGAGAAAATTCACTCTGTTTGCGAACTTTCTGTGTCTGTACTCTTGTGTCAGCAACAGAATCCCGTGCTAAAGCCCTCGCAAAATCATTTTCATCATGCTAAATATGGCTGTTAGCCGTGTTAATGTCCAATGTTAGTAAAATAATACACCATTTCAGACCACATGGCGGAGCTCGTAATGCGGTATCTTTTGTAACAGTGTATCTTTGGTTTCGCAGAGATTAGTGCACTTAAAGAATTGAGCACAATGTCAGTCCATTAGAAGGTAGACTCCACTTCATGCGTGTCAGACTAGTCTCTTCCACATACTTTTCAATTCACCAAACTGAGTATGAAATAAGAAGTGTGAGTAATGTGCCGGTCCAGTAAGAGGTAGCAGGTGCTGCAGCATCGTTGCACAGGTGTGTGTTGCAGCATTCATTGGTGAAGGTGAAGTTGAGTCCCATGGTGTGTTTTTCTCCCGTGACTCCACACAGGGAGGGCCGGACGCAGCTCTTCTCATACAACACCACACGGAAGTCTCCTTTAAAAAAAACCCATCAGAAACATCAGTTTAGGAGAGACTCGCACAGACGCTCGCTCCAAAAAAAAAAAAAAAAAAAAAGCACATGTCTCGGTTCTTTTTCTCAGTTTTGATTCATTTGAATTTTGTTCAGTGACTTGAGGCGCTCTCACCTTTCTCGCCCACAGCTCGGCTGGACAGACAGACCTGCCCGGGTGGACACCTGAGAGGGAACCTGATGCAGTCCAGAGGTGAGATGGTAGGGAACACGCAGGTGTAACAGAAGAGGGGAGCTGAAGGACAGAAGTGTTGTTATTTAGTTTTGACATGATCAATTTTAAACTGTACGATCCGTTGCTCTGAATTTAAATCCTCAAGTTATGAGCTCAAAACATATTATACCATTATTATCAGTGGTAATGGGTTTCCTTGTCTTCTATCATAGTAAGATGATGCATTTGAAGACATCACCTTGGACAAAATTGGTTCTATTTAGTTACGACTTATAAACGGCACAGTTAATCAGTTGATTGAGAAAATAATTCCAGAATGAATCGCCTCGCAAATAATCGTTAGTTGCAGCCCGACTATTTGCTATTGCTGCAAAAGCTAAAGTATTTCTGTTGGCAATAGCATGCATGTCCGGAGCATACGTACACACAAGCAAACGCATAAACACACACACACACACACACACACACACACACACACACACACACACACACACACACACACACACACACACACACACACACACACACACACACTTGTAATTGTTCACTTACCCACAGCAGGAAGTAAACAAAGGAGAAGCAGAGAGCAAACCATCTCCGACATTATTGAGCGTTTCTGTCTCACAGGGAGAAAATATGCTTGCAGCTTGAATTTTCAGTCCTTTAACGTTGACTCTTTCTTGTTATGTTCTAGAATAAACCAGCAGTTTTCATCCCAAACACAAGAAATCTGTTAAATGATCCATCTTTATGGATTTAAGTCAGTTTCCGAGTTGTTCTCCAGGCTTTCTGAGCTTCCTCTGCCGGCCCAGCTGCAGAGATCTGAAGGTAAATCTCCTCTGGTTTCTCTTGATATCTGTGGGACTCCAAGAACCTCCACACCCAAACCTCTCATTCAATTAGGCTGTTAGGTTCCTGGCGACAGTCATGACTTTACAGCGCTCAGTCCAGCAGAGAATAGCCCCATTCAGATTTGAGAGAATCAATAGGGCTCTGTGAGGGAACTGCACTCTAGTTTAGATGTTCACTTATGTCATGTGTATGTTACCGATACAAGACATGTGGCGTGCACTCTGGTAAAGCGGGGGCAGGTTTATTAAATCAGCTCTATTTGTTAATGAAAGACGTTGAGTTTGGAAGGAGGGCTGCCGTCAAGTGACATGCAGTCCCATGACGAGATATCTGAGAATGTCTGGAAAGGATGTTAAATTCACAGGCTGCTTTTGTTCACAAAGAGGCAAGTTTTCAGTTTATATCTTCAAATAAACGGTAATACTTTTGTTTTGATAAGTAAATAAATGTGTTTTAGTGAAAAAATCTGATAATCTTGTTAGATAAGATAATCCTATTAGACACTACTTCTTTTCTGGTTCTATTTTAACCGTATAGAAGGCCATTGTTCCTATCATGGTCATGTTTTATTGCGGTAAAGATAACCAAATTAGACCACAATGAAATGGCAAATAAAATGTTGCCATTTCTTTAAACACTGAAATAACAGTTGGCTGGTTTCTGCCACAGCAGGGACGATTTTGTCCCATACAAGCACGGGTCATTAGTCAAAGCTTACTTAAGTTACCTGAGAAGAATCCTCCGACCTCTGATGTCAACAGAAGAGTCTCACACTCTTTGCAGTGCATCACATTTTACTCATCTTGAACCCGTACATTTTGCACATGACTGCTCCTCATTTCCCACAACACACAGAGCTCACGTCTCTCTACTTGACTACGTTGGCTGCAGCCCTACTGAGCACAAGACATGAGGGGTCGGCTTCTGCCCGCCCCCTGCTGGAGGACAGAGGCCACGGCTCGCCTGTCGACCTGCTGACGCCTCATGCGGACGACAGCAGCATCCACCTGAGCCGCTCCTCTCTTGCCGTGCTGGTCGTCCAGCAGCTGCAGACAGGTGCGCTGCAGTCCGGCCAGCTCACCCTCACAGGACGTTAGACATCGCCTCAGCACTGCACTGCCCTGAGACACACACAGGAAACACATTTAGCCCGGTTTGGTTTGTTTGAGACACTCAGCAGGCGGACAAAAGGACCGATTAGTGTTCGACCACTGAGTAGCTATGTACTTCTTTTTTTTTTTAAATATATGGTGTGAACATCTGCCGTGCATGTTTTTGTGTTTGTCTTTATTTTCACACATGAGGTGAGAAACTCCTCCTATTGTATAGGAAAGACAACGTCTAGCTAAGTTCAAGATAAGAATGTTTGTTTACTGTTATTTCCTGTATTCAGGTCAGTGTTCACCTGACTTATAATGTGTTGAGGCAGTATCAAGAGACAAGTCCCGGTTTTGGTTTGGTTTAGATTGTTGTCTGTAGAGGTGCGAGTGCAAGCTGACGTATAATATTTCCCTTTTTCTCAGAAAACTGACTGTTTCAAATTCCGGCACCACTTTCTCAAAAGGCAATCTTTATCATTTCTAACTTGTAGTTAACAGCTTCACAAATGCTTAATAAACAACCAATTAAAACTTCAGTAATAAATCGTATAACAACAACTTGTAGGTCGGCAGCTTGTGAAAAAATAAACTGGAGCTGTACTAATCAACAACTCAAACCCCCTTAATGAATATGAAGAGGAGGGTGGTAGCCACATTTCTATCCCCATCATTTATGAGTGTGTTTGCACGTATATGGATAGATATGTTGGTAGGACTAAACACCTGTACGAGGTAAGCAGCCTCAGGTAAGTGTGTCCCTGGATGTCTCTGATAAACCTGCACCAGAGGCCTGTTGAGTTTCTCTCTGGCCTGTATGTCACCGCTGTACTCCGGACCCTGTAAACACACAATAACAAGGACAACTTCACCTTCTGCACATTGTCTCTGAATCTCCAATACATTCACTGATCCTGTTCCACATACACACCAACTGACCTGCACTCTGCCGTGGCTGTGACGAATACAGTTCATTTCCCTCTGCTTGCGAAACATGGCCTGCCTGGTGGCTGCAGACATCAAAGTCAGGTTTTGCTACAAAAGACAGAATGAAATGGAAATATTACTCTGATACTAAAATGGTGTCAAGAGTATTTTTGGATTGCATGCAAAGATGTGTAACACGTTATATTTGTGTCTACCTGCAGACTGATTGTCTCTGCAATTTTCTTCACCAGGCCATCGTTGACGGTGCGGTGAGCAGCTGTCTGCCTGGTGATGCACTGGTTAGCATCTGTCTGATGTTTCCCCTCAGCAGCTGTGACTGGTTGACTGTCGACGTGGACGACTCTAAAACCTGTTTACATTCTGCAAGAAGATAAGTCAGTGATCTAAAATATTATGTTTTATTTAAACGAGTTATGGTGGACAAGAATAGTGAGTTTTTAACAAATAATCTCAAATTGCAATTTTGACCTGACAAAGATCCGTTGGTATCTATTTTAATAAAAATATGTTTGTCTGTTAAAGTTTTAAGTCTGTGATGTTTTCCAGTTGGCTAAAATCTCCACTGGATGTGTTTAAAAATGAATCTCCTTTTTTTTGTCTTGCGTTGAGTAATTAGTCTCTTCTCCTTGAGAGCTGCTGCAGCAGCAGCACCATTGCCTGCAGGGATTGACACCGTTTGGCTTCATGTCCTGAGCGTACCTGGAGTGAAGGGGCTGACCGGGTCTATTCTGTTGAAGGTCGGAGCAGCCCGGCCGTGTCCTCCAGCGGAGCCTCTGTGAGGCAGCAGCTCCAGCACACGAGCCCTCTCACCGGCACAGTCCAGCAGCTGTCTGCTGCTGCGACCCAGGGCCTGGAAGACACAGAGCAGGGGGACATATAAGAAGGACACACTAGGGCTGCAGCTAACGGTTATTTCCATTATTGATTCATCTGCCAATTATGTAAGAAAAGGAAAAGCAGCACATTCTCACACTGAAAAAGCTGAAACTAGAAGATGTTTAATTGTTTTCCTTTGAAAAAATTACTCAAATGATTTATCAATTATCACAATAGTTGCCAATGAATTGTTTCATCTCCAGAACAAATGTTGATTAGATAGTTGACTGCCAGTGGGAAACCTGTTGAGCTGATTTTGTGTTTGGCTTCCTGGTTGGAAGATTCACTCCAAGTTCCTTTTGAAGTCTTTTTCACTGTGCAACTTATATTTTCTATGTAGCTTGTTGAACTGTTTTCTTATGAAGAGGGCTTTATTGTAAGAGTGAATGACATTATCATAATAGGTCTTGGCAGGTACGCACTAGAATTGATTTTACTTTGCATTCATATAATTTGATCTCTGTTCAAAAGGAAACTTCAGGAGGTTATTGGTGCGTGAAGGCTTTGGCAGCGTTCTTTTTCCCCCCATCACTGCCAGTAAATCACATGGAAGGGCAAGAGGAACAGAGACACAGTGGGGGGGGGGGGGGGGGGGGGGGGGGGGGGGGGGGGATGAGTCAACTGATGCATACAGAACAGTGACGTTGTAAATCACCTGTAGCTGGGTCAGTGTGTTTCTCAGCGCTCCCTCCAGATCCTGTTTCAACTGGGCCAGCTCTCTTCTCTCACACAACAACAAGTAATCAGCACCGTCCCTCTCCTGCAACAGAGCGGACCTGTCAGCAAACACATCTCCTCTCTTTAAGCTCCCAATGCAGAGCTCAATCAATTAACCCGCCTGTCGTATCACTTACACCACGTCTGGTGCTGGACTGAGCTGGAATGGCAGTGAAAACGGAACGATTTAAAAATGATTCGATATCAGCAGTACTTTGGTCTGAATAAGATAAGTAATGATAATGTGTGAGGCGCAAAAAATAAACTGAGAATTGGCTAAATTATCGATTTATTTAGAATTAAATCATAAATATATTATTTTTATCCTTAGATAAACATAAAAAAGTCCAAAATCTACAGTGATTGAGACCAAAAGTTCAAATATTTAAGATCTGTGCAAATGTCAGACAACTTGAGCCTCGATACATGATTCAGTGTCCTCCTTGTGGATCGTCTGGTTATATGACTGTATTCATCACACTATTGCCCAAAGAACACAGCACGGTGTAGGGCAAAGAGGCGAGAGTAAACTCAACGGTCTCAGCAGTGGACGGCCTCCTGGTCCTCCCCTCCGAGCTCCTCCTGTTGACGGTCAGATCGGTCCTGAGGCTGCGCAGCATCCTCTCCAGGTGACCCCTCTCCCTCTCCAGCTTGACGCCCTCCTGGGTCGCCCGGCCGGCCTGCCTGCGCAGCTGGCCCTCCACCTCCCGCACCCTCCGCATGTACTCGGAGGCCACGGCCACACTGGCCCCTGCGCACCGCTCACGCAGGCTGCTCGGCGGGAACGGGGCCACAGACTTTCTTTGGGAGCCACTAGGGAACTTCAGAAGAAGGTTAGATGACGATTTCTAAACGTCTGAGTGAGTGATGGAAAGTTATCAAACACAATTACTCAAACACCATGCTTAAGTACAATTCTGAGGTACTAGTACTTGACTTGAGTATTTCATTCAGTGTTTTATGAAACTTTATGCTTCTATTCGTGCTTTTTACAACTTTAAATCTATTTAACAAATAGTTACTTTACAGATTAAGATTTGTATTTACAAAACACATAAACAGTCTCTAAAATATGATTATAGACTCAACTATGTTAATGCATCTGTAATAAACAATGTAATGAATGTACTTTAACACTATCTAAATAATAGTATCTGAATAAAGCCTTTCTGTATAATGAATGGGCCTTTACTTGTGATAGCCTACTTCCTATATGTTGCTGAGAATAGGCTTCTCACTTAGTCTTCTCAATGCAGAACTTTTAGGCTACTTGTGAGTTACTTTGTACTGTGGTATAGATTCTTTATGTAACTTCTCCATTTGAAAACATGACTTTATCCCAACTGAGTCAGATCAGTGAAGGTCTCCCTGTCCCCAGTGTTCGCTGTGCTTTCTCACCGTCGCTCCTGCGGTTTTCGGTCTTTGCATCTTGTTTTCGCAGACGCAGTCACGACTCTCTCCGCATTCCTGCGCTGTGATCTTATCTTCCGTCGTTTCCGTTGCGCCCTCCGTGCGCTTCGGGGTGAACCCGGCGGTGGCGCTGCAGCTCCGGGAAAAGCTGCAAGTCCCGGGCCGACCGGCTCGAGTCTGCCGCACCAGGCGCTCCGCCCGCCGGATGGAGCGGACCGTTCCATCGCGCCAAGACTCCGGCCCGATGGTGACGGAACCGAGGGGCATCGACTGGACCTGCATTCCTTCACATCCACTTCCCTGTTTAATGTCAGCTGTTGTCTCTCTGAATAGGATTACTCCTTCTAATTAATAGCATGCATCTACTGTGAAGCATCCGGAGTGAGAACTGTTGAGGTATGAGCTCCATAGCAACGGTTCCTGAAGTAACTAGAAACTCAAAGCTATTAGGTGATTGGATAGAGAGGAGAAGACGGGGGGGGGGAGATGTCACTCAACAGGCTCTTACTGTCAAATCCCCATTCATTGTCCCCATAGACATGTCACGTGATTCAGAGTTGAAGCACGTGTACAGGTCGAATCTATAGAAACTCTCCGAACATGCAATTAACTAGAAAATATGTTTTTTTTAATGAAAAGTCAAAGTTAAAAGCCTGTCAAATGAAACTCTTTTTAAAGACAAGTTAACTACGACTCCCAGGGTGCATTTCGGCAAGAAACAACAGAGCTAACGGCAGTTTACTTTATTTGTAAATAAATGTCGGAACTTTAGTGTCGTGTTTGGTTCATTCATTTAAAGTTTAAACGTTTTGAATTCACTACTAGGCTACTCTGACAAAAGATTTTCCATAGCAACTGCGGGAGAGGCTCATGGGTATTGTAGGCCATTTTCATCCGTCAATTACTCCAAAATGACGCACAACCTATGCGCACAAAACATGATTTGAACACCTATATGATCCTTAAATTATCCGGGATGGTTCTGTTTTGATATTTATTTCACACTATACATTTCACTGTAATTATACCTCATATGAATACATGTGACGAAAACAATTGATTGACTTAAAAAGAGAAAAGTGGAAGGCAGAATGGGGAACAACACTTCCGGAACCAGCGCAACCACCAAGCATGTAAGACAGTTAACGAAATAACAGCGTCTATAGACATAAGCACTTCGGATCAGAGTGTTTAATTCTCTTGAGCTAAAAAAAGGAAATGTCTCCAGTAATGAAGTCCCACACTAACACTACAGAACAGGTACACATTTAGGATGTAAAAAAAAATAGAAGAAAAAAAGAAGTGTGACATAAAAGCCAAAAAGGAAAAGGGGTTAAAAATGTAATTTTGGTCCAAAATATTTCCCTCCAGGAGTGCTATGATAGCACTGTAAACAAAAAATGACAGTTCTGTACCAAGAAAGTGAAAAGACAAACCATAAACAAACTGCAAATAAGTTAAATTTAAAGCTATTTCATACCAGCGCCTGTCCTAAAAGACACAATTAATGTTACTCAGGATCCACTAACATTCAAACCATTCAGAAATGTTTCTATCAGCAATCCCACTGCATGAAATGAAATCCAATCACTGCCCGATCATTAGACCCACTACATTCAAAACCTAACTAAATACAGTAATCTGGTGATTTTAAATCAAGTATTAAACATCCAGTTATAAGAACTTGACATCTCTCCTCACTGAAAACAATCAGGTTGTCTGAGTCTCTTAAGTCTGAAATTACTGATTCACTCCAGAGAATCAAGTAGCTATTGTGGAAAATTGCCAAAACAAGACGTTGCAAATGCAAACCTCAAAAATGTAGAGAGGTAAATATAAATAGACGTAATGTTCACCACGATAAATATGCTGCAGAGGCAAAACGGTGATGTCGAAAGTGCAAAAGAGACGTTCCTTCTCCGTGCAGTTAGTTTGCATCTGGTGCGTACAGCAGTCGTCCTCCATCACAGAGTGTGCTTGACGGCCGTCAGAGGTTCACGTTTGTTCTGCAGGTTCTGCTGCAGCTCTCTGAACAGATTGTCACGCTCCTCAGCATCCACCAGGATTTGCTACGTTGAAATAAAAAGACGTTGGTCACCATCACAAGGATTCATGATGAATTTTCATGACATGATATATTTATTGTTGTATTTTGGCTTTTCATGGTATTTGTTAGCAATCCAAAAAAAATACACAGTATTCCCAATTTATCCTTAACTGTAAGTGTTGCACTTTATGCTTTTGTTGACCCATTTTCATTTTGTTCTTTTTCAGTAAAAAGTAGATGAGATTCTTTTTAATTACCTTCTAACTCATTACTATTAGTGAGAAATTAAGATCTGTGTTCAACAACATTATGTTTCTTGATATGACTGCAAGTCTATTACAAGCTGGAGGATCTGACATCAAAACCTGCCACTGATGTTTGGGATTGTTTATGGTTTTTTATTTAAGAACATTTATTTTAGAAACTACCCCTCTTAAAAAAAAAAAGAAAAAAAGGCTGTAAAAGTGCTGTGTTTTTGCAGAAGAATTTCATATTTTGTAGCATGCCGTCATGTATGAACTTAAAATGAAATATTTCTGTGGGGAGAGAGGAATTTAGGACTACAACTAATTGATTTATCTGCCAATTATTTTTTCTACTTAAAAGTAAGTGAAACGATGGACTATCAATATAGTAACCGACTCATTTTACACGAGTTGCAGCTCTTAAGATATTGGATGTCATTTTAAGCTACTCATTCAATTATATGTATTTATTTATTCATTCTTTTGGAGGAAAGGAAGAAAGGAGAGCATGTATTGGTTGTGACGGGTGGGCGATATAATACACACATCTAACATGGACGATGTGTTCCATGCACTGAACATTGAGACAACAAGCATCAGATTCCCGTCCTTTACCTCTATGAGTCTGTCTCTCTTCTCCAGGCTGTCCCTCAGTCTCCTCTCCTCTCTCTCTCGGTCCTCTCCGTCGTTCCTCCGGGCTCTATCGGCCTCCTTCTTCTCCTTCTGCTTCGCCCTCAGCTCCCGCCGAGTGTCGCTGAGTTGATCCGTCAGAGCGGACACGGTCTGACTGTGACTGCTCTGCTGATTCTGGGGAAGAGGAAAAGGGACTAGTTAGAAAGGCTGAGATGTTGCGTGTGCTAGTTAGCTAATCTTTGCATAAAGACTGCAAACAGGGGAAAGTGCTAGCCTGGCTCAGTCCAGCACATCTACAGCTATCTAAACTAATTCATATTTCTTTAATCAGTGTACCAAGAACATTTATTATTAAGTCATTTCTGTTTAAGTTAATTTCATTATTAATTCATAGTATATTGTTTTTGTACTCCACACTAGGGCAGCAACTACCTTTGATTTTAATTAGTTACTGGTCTTAACATTGTTTTTTGATTAATTGTTTAATATATGAAATGTAAAGAAAAGAATAAAAATGTCTAACATGACTTCTGATCTTCACAGGTCTTGTTTGGTTTGACCAAAAAAATAGCTGAAGCCAGAGAATTTTGAAAAATGTCTGAAACAATTAATCAATTATCAAAACAGTTGCTTATAGTTAGTACTTAGTGGATTCTTTTTTCTGTCGATCGATTACCAACTAATCGTTTCAGCTGTACTCCACACCATGCAATCATGGTCTTAATTCAAAAATAGAAAAACAATAAAATATAGTTTTCTGTAATATCAAAGTCTAAATCATCTATAAAAGTGTTCTGTGTCAAGAAGTTGCAGGTGAAAAAGGAAAACAACTTTCCTTTCAACCCCCCCCCCCCCCCTCATGCTCATATCTCACCTGCACCATGTCCTGGTACTCCTGCAGGGCTGTGGTGAGTTTGGTGACCTCCCTGCACAAGGTGGCGCCATTTCCCTCCGTGTCTCCTACAAACCCCTGACCAAGCAGAAAGAAAATGACATGTTGTACAGTTTCCCTCATTTAATAAACACATGAGAATGAAAACTCTGCAACTTTATATCAAACAGGTGGAAGACACTTTATATCCCTTTGAAAATGGAGGGAGACAGGCCTCTCCTCCCATTCCAGCCAGAAGTTACACCCTTGTATATTACCTGCACATCTTTCTGACAGCTCGCCAGCTCCTGGATCAGAGCCTCCTTCTCCTGCAGGACAGTGGCGAGGGCGCAGTCCCTCTGTCTCCACAGCTCCCTCTCTTTCTCCACCTCCTTCAGCCGTCGCTCCTTCTCCTCCAGAGCCACTCGCAGGTCCTGCAGCAAAGACAAAACACAGTTCTATCTAAATAAAACTTTCAAGAGCATGTAGAGGGAACTGTGCCTGGGACAAAGTACAAATGTACACCGTGTCTGAAAGTAGTAACGTTTGCAAAGCATGCACTTCCCTCCCCAGTTTCTAGTGTGTGTGTGTGTGTGTGTGTGTGTGTGTGTGTGTGTGTGTGTGTGTGTGTGTGTGTGTGTGTGTGTGTTCGTACGTTGATAATATCCTGGTTGCACTGCAGCACGGTGTTGAGTGTGTCGAGGTCTCCCTCTCTGTCTCTTCCAGCCTTCCGCAGCGCCTCGATCTCTTTCTCCATGCTCTTCTCCCTCTCAGTCGCGTCGGACCTCAAAGTCTGCAGGGCGGCCTACAGATCACAAAGCGTCGTCATGCGAGACGTCCAGTTTAGATTTAAATACAACGTCTGTAAGGTCTCCAGACGTGACTGACACAATGACACAAATGCCAAACGTAAAACATTAAAGACGTTGTTTTTGACTTTTGGAAGTTGTAACATTTTTCACTATTTTATGACATTTCATAGACCGAACGACAAATCTATGAATCGTAAAATCGCTGCTTTCAGTACCTCTCAGAAGAATATGACAATAATCTCTGATGACGTAAATAATTAAATTAATGAAACGTGAAGCCCTGATAAGCAGAGAAAAATTCATGATTGATTAAAAGAGTTTTTTTGATTCCGTCTAAAAAAAACAATAGTCAGGTGCCTTTTGTGAAGACTGAAACAGGTTTTTCTTGCTGTAAACATCCAAATTCATAATTTGCCTCAAACAAGATGTTGATCTTCATGTGATTTAATGACAGAATGGAGTTATCTCAAAACGGTGTTTAATGTCAGCCATAATCTGGAGGAAATTGCTGAAATGCTACTGCTGGACTGGTAAACCTTCCTGCAGGCCTGAGGTAAAAATACCAATCACAGGACTTTGCTCTGCTCACACAGAAACCTCCAGGGACAGCAGCATGGAGTCTGACGGCTATCAGCAAAAGTCTGTCTGCTCATGGCGATTACTGCGACACTCCAGTGGGAGGGTGAGACGTGTCATCATAAGCACGTCAATAGGGTGGAGAAGGACAGAGTCGACTCTAACCTTGTTGTCAGATTGAGTTTCCTTCAGATTCTCAGTCAGCTTGTTGGCCAGCTCTGTGCCTGCTGCCTCCTCCACACACAGCCTTCGGATCAGACCCATGCACTCCTGGAAGAGAGGAAACATCTGTCTGAACACACTCCTCTAACAGCACTGTAGCTAGGGAGAAAAACATTTCAACTGCAGTTTTTTTTTTTTTTTTTTTTTTTTAACTTGAGTTGACAGATTTGAGGTTTATCTAAGTGCAGATTTTTGTAAGAGTCAAGCATAAATCAATACACGGGGGCGTGATAACCTGTGCAAAGAGTGTTCACGCACCGTAGAGGCCAGAGCCAAGCGGATACGTGTGCAAATGAAGAACCACTGCAAACATCCTAAATCTACGGCTCCACCAAACAGACGGCCTCATTCATCACTCTCAACTCAAACTGAAAGTCTGTTTTAAACCACAAGACTCAGAGTAAAGAAAACTAAAATTCAACTACTGAATGTTGGTGACACATTTGTTCCTTTATGGATACATAAGAATACACATTATGATGATTTTACACACGTGGTTTTCTTTTAAAATGTTCACTGCATATGAACAGTGTATATTTGAGGTCAGCACGCTGTACTTTTAACTTTAAAAAAAAACAAAAAACATCAGGAGTGTTTAAAGTATTTTAAAAGGAATAGTTTGACGTTTAAGGAAATGCGTGTATTTGCTTTCTTGGCAAAAGTTAGATGTTAGATCTGTATAGTATATATGAAGCTACAGCCAGCAGCTGGTTTGCTTATTTCAACAAAAAGACTGTGTGTGTGTGTGTGTGTGTGTGTGTGTGTGTGTGTGTGTGTGTGTGTGTGTGTGTGTGTGTGTGTGTGTGTGTGTGTGTGTGTGTGGTGGTGATGGGGGGGGGGGGGGGGGGGGGGGTTCTGGCTCCGTGCAAAGCTCACAAAATCTGTCTACCAGCTCACTAACTGACGTGTCATATTGTGTTTTTGTTGTTTGAACAGAGCCAGGCTAGCCGTCTCTCTCTCTCCCCCGTTTCCAGTCTTTATGCTAAGCTAAGCTAACAAGCTACTGGCTGGCTGTGGTTTCACATCCAACACACAAATAAGGGTGTGGTATTGATCGTCTCATCAACCTGCTCGTTATGTAAAAACACATTTGTATTTATTTACATATTTCAAAATAAAAGCTGTCAGTGTGAACCAGTAGTAAAAGTGCAACAAGGACTCTGTTGTACAGTCACGTATTGATCATCTTTAATAGGCTGTAATCCATTCAAGCACTCTTGACAGTCCCGTTTGCTTTAGCCACTATGACGTTGATCCAGAGGGACTTACAATGAGTGCAACATTCCAATGAAGTCCCTGCTGTAAATCATCAACCTACCAAGTAGCTAAAAATAAAAAGCAGCCATGATCAAAGCTTAAAAAAAAACAAAAACAAAACATACTTCAGCGTCAACGGTACAATGTAGGGAACAGACAAAGCAGTTCTGACGCTGCCACTTTAAGGGCGTACAGTGACTTCGCAGACAAACAACATTCCTGTGAGCTTTGAAGATCTCACTGCTGTGTGCATGACTGAGTCCCGTCTCCCCTCATCACCTCACCCACCTGGATCACGCGCTCCCGGCTGTGCAGGGAGTGACCGAGGCTCTGCAGCAGGGAGCTGCCACCCTCCTCCTGGAGCAACTGGAGGACAGAGGGGAAACAAATGACAATGGTTTCTTTTGAAATAAACCTCTCTCTCACTCACTCTCACACTCTCACACTCTCACACACTCACACACTCACACACTCACACACACACACACACACACACACAATCCGGGAGTAGCGCCGAGTAAATTATACGCCAGAATCTAAGGCCTGGGTTTAGGTGCTGCAACTACGGATTATTTAAAAACATCAGAAAAACTGTAAAAAAAAAAAAAAAAAAAAAAAAAAAAAAAGCCCAAACCCAAACTTTTTACTATAACGTAAAAATCGTCCATTTAAGAATCTATTTAAATTAGTTTTTAAAAACTACTTATAAAAGTTGTTTCTTTCTTCAGTATATCAACGTAACATCTGCAGCTCTACTGGGTTTCATTTCAAAGGTTTCAATATTGGATTCCATTTAAAATTGAAAACAAGCGAATCTTTGGACAACGGAAACATGCGAGGATATTTTTCACTATATTTGACATTTTAAAGTTTTGAGGAATACCTCTGTTGCTTGTCGGTCAGGACCTGTAGCTCTCAGTCTGAAAATTTAATTTGTATTTTCCTCTCTGCCATTTTTCTGTCTACTGTGTTCTTGGCATAAAGGCAACATTTATACTTTCCCACATGGATAATTGTAAACGGCAAATTTCACTCGGCTGCAAAGCGTTATGGGCACGTTTGCGCTGAAATGTCATTGGTGCAATATCTATTTTTATTCGGACCATGAGACGGGGCAGACGGCGGTTGCGAGCGGCCACAATGCGTGTCGTTAGTCCCAGCTGTCACATTCAGTTCAGTACAGAACTCTGCACAATACATAAGGTTAATAGTTCAGCAGGCTTTACTTTATGACAGAGTTATCGGGTTATGGTTTTTAATGAGCTGAGCCGATGAATCCATGAAAAGATTTGTTCTAACGTGTGCTGAACACTTTAAATGTTTAAACCTGCAGCTACTCCCACACACACTTCACATCAATTCTTCCTAACATTCAAAACGAGGGGCGTTGTGGCTTTGTGCTCACAGGAGACGCAGGGATCAAGTCATGAGGACTCTACAAAGCAACCGAGGCGCTTCTTAATGATATTCTCTGTCATAAGACTACTGAGCCCCGGGCAAACTCCACCGGTCGGGGAGGATTCCAGAGAGAGGCTGTGTGTGTGTGTGTGTGTGTGTGTGTGTGTGTGTGTGTGTGTGTGTGTGTGTGTGTGTCTTTATCTGCACCCGTAAGTGAGGAAACGCAGACACACCCTTCAATGGACACAAAAGTATTCCTTTACAACGCTGCATTTGTGCTACGTCAACATTCACAGTGTGGTCTATGGAGCTGTTTGGACATGTGACTGTGTGATGTTGCACTGTGCAAAAAAAACCTGTTTTTCTTGTGTAAGAGAAAAAAAAAAAAAAAAAAAAAAAAAAAAAAAAAAGGTTGGGAGGCAATTATCTCTCATGACAGCTGGTTAAAAACAACTGTGCGTGCGTGCGTGCATCACAAAGCTGACATCTCCACTTCTATCCATTTCATTTTTTAGATTAACACTTGAGTTTATACATTTACCCGCCTCTCTATTTCATACATTTAGAAACTATTAATGTTTGGATTATTATTAGGAGCAATATTTGGGAAATGCATTTCGCTCTCTTGCTGAGTTAGAATAGAATTGATAACACTTGCATGAGTTTAAAAGTTAGGCTTACCAGCCACACTAAACAGCACTTTTTGAACATGTTGTAGTTTATTTAATCTATAAAAAAAAAGAAAAGTGTAAATGATCAAAGCAAGAACAACCGGTCTAAATGCACATATGGACACCTGACTAATGATTAAAGACAGTGTTTTGTAGGTTTGAGCTTCAGAGGTGTTGGTAGGCAGATTTGTACCTTTGGACAGAGCAAGACTGTTTCCCCCTCGCTTTCAGTCTTTTTATGCTAAGCTAAGCTAACTAACCGACAAGACGGGGAGTGAACACACTTCCCAAAATGTTAAACTACTCTTTCACCATATAATGGTCTCCAAGTGGAGTGTGTGAGAGGACAAACTGAATACTTACAGGGACCCAGTCGTCTGACCCGTTGATTCCGGTTTGTTGGCCCCTCCCATGTTTCAGCTCGGCCTCGAGGGTCCTGATGTGGGCCACAGCCTGGTCCAGCTGGCCTCGCAGGTGCCCGACAGCGTGGTGAACCCTGCCAGTAGTGCTCTGAAATGATTTGGTTGTGGTACTATTTAGTGAGAACACAGGAGAAATGTGTGGCTCTGATCTTGTCGTACTGCTGGACCGACCTTGGTTGCTCCCGGATTACCAGTTGCAGCACACTGTGTCAATATTTACAACACACACACACACACACACACACACACACACACACACACACACACACACACACACACACACACACACACACACACACACACACACACACACACACACACACACACACACACTTCTTCCATTTGTATATAGTACATGTTAATAGTCGAGGGTAAGCTCAGACAGGAAGGAGAAACACTCACCTCTCGATGAAGAGGCATGAACTCGTCCCTCAGCTCTGACAGCACATCCCCGTCCTCTTCGTCCATTTCCTCCCCTCCGTTCTCCACACTCCCGAAGCGCAGCACCCTGTTCAACGAGGGGGACGCCGTCCTTCCAACGGTCCCCGAGTACTTCCTGTCCAGAACTGGGATCCTACTCCCCGATGGCGAACCGACCGGCTTTCCTTCAATGCCTCTCAGCTCCACCAGCAAAAAGTTGGCCAGCCGAACACCCGGCGGGTCGAACGGGTCGTTGCCATCAAGAGAGTCCAGAGACTGAATGGACTCGGTGCGGGAGGACGTCTGTAAGGACAGGGTGGACCCCGCCAGCGAAGAAGGGGTGGAGCTGCAGGATGTCACTCTCTGCCAGTGGAGGGGCATGCTCTGGGATTTGTCCCGCGACAACGGCAACGGGGAGAAGGGTTGGAGAGGCAAACGGCGAGGGACCCCACAAACGGACTCGTAATCTGAGTCGGACACCCGCAGAGAATCACAGCCTTCACACCCTTTGCCCTTCCTGCATCTTTTCCCCGTCCTTATAAAATACGGACACGTGTCCCACTTCTCGGACCAGCACTCGTACTCCGAGAGGGCCATATTCTCCTTGAGCATCTCCCTGTAGCCCTCCTTCTCCGCCTCTCCGTCCTCCTCGCTGGTGCTGCCCCTGCTCTGGGCGTCCCGCGGGTGTCTCTGGTAGTAGTTTTGGCGCACGCTCTGTCGGATCTTGTCCCTCTCCTGCGTCAGCTTCTGAAGCCTCTCGGACGAGAGCACCCTCACCCTGGCTATCACCGAGTCGAACTTGAACACCCGCTCGAGGACGCACACGCATTTGCCACACACGAACTCCGCCTGCCCGCTGCCTCGGGGGACAGACTGCCCCAGTATGTGAGTCAAGACCGAGAGCAGGTCCATCCCTTTGGACGGGGAGTTCAGGGAAAACTGGGAGAGAGACACCGAGGAACCCAGAGACAACGTGCTGCCTGCGAAGAGCAAAAGAAAGTTCAGACTTTTCTTTACTTCATGTTAAACTTCCTCTTTACTTGCTCCAGACTCACCCCAGGGGCTGCTCTGCGAGGACCGGGACAGGCTTCCTCCTCTCAGAGACCCTGTCGGGGTCTGAGCCTGACCAGTCTTCTTATTTTGGGCCCCAAACAGCCACCGCCTTTGGTTTCCCTGCAGAGCTCCGCCACACATTCGGCACAGGTCATGTTTACCCTTGGAGGACATCGTGGACAGAGGGCGGATACTTTTCACCCTTGTTGTTGGAAATTCTCTGTGAATTTAAATGCAGAAAAAAACAAAACAGGGATGCGTTTACAGACGCGGTTTCCAGCGTAAGAGGTCGGGGGACTCACGAGATGACATGTGAGCGCCTCACAGAGCCGCTAACTTGGCTGTAAACCTCTTTAGGTCTCCAAAATGATTCAAATCAAACCAATGAAAATCCTTCTTAAATCAAACTTAACACAACTCTTAGATATAAAACTTATAATAACGACCCGAGGAGAAGTTGTCAATCTTCAATCACACACAAATGATTTGTGGTATTTTTTCAAAGCTCAAGATCCTTAAATGAGACTCTTTAACAGTGGAAGCATCTGAAAAATCATGTTTTCTCAGACCAACAGTCTTAAAATATTCAATGTTTCAATGCAATTGTTCTCCTTTGGCAGGCTGGAAGTGGGGATTTTTTTGGCATTATTGATTAAGAAAAATGATTGTTTAACCTCTAGTAAAGAGGTAAGATTTACATAAAACAATTAAACAACCAGGTTGCTAAAAAAAAAAAAAAAAAAAAAAAAAAAAAAAAAAAAATCGTAGATATTAGACCAGAAACTATTATATTTCAAACGATTAATCCAGAAAATAACTGGTAGATTTATTAATTGATATTGAAACAAAGCAACTTCTCAGTGTGACCTCCTCCTCAGAGATGTATTATGTCTGTATACGTCTATGATTGTGCTATCAGCAATTCACAAGCAAAAAAAGGAACTCCAACAGTCATAACAGTGACCCAGCAGATTGATCTGGTGGTTTGAGAACCACTCTATTTACATATATCATTATAGGAGATAAGCTAGAGAAAGTCCCTAATTTAAATCCGGTTGGCTTGTAGCCTGGCAGTGACTTTTGTTCTTAAAAATTTGAATAGACGTATTTTTCCAGTTCTCTTCCCATTTAAAACAGATCAGATAAAGTGTGATTGAACCGTCTTATCTACTCCAGTTTGACACGTTGAGCGTCTCCGTGTCGCTTTGATTCGTGGTTTACTTTCATCTCTTCCCTGCGTGGATGTTCTGGCCGGTTTACAGCCGCTCACTGCTGCTGGGTGTTTACAGTAGCTTCCCACAGGGCGGGACACGTAGACCCTGAGCCACGCTGACAGTGAATTCAGTCAGACTGTCGATGAATGAAAATCTCTCTGTAACGTTCAGGCTCTCCACGCTCCTCTCCCCACTCATAACGCATATATGAGACATCCTTTAATCATTTAACCCGTTTAAGACTAAATAACACCATGGATGTAACTTTAAAATGTGTGGGAGGGTTTCTTTGCATACAGGAAACCATGAATTAAACACATACACGTTATAAATTGCGACCTTTGATTGCTCGAACACAACAATTACAAGCCTTTTTCTCTTTTTCCGGGAACAGCAAACAGCATGCAACGTTTCCAAAAAGGGAAAAGCCTTCATCATCCAGTGGAAAACTAGTTGAACTACACTGTATCTGGTGCTATTTTAAGCGACTGAAGTGCAGCGATTCAATGTGAAAGTAACGTCCGCGTGTCAAAGTAGAGCAGCAGGAACATAATAACCGTCAGCCTTCACCGCCACCGGTTCAGAGCAGTCTTCACTTCACAAACACACAGTATAAAGCGTTCACATAAAGTTTTGTTTTTTTTGAAGTCTAACGTTCGAGTCCTCCGGGCTTCATGTAGCTGACTAAAGTTTAAAGTCCGACGCGCGAGGGAGAACTCTTCCCTGTTGTCTCATACATAATAAGTGAAGCGCTCAAAGTCACACATGAAATAAAGATTGAGGTAAAGCTTCTTACATTAAAAATCTCCACCGGGAGCTGAGCCGGAGCCGCGTTGCACCACACCGGACGAACACAGGAAGAGAGGAGGGTGTCACCTTGCTGGCGTCATGGCTCATACCTGTTTAGAGCAGCGCGAGGAC
Source organism: Cebidichthys violaceus (assembly GCF_023349555.1). NCBI lineage: Eukaryota > Metazoa > Chordata > Actinopteri > Perciformes > Stichaeidae > Cebidichthys > Cebidichthys violaceus. The sequence goes on along the minus strand of NW_027176927.1, from coordinate 1,264,967 downwards.
GCGGCGAGCGCGAGGAGGCGGGTTTACACAATACAGGGGAGACCGGCGACCTGTATCACCAATCAACCCAGTGTTATTTATCAATCTGGCTGTGAGCGCGTTCACGTGAAGGGGCGGTGCTTGCAGCATATTGACCAATCACAACCATGGGAAATTTTAAAACCCAAAAGGTAAACTGTAAGACTATAAGACTATAACTATATGAGACAAATACGACGAAGTTCAAACACATAATTCAGGCTGAAAGTAACACAGTTTAACTAACTACCAAAAAATAATTGCAGACTGTGTGAATGTGTAAATAAATAGATTTATAATACCCCTGCTTCATCATGGACAATAGATCTGACTGTAATTACATATGTTTATATCTTTAAATTAATTATAATAATTGATTCAAAACAGCCAAATGGTCACAATGACACATTTGAGTGACGCAACATGACATTTGTGACATTGTTAATGCTTAAAGGATTGCATTTAAATTTGTTATGAATAAATACCATTATTCACTGTACTCAGACTTATACCTCCTTTTATGAAATTGCTTATAGTAGAATATTGTTATATTAAATACAGTAAACCTGTTTAAATTTTACAATAATGATTATTAGTAAATTGTGTATAGTAGTAGGCTGTATATAGTATATTAGTTGTGGCATTTTGCTACTTGACCAAGCTGGGAGAATAAGGACTAACACAAGTCAATTACAGTAAACGGGGAATGGAGCAAAAAACTGAAATCCTTTCCATTTGCATCGTCATAAAATATGTATATATTTTAAAATTGAATGTATTTTGTTCTATTACCTCACAATCCATAACTTGAGCGCTATGAATTAGGACATTCAATTGGTTTAATTGATTGATCACACCCCCTATGCTGCTTTCATCTGTTCATGTGTAAAGGGCAAAAGAGTCAACATGTACACTCTACAGTCAGAGAGCGTTATCTACAGTGCCTGTTTCAGGATATGCTGCAGAAACATTTTAACTTTCAACAATGATACCGGATCATTATGGATCAATCTGAAAGTGTTCAAATGAATCTAAAACAGGGACAGACAATAACAAAAACTTCATATCATTTAAAATGTCCAGTTTTTATTTAGTTGTTTCTGTTTGAACTCAATCCTGAGGTCAGTTTTGAGGCTGCACTTCATGGTTGCAGTATGTATATTTAAATGTGCTCATTTGTGTTATTGTACTTAAATGAAGGTGCAGCAGCTTTACAATAGACTGCAGTCCAATACAACAACAACAACGCAAACTACAGTGTCAAAAGAGTTGAAACAGCACCTCTGACAATGTCATCATAAAAGTTTCATAAAATAAAGAAAACAGACAAACAATAATTTAGCGATTGGTGTTCCAATAAAAGACTTTAATACAGATATAAAACCCAACATTTCAGATATTCTTAAAGCATCAATTAATACCAAGTTACAAGAGGCCGAAACATCACGGTTGAAACTCTCCATCATGCCTAAAAGTTTCAACCTAATGAGTGGAGGACAGATCAGTTTTCCGTCAGTACCATAAACCTCCACCAGAGAGAAGTGAGTGATCCGTCAATGCTCATGTACGACCACAACGTGTGGCTCATTGGGTCACTTCACACTATCCCTTGCAATATTAAGAACCATCTGAGGATGATGGGAAAGGACTAAAAATGCAAGACCACAGAGTTTTGGTCAAATATGGAAGCAAATTTCTACAAAAATGTAAAGCGGTTACATTTTTGTATTCAGACATTCAAAGTCATTCACAAAAATGCATCCATTGATAAACATATATGCTAAATTTTTTTGCTAATTTGTTTTAGTTACATCATTTACATCAGTTACATAATTTGGCATATTTATCAGAGAAATAAATATGTTAACGGAGTGAAATATATCTGCATTTAAACATTGGTTAAATGAACTCATTAGAATGCTTCATAAGGAAATAATCCATTATAATCCATCAAGGAAACCCAGAATATTCTGACATGGAAATCTTAATCTTGTCTAATCTATCTGTGGAACGTCATAAAGGGAAGAAGCTTGTGAAAAACTATGTTGCTATTTGTAATAGGATCTTGGTTTATATGGTTGCTGTCTTGTTTAAAAGTAAACTAAATCAAACGTGTCTATGTCAGTTGAATGATACTTTGCATTGACGTCCCTCACACTCGTTTGTTTTCATGTCAGCCACTTCTCTATGCAGCTCGTGAACACGGTGTAGTTCGAGTGCCAATGAACGTGCTTCACTCCAGAGTGAACGCACACCTCCACGTCGCCACGGTCCTCCAGCGCCTTCAGCCCAAACGTGTCGCTCTTGTAAAACTTTCACAGGGAGAGAAGAAGAGAAGGAGGCGTTACTACGAAATAGAAAGAGAGAGAGAGAGAGAGAGAGAGAGAGAGAGAGAGAGATGTCGGCCATTCAACAGAGGACCTAAAGTATAAATCAAACTGGGTTTCCAGTCGATACAGAGGTGATACAACGGTATACTAGTTTGCAACTTACCTCCTGTTTCCTCATTTCTACAATGTTTTCATTGCTGTCATAGAATCCAAAGTGGCTGTTTAGAAAAGAGGAAACAGTCAGTTCAGGTGAAGTGGTGTCAAAACCTTTTGCTGCAGTTTTGGCCAGAAACAGTTCACTCAACACATATTTTTTGAAGGCTTTGTCAGTAACCACCTCATTGTCCGGCACCTCAGTATTCATCTAAACCAAGGGTGTCACTTCCACTGTGGATGAGTGGGACATGTCCTTCTCACATGCATATTTGTCCAGTTTTTGTCATGGTAGTGTAAAGCACAGGCACATTCAAATGACAGAGAATCAACAGTGTGTGCTAGAATTATAAAACGTTGATGAAACCTGGACTGCCACGGTGTGATGACGCCATCATCTGGTCCTCCAATCAGCACAAGCTTCTTGATGCGCAGGAAGTTTTCCCTCCATGCTGAGGAGGTGAAATGGAGACATGCATGACTGGACATTTTATACTGTGCGTCCACAAGCATGCTGCACACTACGGCCACGACACTAATTCATTCCCTTACCTTTTATGTCGATGTGAGGTCTCTCGCCGTTAAGAATCGGCAGAAAGTTGTTGCTTCGCAGGTAGCGGGACCTATGGTGAGGGTCTGAGGAGAAAAGATAAATATATAGAAATATATATATATATAAATGTGTTGTGGTATCTTTTCAGGTAGTTAAAAGGGATTATTTTCTGCTTTTCAAAATCATCATTCTCACCATTCCAGTAGTCGCAGATAGACAGTTTCTGTCCCATTTTGTTGTAGCAAATACGAAACACAGCCTTCTTCAAGCATGGAAATATCCCCTTCAGGTAGTCTGTGTCTGTGGAGTGAGGCAGAATTTATAAAATGTAGTATCTATTATAAATCAATACTGTTTAAAGTGATGGTGAATTAACTGACACTGGAGGATTAATGGCTCCACGGACATGCTTAAAATGTGAAATAGAGCTCGCTGACCTCCATACTGCCCGGCCAGTGGCGATGACAGCGAAACGAAGGTGTGCACGTTGTGGTGTGGAGTCACGGAGAGAAGTGCTCGACAAATTAGACCACCTTAGAAAGGAAAGGCCACAACATCAAGAGAGTTCTGACAAACCAGGACTTCATGTACAATCTGATGCGGTGATCCTTTGATAATTTAAGTCATTCGTTTTTTGGAGCTATAAGCTATAGAGGGGGAAGGTCTAGAGAAGCAGTTCACTGAGCGGGTTTCACACAAAACTAAAAGTTGCTGCGACAATCCTACGACCAACTGCGACTTTCTTGACTTGGCAAAATCATCTTTAAATTGATTGAAACAAGTTATTTTTTTCTTGACCAGCAGTTTTTCCAAAGATCAGATTGTATATGATTTTAAATGAATAGGGCCCATTGGAGGAGATGTCATTTGAATTACAGAATTATATATATTTTTTTCTGTATGTCCAACCTGAGCTTAGAAGTTAAATGTTTTCTGACTCTAAAATGTAAGAACATAAACTGCAGCGTTGAACTGTGAACTTGGGTGGTGAAAATGGTACTTATCTATGCTTGAAATGTGGAAGTGAAAATTGAAGGCCTGTGTATCCAACTTTAACGTGTGTGTGTGTGTGTGTGTGTGTGTGTGTGTGTGTGTGTGTGTGTGTGTCTGTGTGTCTGTGCATGTATGTGTGTGTGTTAGTGTTTCTTTATCGTGTGGGTTAAATATTTGCATTGCATTGTATAGCTATGTGTGTTTGTTCAGTTTTTGTGAATAATTGGGGGTTGAAAAGTATTCTTTTAGTTTTAGACTGACAGCCATTCACAACTGTTGGTAATATAGAGACTCTCTATATATATATAACTAAACAGAGGACTCAGTTACAATCCTACATTATCAGACTCATGATGGACCGTCTTTAACAAAAGGGTTGATATTGATGCAGCAGAACCAGATATATTGTCTCATTCTTTCCCACATATTCTTCCATGTCAAAGCCTGATGCCTACATTACCCACAAGGCAACTTGGCGATAGACGACTCAGCGATTCCCAGACATTCAGGTGTGTTGTGGTAGCCCTGGCTAATGTAGCCTCTAGCCTGCAGCGAGGTCTCTTCTGTCGAACTTCCACACCCTCATATTTTTGTTTTTATTTTCAAACTCGTAGTCTTCAGCACAATCTGACCCGCTGACTCGAGTGACATCACTTGAGGCAATTGATCAGACTTTGCCCAGCTCCCTCTGGAGCCACAGAAGACTTTCTACTACTTTGTTTTTCTTTCACAAAAATCCTTTTATCTCGTTCCTTATGAGCTCCTATGTCCTTTGCTGGTAGAGGACATTTTAAAGCTGATGCTTTAGTGATAACTTTTAATGTGTAAGAATAAAGGTTCTCTCTGCTCTTGCATTAATTGGCCTGACATAAATACTCAAAGACTTCTTCTTACATAAAGAATGTACTACGTGAGTGGGAGAGAGGACCTTGTGAGAAGCACAGCAGATGGACGCCATCAGGAGCTTTTTGCACGATGGAGTGAAAGACGTTGCTGAAGTCTTGGACCTGCCTCCATAATGGCCTCAGACTGGCCAGGTCGTCATACAAGTCGATCACCGACACCTCGGTCCCTGGATGCACCTGGGAATAACATTTAAAAAAGGAAGTGAGAGACAGAAACACAGTAAACAGTGATTAAATCAACTGTCGGCAAACTATCAGCCTGATTACTGATAATGTTATCAGCCAACTCAGTTCCTCCAAAATAAAACTGAGGAATAGAAAATGACAGGGGAACAGAAACCACTACCTCGAAACCGCTTGCTGTTCTTCATTTCACTTGAAATCTGACTGCCTTTAGAATATTCTCGCCTACTGCAGATCTAAATTCCAAAATAAGTTTAATTAATGAAAACTTTGGGATTAAGTGGGAAGTTTGACCGCTCGGAGAGTTCAAGTGATCAATATTTAGCCTCACTGGTGACTATGACATGAAAAAAGAATGAGAAATGAAAATGAAAAGCAGGTTTACTTTAAATAAAATGGATTAACAGGTGGACCAAACTTACAATGTTCTTTGACAAATTATATTTTAATCAATGGTTAAAAAGTAATACATTTACTCAAGGACTATAAGTACAGTTTTGAGGTACTTGTACTCAACTTGAGTGTACTCCACTTTTTACTCCACTTTGTCAGTGGCACATACTATACTATTTCTCCTCTACATTTATTTGATAACTTAACTCACCTGTACTTTGTAGATTCTGGTTATTAATACACAATATAATCAACGTATGCAATATGATATATTATTATAAAGTACTATAACATACCCAGCCCCACCCTTAGGCTACCAGCTGCAACATTAAAGTAACTTTCACACCTTTAGTAAATCACTATTTTTAATGCATGGTATAATATTCTTTATTCTGAAATAAGCCTTCCTGCATAATGAATAGACCTATTGTACATGTGTTACTGTAGATATCACTTGATACTCGTACTTTTATACTTTAGGCAATATTTTGAATCCATTACTTTGAATTGCAAAATTGTATTTTTACACTGTTGTATGATTACTTTTTACTTAAGTCAAATATCTGAGAACTACAATTTGTGTACAATGAATGACAAACATCAGAAGTCTCTCCCACAGTTAAACACCGTTTGCATATTTGCACGCTAGCTTTTGAAACGTCCTACCTTGGTTATGTAAAGAGACAACGTCTTAAACTGTTTTGGTCCATCAAAAATGCCATGCACGATGATGACAGGCCGGTACCCGTCGATGCGAACCCCTGACAGCAGCAGCAGCAGCCGCAGCAGCACCGGTGATTCTCGGAAAATGTGCGGAGTCTTCATGTCTCTACGCCGGGCAGACTGGAGGACCGAGAGACGGACCGGAGAGAGGATGTCGCCTCTGGGATGATGAGGTCTTAAACAGTCCTGATGAGTACTTATCGATCTCTTTCAACTTGTGTTTGCCCACTTGGAGAGTGTGCGCGCGCTTCCGTCCTCATCACTCTTACTAGTGTGTCGTGTTTTCTAAAATGGTGTTTAAGATCATATCCGCTTTCGATATTCAGTTAGTGCTAATGACACACCGAGCTTTCAGATCGACGAAAATATTTAAGGTGAATGTAAAAATGAGTATCACTTAGTCATTTAACATTGTATTATACTACTATACTAATAATAACACAGATGATAATAATAATAATAATAATAATAATACTAATAGCAAAGTAAATATTTTTACAATAGCACATTATTATGATTATGTAGTAATTACTATAATTATTATTACTATAATTATGATTATGATTATTGATATTATTATTTTTAATTAGGCCTACCAATATCTGCAGCACCATTTGTGTCTACATTTATTCAAGAACATTGTAAGAGCCATTTTGTTATTGTTTTGTTTTGTACCATCTCTCACCTCTTGGGAGCACAGTGTCTCTATCAATTAGGCCACAGGTGAATACAGGGTCACCTGAGACAGGTGTGGCTGAGTAAGCAGGAGCAAACAGTTTTTGACATTTAATGAATGTAGATGTTATGATTTCTTTTGTCTATGTAGAGGAAATGGATTATGTCAGAGAAAGTGGTTGTCCTCTGTTTGTGTGAGACATAAAATGCCTATATTGGAAACTGGACTTTATGGCAGGTGTCTAAACAAACAGTCAGCAACCATGGTGACTTTTTTAATAAGCAACGGGATCACTACAACTATACTCAAGTACAATGTTGAGTACTTGTAGCCTACTTTACTTTTTCTTCTATACTTTTCTTCTAGGCAAATATTGTACTTTTTACTGCACAAAATGTACTTGACAACTTTAGCACGTTTAGCCTTTAATGTACTTACAACAAACCTACCACAAATAATCTTTACAGTTACTTCCTGTAATTTGCATCAGTATTACGTTACGTTACGGTTTTTTTTTCATTTTCCAATATGGCAAATAAAATGTGTCCAATATGTTTCATCACTGGTTGACAAAAACTGTGCCAGATGACGTCTACAGGAGCGATTCAAATTCAAAACCAGCATGTTATTGGAACAGTTTATAGTCAGTTAATTTTTGCTTATCATATTGTGTTTTTTTTCTTGCCAATTAAATAATAAAACAACTCTTCCGGAAATGTATACATATTGGGCAGTGGGCACACATTCAAAAATATACAGCCTCATTTGTATTTTAAATGTAACATTTCAATGAACTAATACAAAATGCAAAAACTAATTGTCACATATTTTCGTAATTTACTCTGTTCACTAGTGTCTGCTGTTGTTTTTCAATCGGCCGCATGGGGGCAGTATGCGCGGGAGCTTCTCTGTTCACGCAGCATTTTTTTACATGACGTGTTTCCGCTTCCGACATCAGCGTGCGTTGAGCTAAGTTAGCAAAACATATGTTGATAATTTTATTTATGTTGTGTTTTATTTGGAAAAATAAATCTACAAATATATATTTATACATGGCGATGGAGGGATGTATCGATTAAGTGTCCGGACCGGAAGCTCGTGAGCTACAAGTCAAGCTAACGGTTCTTTTGTAGCTGGAGTTAGCGGAGTTAGCTAGCTAACAGCCTGCTACTTCTGCCACAACAACAACGTAAGTTACTAAAAGTATGTCAGCATTGGCATATAAATAGTCTTAAAGTAGTTAAAATTAACGTTACTCATAAAGACAAACAATCCATTTCAGAATAATTATGTTATTGGTTACAATTATTGCTACTTTCGTGTGTTCAGCACTTGAATGTTGTAGCTGCTACCAGTTGAGCTAATTTTTCATTTAACGCTATTTACTGGGTTGCTTGTGAATTTTCCCCTGGGGTTCAATAACATTTTATCTATATTTATTTGTTGATTTTATGTTATATTATTAACCCGTGCCTACAAACACTTAAATTATTAAAAACATGTTTTGGCGTATTCTGCCATAATGTCTACTTTTATGATGCCTATCATAAGTTTTCTGATGGTGTTTGTTCAATTATATTTATTAGCATTCAGTCAGTGATGTGTTGTACTGAACTGCATTATATTGGGAGGTGTTTCTAATATCCCACCACCCTCCTGTATGTAAATTACAAGGACATGTAGTCCAGTACCACCAGACTGACACTATAAACTTTTGCACATGGTTGTTGTGGTACATGTAGTGTTAGTACATGTACTGTTAGTGTACTCTGTGGTACTCAGTCTCGATCAGATTTCAGACTTTATGCAATGGATCCAGTTTGTAATTCATCATGCAACAAAACTCTGTGAATGAGGTGTGAAATTGTTATGTGTCTATTATATATTTATATACGGTCTAAGTATTGCAATGTATGTAGCTTATAGTTTTTTTATTGATTTATTCATTTCAAATGGGTATTTTATCTGTCCCCCACTTAGCCCTAGTGCTTCTGTAACATGAAGTCTCAACCAGTTTTTGTACAATGAGCTGTTTAAATGTCATAGGGTGAGAAAACCTAACGGGCATTAGACCCTTGCTGGGTTGTTTATTTTGGACTGGGATCAGGTTCTGGTAAATAAATGATCTTTGGATGATTGGATGTAGCCGGCAGCTTCTTACACCTTCACCTGTATTGTGGATAACCATGTCCTTGTGTTGTGCTCCCTCATCAGGCACCATGGCCAATCTAGAGCAGTGGGTGAATGACCGTCTCCATGACATCCTCGGGTTGAGTGACAGATATGTGTCTCAATTCATGATCGGCACTGCGCGGAAAGCCTCGAGTTCTCAAGACTTTGTGGATCGCCTCGAGCAGACGGGCACGATTGACATCGAACCGAGTGTGGTTGCGTTCGCGCAAGAGCTCTTTGACAAGGTATATTCTATCGTCATTCCTTTATTTGTTTATTATTATTATTATTTTCAGTACAACACGTTATGGTGTGAATGAAACCTCTAACAATCTTTTACCGCTGCACGTGTTACAGATTCCTCGCAAGCAGGTTGTTGAGAAACCTGCCCGGGCGATGGAGCGGGAAGCCATTGAAATGGACAAGAAGAATCGGACTTACACGTTACTGGAGGACAGCGACAGTGATGTCGAGGCTGTGAGGGAAACGGAGAAAGGGAAGAAGAAAAAGGACAAAGACAGAGGAAACAGGAGGAAGCACATCAGAAAGAAGAAAGAGAGCGCGTCGTCGAGTGAGGACGAAGCGCCTCAAAGGTAATCCAGATATTTTATGCTGATTTTATTTAGCTTGTTTATTTTGCCTTTTAAGATCATATAAAATCTATTCTAAACCTTGTATAGAAGCAGCGGTTTGATGCATTTTCTTTTCCAATATCAGGGGCAAATCAGGCCAGGGGGACCCCAATTCTCCCAAGAAAGAAGAGGAAGAGGAAGAGTGGGAGAAGGAGGAGAGAGAGCGACAGCAGGACATCGAAGAGAGAGATGCGTTTGCTGAGCGAGTGAAGCTGAAAGACAAAGACAAGACCCGTAACATAACAGAGAGGACGGACAAAAAGGTGGGAGGAGAGGGAATTACACTACAGCTCATGCATCCTTTTCAAAGATGACCCACAATGCCATGCAGGTAAACACCTTCATTGTGTTATTTTTTCTCTCCAGGCTTATGAGGAAGCTCAGAAGAGGCTGAAGATGGCTGAAGACGACCAGAAGAACATGGTAGACCAGTTTCTACTTCATCTTCGTATTTTGTCGCAATCACGTGAATTCCTCTTAATTGCTGCACTCCTCGGTGTCAGAATATGATGTTACCAGAATTCGAACTATGTACTGAAGTTTCTGATCCTTTGTCTTCCTCTGTCCTTCTGTAGTTGCCGGAGTTGAGGAAGCGCTCTCGCTGGGATTATCTAAAGAAGAGAGAGGCAGAGAAGCTGGAGGACCTGGAGGCAGAGATCAATGACGACGAGTACCTTTTCCATACAGAGGAGCTGACAGAGAGGGAGAAAAAGGAGTTGGACTACAAACGCACCCTGCGGGACCTGGCCAAAGATTACAAAAAGGCCGGTGCCAAGGAACATGAGGAGAGGAAGAACAGATACTACATGCCAGAAGAGAAGAGAAGCAAGGTAGGAACGAGGGATGTCACATACTGAGTCCCCCACTCAAGTGTGCATTGGTTCCATTGGTCACCTCTTTCCCTCCCCCCGCTGACCAGGAGGTGCCCCAGAGGGACCTGGAGCTGGAGGAAAGTCCCATGGAGCTGGGAGGAGAGCAAGGCCGCTGGGAGGAGGAGAGGCTGAAGACGGCCTCCCTCAGCTTCGGCGCCAAGAGGGAGCGAGAGCAAGGGATGAGGCAGGAGCAGGATAGGTACCAGCTGATCCTGGAGGAGGAGGAGATGATCGAATTTGTCAGCACTGCCATGACCATGAAGGGAACTCGGACGGAGCAGGTGGGGTTCATTTGGTACCGTCTACTTCTTTGTCAATATTTGTGCCTCGTATATTTAACTTTTCCACTGATGGTAACCGATTAAAACACTTTGTCTAGTCCATTTGTTCTTCTTGTCACAGTTTTAATCTGCAGTCCAGTAGTATTTATCATTCAGTGTGGAAATGTAGTTTTTCTTTTTAGATCCTGAATCCACCTTCTATTGAGAGTTAAGGTCTTGGGGAGAACAACTGCTGAGTCAAGGGCGACACCTAGTGGTCAGATTCGGTATGTCGGCCCAAAGTGAACCCGTTCTTCTGACCCTGTTGTGTTCAGGATCAGGAGGCCCTGGCTCTGTCCCAGGCGGAGCTGAAGAAACAGTCCATGCAGGAGGTCCGCCGCAGCCTGCCCATCTTCCCCTACAGAGAGGACCTGCTAGCTGCCATCAGCGAGCACCAGATTCTCGTCATTGAGGGGGAGACGGGCTCCGGGAAGACCACTCAGATCCCTCAGTACCTCCTGGAAGACGTGAGTACAACATCATCATATACTGGCATTATAGATGACCAGCATACATAACTACAGTCCAGACTACAAGTCAGCATTACTGCATACTAATGAGGAAAAGTACAGATTCAGACGTCAGTTATGATTCCACCCGTCAACCTATTGTTCCTCTCTCAGGGCTACTCAAACGGAGGCATGAAGATCGGATGTACACAGCCTCGCAGAGTGGCGGCCATGTCAGTGGCGTCCAGAGTGGCACAGGAAATGAGCGTCAAGCTCGGGAATGAGGTGAGCCGATCCCATTTCTCTCACACACTTCAGTAATAGTTTAATATTAATTATATTTATTCTAGATGGGTCAAAGTGCTGCTGTCTAATATTTTTATTTTCTCGCATGCGTTATTTATTTCAGAGTATTGTTGACTCTTTCCTGAATCAGTGTTTTCACATCGTTCTTCACTGCTTCATGCAGGTGGGTTACAGTATTCGTTTTGAGGACTGCACGTCAGAGAGAACAGTGCTCAAGTACATGACGGACGGCATGCTGCTCCGAGAGTTCCTCACCGAGCCCGACCTGGCCAGCTACAGGTAATGCAAAGAAGGGAGTCATTCGTCACTGTTCAGAAAATATTCCTCATCACACGTTGCAAATGCAACTTTCAATTTGGGACAAGTGTCTCTGAATCATCGGGCACCGTATTTACTTTATCATCTCTTACCTTCCACTGCCTGATATCCCAATTTCCTCACGTCTTTTTCTGCCCTTAAACTTCCCACAGTTCCTCTCCGTCGTTTCTCACATCTCTAGTGACTACGTCCGTGAATGTTCATTGAACACCTGTCGGTGTAACTGTACGAGTTGTGCTCAATCCTTCTCTCTCTTTCTCCTTCTCTTTCTCTCTCTCTCTCTCTCTCTCTCTCTCTCTCTCTCTGTCTCTGTCTCTCTCTCTGTCTCCGTCTCTGTCTCTCTCGCTCTCTCTCTGTCTCTCTCTCTGTCTCTCTCTCTGTCTGTCTCTCTGTCTCTCTCTCTCTGTCTGTCTCTCTCTCTCTCTATCTCTCTCTCTCTCTCTTCTCCCCCCCAGTGTGGTGATCATAGATGAAGCCCATGAGCGGACGCTGCACACAGACATCCTGTTCGGTCTGATTAAGGACATCGCCAGGTTCAGGTCCGACCTGAAGGTTCTGGTGGCCAGCGCCACTCTGGACACCGAGCGCTTCTCCTGCTTCTTTGACGACGCGCCCGTCTTCAGGATCCCCGGCAGGAGGTTCCCCGTCGACATCTTCTACACCAAGGTACTAAAGAACTAACATATTCTTGCAATGCTTAATATAGTAGTTATTTAATTTATTTTTTAAATATTTGGTGATTAATTGCTGTTAAATGGAAAAGAAACGGGGACATAAAAACACTTTTTTTCCTGGCTACTTTACAAAGCAAAACATTACTCCCAGTTTCTTTTGTTTTCTCACTCATTTATGGACATTTGTACATTTAAAGAACATTTTGAAGAGAAATAAAGAACAAATGTTGTTCAGCTTCTCAGTCAGACAACGACTGCTCCCAAAAACCAAACCGTCCTGTTGATGTTGTGTTCTCAAGGCTCCAGAGGCAGACTACCTGGAAGCCTGCGTGGTGTCGGTGCTACAGATCCACGTCACCCAGCCCACCGGAGACGTACTGGTCTTCCTCACTGGACAGGTATAGTTTATATATCGAGCATGGGCTTCTTAAAGGGTCTGGTCTAGAGAGTCAACGTTTTGGACCCGGTTATAATGGGAGATTGGTGGTCTCCTCCTCCTTATGTTGTGTGCATTTTCTGCATAGGTTTTGTTGATTTTGGACTAAATAATTTACCTCACAATTATTTAGCCTGTATGTTGGAGACAGATAAGTATCTTTGTTTACCTCTTCAAGATCTTAAAGAAACTCGGGGACCAACATCTGTAGAATATTGAGGGTGCAGGCCGTATTGATTTAGTTTTTTACATGTTAGCAGATGAGAAGGAACCAGCTCAAGTAGAGGTTTATATATTTAGAAGCCAACCAAAGTAAAAGTCTGTGGATTTTATTGTTATTGATGATAATAAAAAAAGGTAATGTCTCCTTTAATAATGCTCATTACACAGAACATAAACACATCAGTGTCGCTAAAGAATTAAAAGATCTACAAGTGTGGGAGTGAGGGATGTTGCTCCGAAGGGTAAATTCTTCTTCTTTTTCTTTGCGTGTCGGTCGACTCTTAAACCTCTTGTGCTTCTTGTAGGAGGAGATCGAAACGTGCTGCGAGCTGCTCCAGGAGCGATGCAGGCGGCTCGGCTCTAAGATAGCAGAGCTGCTAGTCCTCCCCATCTACGCCAACCTGCCGTCGGACATGCAGGCGAAGATCTTCAACCCGACTCCGCTGGGAGCCCGTAAGGTGAGACGACGTCCCCATTCCTGTGCAGAATACGTGGGGAACGGTTATTGTGTCCTAATACAATGATTCCTCTGGATGTGATGGGTCACTGTAGGATTAATATTTCACCATGGCAGATAAAATACAAAGTGGACTTTGACAACAAGTTTGTTTCTTTGGGAGACCTAAATGAAGACAATGGCTCTCTGCTATCTGTTTTCTGGATCGGTTGTGTCATAAATCAGATTAAATGTCAATGCTATTATTCACCAATAGAGGCCGCTGTAGTACAATGACTCTATTTGGTATGGAGACATGGTATCCTAGTTTTCTTTTAACAGAGTTCATCAGATTAAGTCCTTGTCTTGATGTTTTCATCACGTCTTTCTTCCCGTCGTTACACAGCCGGATTTAACCTTCCTTCTAGTTTGTTTAGGCGTCGCTTACTCACAGTTATTTCACGGCACTGTGTGTTCTCTCCCTGTCAATCAAAGGTGGTGGTGGCTACCAACATAGCAGAAACCTCGCTGACCATAGATGGCATCATCTACGTCATCGACCCAGGCTTCTGCAAACAGAAGAGCTACAACGCCCGCACCGGCATGGAGTCGCTCATCGTTACGCCCTGCTCACGGGTAACTGCCCACTGTTCTTGTTAGAGCGGGAAGGTGTGGTGTAGTGATGTTTTCATTCACTCAGGCTACAAGTCGTGATAGTGTATGAGAGCGTTGTCGCCCTCTGTATTGGTTTCTAAACGTTTTGCCACCTCCTCCTGTTTTTTTTTTTTTTACTGTTTCTCTCTCAGGCTTCGGCCAACCAGAGAGCAGGCCGTGCAGGCAGAGTGGCTGCTGGGAAATGTTTCAGGCTTTACACAGCCTGGGCCTTCAAACACGAGATGGAGGAATCGACGGTGCCCGAGATTCAGAGGACCAACTTGGGGAATGTAGTCCTGCTGCTGAAGAGTTTAGGTGAGGAGAGGCGGGGCTCATATAATGACTACTACAATGATGCCGTGGTGTTATTTGGAGGCTGTGAGGGTCTAATAAGCTAATACTTTTTGCTTGTAGGCATCAATGACCTGATTCACTTTGACTTCATGGACCCACCTCCTCATGAGACTCTGGTGTTAGCGCTGGAGCAGCTCTACGCCCTGGGAGCGCTCAACCACCTGGGAGAGCTCACCAAGGTACAAACCCAGGGCCCACACCTACTATCAGCTATAGCTGACGTCTTTATAATGACGCTGTGTCAAATGGAAATGTGAAAACAAAGGGAAAGGGGTGAAATTGGGAAGTGGGTCACAATGGTTTGTCATGATTGACAAGTGAGTCCCCAGACAAAAAGCTCAGGAAAAACTGGTATAGACCCCCCCCCTCCAAAAATCATTCAAGTTCCCACAATTATTGTCTTATTAACCAGTTACAATAAGCAGCGTGTTAATTGTTCCCCCCCACTCCATCCTGCTCATCCAGACCAATCGCTCATAAGCAAACAGAACAAATATATTTTACATTCTTAACTTCACAGAAAAGATACTAAACATTTAGCTTTGACACGCATAATCCATGTCCATCGTCACAATGTCCGTCTGTGTGTTTGCGTGGCATTTTGTACATACCTGAGGCTACTGATGCTGTTTCCCGGCAGCATTGAAAAGTCACTTCCTTGACGAAAAGTGCTGATACATGAGATGACTCGCTCGCTACTGTTTATCAATGATTATCAAGGGCGTGAGGATGTTTTTCAGAGTGTGTGGATGACTGCATCATTGGTGACTATACCGTAGTGCAGGTTATTGTTTATTTAATGACTGGAGTCAAATGTCTTCATCTGTTTGTTCTTGTTTGTCGGGGTTCAGCTGGGTCGCAGGATGGCTGAGCTCCCGGTGGACCCCATGCTGAGCAAGATGGTCCTGGCCTCTGAACAGTAAGTCTCCAGTCTGATGAAGTCTTCACTCTCATGTTCGTTTGACAGGACGCATCACCTGTATGAAGTATAAGATGCATTTAATCAATTAGAGACGTTGACCAAACTCTTCCAGGCTTTGCACTCGTCCAGTTCTTGATTATGCAGCTGGAGTTTTGGGTCGTGGCTCATGATGCTGCTCATATGCTCAAACTTTTTCAATAGGATTTGTATTGCCAGGTTATAGGTGAGGATGTATATGGACAATAACAGACGAGTCAAAAATAATATTTAAATGGGATAAAGAGCAAAATCTGACTTATATTTGTTGTAAATATGGGTTTGAGGATCAATTCTTCATGCAGGAGAATATTCATAATGTATCTCTAAGAGAGGAATTGATTCATAAGGTTAAACATGACTAAACAAATGAGATCAAAGCTGCGTACTTATTGTGAAATTCAATATTCAGATTCAAATAGAGATTTGGCCTGGTATACCTCCTCTTTATTTTGACACAGTTCAGTGCTTTTGAAGAAGAAAGTTGAATCTGTCCAGTGTGTGAGCTGCATGCATTAATAATATGAGTATGATTTAGTTTTTTACTGCCCTTTGTACTGTTAGCTTTGTGACATGTTTGTTGAGCAATATAAAGGAAACTAGTGAGTTGCTGAATAAGAACGACGCACATAAAGAAAACAAATGTTTGAAAAAGAGAACATGGCCTGAGAGAAATTGGCAACTTATTGAGTGAATGCAGGTTAGGAAGATTGTATAAGTTGAAGCATAACAAAGTAAAGGGTGGATGATTACTGTTGTTGCTTTCTCTGCCTTCTCTTTATTCCTCTCTGCATGTTCATTTACTTCTATTTATATTTCCCTTCCCTTTTCAGGTACAAGTGTTCAGAGGAAGTGTTGACGATAGCCGCCATGCTGTCAGTAAACAACTCTATTTTCTACCGGCCCAAAGACAAAGTGGTTCACGCCGACAACGCCAGAATGAACTTCGTGGTGCCAGGAGGAGACCACCTGGTGCTGCTCAACGTCTACACACAGGTACCAGCTGCTAACAGCAGTTAGAGCTAAATAACACTTACCAATCTGTTTCATCTAATGCAATGCAATCCACCTGCAATAAATCCTGTCTTTATAAAGCTTACAATGCATAACTGTCAGTGAGGTTTTCTTTCAGCTCGACATAAATCATTTGGGCCATAGTTAGTGTTGGTATTTATTGAGCAATAGGAATTGCGTTAGTGCTCATGATTTGTGTCTAAAAGCAACTTTTTGCGAAGCAGAAATGTGTTTTTCTGCTTTGTCTCCTGTTGCACATCTCTCGATTCCTCAGATTTATCCTGCAACCCCTTGTGGGGGTGCAGAACCCCTTGTGGGGGTGCAGAACCCCTTGTGGGGGGTGCAGATCCCCTTGTGGGGGTGCAGAACCCCTTGTGGGGGGTGCAGATCCCCGGGTTGGAAACCACTGTTTTAGTCCAGAACACAGGTGTTGTGCTAATGGTGTCTTTGTCCCGCAGTGGTTGGAGAGCGGTTACTCCACGCAGTGGTGCTACGAGAACTTCATCCAGTTCCGCTCCATGAGGAGAGCCCGGGACGTCAGGGACCAGCTGGAGGGTCTGATGGACCGCATTGAGGTGGAGGTGGTGAGCTCCCAGGGAGACAGCTTGCCCATCCGCAAGGTCAGTGAGACGGAGAAAGGCCCTGATAAAAACATGGAACCTTGATTTTGTGGTTTTAACAAAGAGGATGTACTCTACATATGAGTCTTTGTGAACATGGCTGCTAGTCAGATTGAATGTTATGCAGACAGAAGTGAGTTGGGCTGTAACTGTCAAAGGGAGGAAGTTGCAGTGATCGCGACAATGGTCAAAAGCAGATATAAAAGCACTGAAGAGTTCAACCTGTGGCCCGCAAGAGCGACTCCAGAAACATGGTGAAGATGGTGCCTCGAACACCGCTCGTCAATATTTGCTCCTTTGTTTGCTGTTGACTCCACCTCAGGCTCAACGCCGGCTCAATGACTGACAAGTGTTTGAAACCGGACCCGGTGAGGGACCCGACTAATAATGCACGGAAGACCGCAAGCTGTTTACGTTAGCTTTAACCATCAGCGTGATCATATTTTGGAATATCCTGCTGTACCTTCAAGTTGAATTTAACCCTGTATGTCTCCATAAGGAGGTGAAAGGTCACCCTCAGATTCTGACCAAGAACACTAAGCGGGTGGATGCTTCCTGGGACAAGAGAGTTTTATCAAAATACTGAGTTTAAAAAAAAAAAGATCTCGTTCTTCAAATTAAAAGTACAACGAACAGAGTCAGTGATCAGCCTTCTCATATCAGGGTCCATGTGCTGTGAACGCACCCCTAAACCATTTGAGATAAGAAAGGGCGTTTGTTTTAATAGTCGGGTTCCGCCTTCTTTCATCACATGCTGCCTTTGCCTGTGTCGAATATCCTGCAGCCAAATAGGCAAAAGCAATCCTGTAACTTATTTTGTTATAATGAATTAAAGGTTAATACATAATGAAACAAATATAGAGCTAATATCTAAGGAAAATGTGTCATTTTATTTTTATATTTCTTTCTTTTATGCGACTTTTCTAAACATTTATTAGTCTTTGAGTTTTATCCATAAAGGATGTGTGTGTGTATTCCTTGTTGTAAGCCAGGCGTCACCGACGTCTCCATGCTGACATGCAGACACAACGAAAGTGAATGAGTCATTTGAAAATGTTTTCTGTATTTTAAGGCGAAATGACAAATGTAGATTTGCTGTTCCCACCAGCTGGACTAGTGTACGACAGATGTTGTCAGTCAGCCGGTTTTCATTTTCACACTGTCCCTTTTTAAAAGCATTAGTTTCTTGAACGCACCCAACATCGCCTGGATTCAAGCAGGTGTGAACAGTTTGTGTGCATCTGTGAAAACGCGGTTGGAAAAGCAGCTCTGAATCTTTTGGGTGGAGAAAATCCTCCTACTTGAAAACAAAAGCGTCGTCACAAAAATGCTTTTTTTTTTCTTTGTTCTTGAGATGCATTGTTTTCACAGGACAGCGACAATATGCGGTTCTTAATATACTGACAACAAGCAAGTCACAGCATGTTATGTTAGCAAGTTATACCTCAAAACTCAGCCCCTGACTTTACCATCAATGTTAATAAACCCCTCTCTTGTCCCTCTTTTGTCCCTCTCTTGTCCCTCTTTTGTCCCTCTCTTGTCCCTCTCTTGTCCCTCTCTTGTCCCTCTCTTGTCCCTGTCTTGTCCCTCTCTTGTCCCTCTCTTGTCCCTGTCTTGTCCCTCTCTTGTCCCTCTCTTGTCTCTCTCTTGTCTCTCTCTTGTCCCTTTCTTGTCCCTCTGTTGTCTCTCTCTTGTCCCTTTCTTGTCTCTCTCTTGTCCCTCTCTTGTCCCTCTTTTGTCTCTCTCTTGTCCCTCTTTTGTCCCTCTCTTGTCCCTCTCTTGTCCCTCTCTTGTCCCTCTCTTGTCTCTCTCTTGTCCCTCTCTTGTCCCTTTCTTGTTCCTTTCTTGTTCCTTTCTTGTCCCTTTCTTGTCCCTTTCTTGTCCCTTTCTTGTCCCTTTCTTGTCCCTTTCTTGTCCCTTTCTTGTCCCTTTCTTGTCCCTCTCTTGTCCCTCTCTTGTCCCTCTCTTGTCTCTCTCTTGTCCCTCTCTTGGCCCTCTCTTGGCCCTCTCTTGGCCCTCTCTTGGCCCTCTCTTGTCCCTCTCCCAGGCGGTGACAGCGGGATATTTCTACCACACGGCGCGGCTGAGCAAAGGCGGCTACAAGACGGTGAAGCACCAGCAGACGGTCTACGTTCATCCCAACAGCTGTCTGTTCGAGGAGCAGCCGCGCTGGCTCATCTACCACGAGCTCGTCTTCACCACCAAGGAGTTCATGAGACAGGTCTGACGTCACACCGTTTGCTTTTAAATACTCGCCAAAAAAATCTCCCGCAAATATTTGTTTGTAGATGATAGGTAGTAGTCTGCTTTTCAGAAGCTCGGCGGCTGATGTGGAAGACAAACATGAAACACAGAAAGAGCTGTTGTTTAAAATGTAAATAACGTAGTGTCACCTTTCATGGGTAAAGGCTTCCACAGAATAGTGTCTTGTGGGTATGACACAGCACACAAAAGAGGAAGTGTTCCTGGACAATATTTAACTGCCTCTTTTTTTTATTCCCACACATAAATGAATTCCCCCCCCCCCCCCCCCCCCCCCCCCCCCCCCTCCCTCTGCACACAGGTGATTGAGATAGACAGCGGCTGGCTGCTTGAAGTGGCTCCTCACTACTACAAGAGCAAAGAGCTGGAGGACAGCAGCAGCAAGAAGATGCCCCGCAAGCAGGGGAAAGCTAAAGAGGAGCTGGGCTAAAGAGAGGGCCGAGGCTCAGGGGACAGCTGGTGAAGAGAAACAGTGCAGGGGGCACACTCCTTTCCCCTCTCAGGGCAGAGTAAAAGTAAAACAAGTAATGACATTGATTTTTATAAAAAAAAAAAAAATAAAGAAGAAAAGTGTGGAATTGCAGCTACATTTGTCTTCACATGTTTGTTTTCTGCTGTAGCTTGAGATGTCATTTTGGCTGCACAGAGTAGCCTGAACACGGACACATGGAGCAGAGGGACGGGTCCAGTGAGAAGTGGGTCACAAAGTCACTCACTGGGTTAATCATAAACCGGCTGCGTCAGCTGGGCCACAACAAGGAAACATGAATGCACTTGGATCTGAGTTTCCTGATCTGAGACTGGGTGGGTCCTAAAGCTCAATGAGGAACGAGACGGTGGCTTTGTTTTCCAGGTGCTTTTCAACGACCACCAGGCTCTTTGTTGAGTCCAATTGAGTATTTGTGAAACCAGCACACTGTTAAAGTGTGCAAATTCCCGAGGAAGCTGAAAAGACTAATTCCTAAATAATAAGTTTCACTCTTGTGTGAGGCTGCTTATCCTGTTTATTTTCTTCTTTTTTTTCTACAGCAATAAAGTTTTTACAACCACTTTGTTTTGTGACCTGGTTTGCTGCTCAGCCATTAGTCTATTATTTACTACCTTTCAACTCAGGTTGCCTTCTTGTTATAATTGCACCAGGAAGTTCACTACTATTGTTCAACTCGTTATATTTAGACGCAGCATTCAAAGAGGCTGCTGTCCTCCTATTGTCCTGCTGGTTGTGCAACAAAAGGCCTGCGTGTGCTTTTGAGAGATGTTTTACAAAATCAATATCAAAGCATACAAAGATACAGATGTGACATCTTTAACTAATTCAAAAAAAAAAAAAAAGAAGCTAAATATGAGCTGTTTGACAAAGCAAACAAAACTCCTTATGCTGTTAATATTCAAATCAGTTCTGACCCTAACATGCATTTAATTGTGGTTTTGGTGGAAAGGGTGTAACTGTGCTGTGGTGACAGTCTAAGTTACGCTGCTGGTCTAGTTTGGGAGGTAAACCCACAAAGTGTGAAGAGAGCGGTGCAGCTATGACAGGTATGAGGTGCCGATGCCTGCAGTCTTGATAGGACTGTTGCAGGCAGCCGCAGTGGAATTTCCCCAACAGTCACTGCTGCTGTTCTTGATTCATGTCGCACAGAGTAAAACTCTTATGTGCTTCTCTATCATCACTAATATCTGACATTAAACAGCTATATGAGTTTTGATTCTGAAATGTAATCGACCAATAAGAACGTGCAGCTGTAGTCACACAGAGCTGCCTCTAAGTAATACTTTTATAGCAGTGTGGTATGTGTCCTGCTGTGTGTGGGACACGCATCAGATACCTGATATTATACAAATGTGACACAGACACAATAAAAAAAACTAAAAACCTGGCTCACCTGAGCAGGTCCGACTGGTCTGACCAGAGGAGAGAAAAGGGGAGGAGGAAGCGGCAAGGAGGAGGAGGAGGAGGAGGAGGAGGCAGCGCTGTTTTACAATTAGAAAACAAGATATGAGAGGAAAGAGACGAGGAGGAGAGCAGAACTGCAGAGCGACCTAAAGACTTCCAGAGTGAAGCTTTAAGCTGCTTTTCCTTCCGTAATGAAGTTTGATGCATGTTTCTACTGCACCGGTACACAAAAGGATTATTCTACTTGTGAGGTCATCTCTTGACGACGTGATTCGATATTCATCTACCTCAGCAGGTCAGTGTGTGTGTGTGTGTGTGTGTGTGTGTGTGTGTGTGTGTGTGTGTGTACAAGTCTAATAATTTACTTTCCTGGTCTTTGCTTTTTTTTCTTTACCGCCAAACTTATTTTAAAGCCCCTAAATCCTTAATAAACAGAAACTTACAACTAAATTTGAACTTGTCGCAAATGTCAAAATGTATTTTTCCACAATTTCAATGAAATCAGCTGCTAAAATGTTGACTGTGTGCCTCCTGCCGGGTAAAATCTTTTGAGTTAATGACTGACTTTGTGAGTTAGATGAGTATGATGGATGGTTTGCTACGACATTTCAAAAACAATGAAGCTGTGTGACCCACCAGTGTCATCTTCGGAGTAGTTTTACTTCACAACTTTCAACCCACTAAGACCACAGGATAATAAAGATCCCTATTTACTCATGTGAAGAACTTCCAGTTCGGCAGTTCTCGTGTTTGCTGATGGTTTCTGTGCAGGAAAGCCTATTAAACAAATACAGCGACACATTATCAAAGCAAAAGCACCGCATGCATGTTGAATAAATCAAATAAAATCAACGGATAGCATTTATAATACAATAGAGATGTTAGATAGCAAGAGATATGGCATTATTGCTTCATCATTGTGAAACAGCAATGCAGGCTGTGCAGGTGCATTCCTGCAGTCTGTTTCCTGCTCTGCTGGTTTCTGTGAGCCAGTAAACTTATCAAAGCTTTAATCTTCTTCAGCTCCTTTTGGGGGAACCGTGACTCTGATTCCAAGTCTACCTCTAGCATCATCCCACCAACATGAGCGACGACAGGGAGGGACGCAGGCCTGACGGCCACGAAGCCAGACAGGCCCCCAACGTCAAACCCAAGCTCAGCCAGAAAGAGAGGAACAGCAAGGAGGACGTGCTGAGGAAGGAGAAGCCTGCCAAAGTGAGGAGATCGAGGAGCACCAACTCAGAGAGGGCGGAAAGGAGCAGGGGGAGAGAACGAGACCGGCACCAGGGAGACAGGAGGCAGCGGGGGAGGAGTGAGGAGGCCCGGGGACGGGACAGGAAAGAGGGAGAGAGCGCCAGGAGGAAGGTGAAGCCCCCCGAGGATGATGTGGAGGACACCGAGTGCGCTATCTGCTTCTGCACCTACGATAACATCTTCAGGACCCCGAAGCTGCTGGTGTGCGGTCACACCTTCTGCCTGGAGTGCCTCGCTCGCATCAACGTGACCTCTCCCGAGCTCAAGACGCTGTGCTGCCCGGTGTGCCGCGAGATGACCGAGCTCCCCCACGGCCGGGACCTGCCCCGCCTGGGCAACAACCAGGACATCATAGGCAAGCTCCCACCAGACATGCAGAGGGCGCTGTCCATCCGATTCAAGCGCAGCAAGGGCAAACTGCTCCTGAAGAACCCCCCTCCCAAGAGCCCCCCTAAGTCTCTCACCCTGCCTAAAAAGAACCAGGATGCTCCGGTGACAGCAGGGGGTGACCTCCACTTGAGTGCACTGGAGCAGGGAGTAGCCCCGGCCACTGTGGTGGACGTAGGCAGGCCTCCGAACAGGGTCAGAGGTCGCCTGCGCAGGCTGTTCCGCTCGGACCAGTGCTACTACGTCGTGGTGGCGGCGATCATCACCATCACTGTGGCGCTCATGCTGGTGGGGATTCTGGCCTTTGTGATTGTACCGAATTTGCACAGGCCTGGTCATGGAGGGAACCAAACGTCAAACCGTCCCCCAGACTCCGGGGGATAGAAACCGGAAAAGGGGGGGGGGGGGGGGGGGACAGGGGAGGACAGGCTGTACAGATATCACACAAAAGTTGTTGTGATTTTCAGTGATCCTTTTTGCCTCCTTGTGTGCTCTTGGTGAAGGAAAAGCTCAGCATCGGGACACATTCCGTCCGGTTCACATGCAGTGAAGAAATGAAGGAAAACAAGGGCGGCAACATTTTTTTAGACAGAGGACACACAGGCTCGAAGTTGCACATATGGGCAATAAACACAGCAAACCTGTATGGTTGTTTGTTGATGTTTTTTTTTTTTGCTCTTTCCTGAACATGTTTTTCGTTACTGTGAAAGCCAGAAATACTGTACGTGTAAAGGAACTGTCCACGATGATTAATCTGCTGTAAATGATGAAATGCACTAAACTCTGTGATGAAAGGACTTGTGTGTCTTTTGAGTGCATCAGGCTGATTTCCATAATCAGTCCAGGGTTCCTATAGACCAACTCCTTGTACATAGCCAAAGATGATTTATATATTTGTATATAAGTATTTTTTTCAATGGGCTTTTTTTTAATTTCCCATTGTATCATTAAATAAAGCATTTTTTCGAGAATTTGAAAACTCATTTCTCCGTATTTCCAAAACACATGATCAAAAAATCAAAGTATAGTAAAGTATAGAGGAGGACTTCCTGTCCATTGTCCTGACTCTTGTCCTCTATTTAGTGAAAACTGATTTTTTTTGCTAAATGCCTTTCAGGGAACCTGCATGTCTTCTTTAGACACCTGATACCCTCTGGTGGTGTAAATAAACCGGTGAACGGGGGGGGGGCTTGAATTCTGAATTTTCACCCAGCCGCTCCTCTCTGTTGTTTGCCTGACAAACCTGTTTGACGGCATACGTTCATAGCGTTTTACTGAGCTACTAAAGGGCGGCTGTTAGTTTTGACAGTGAGCCAATCGCCGGTAATGTGCCATCCAGCTCTTTGGTGTGGGATGGCCAAAACATGTGGGAGGGTAAATTATGAAAGACCACGACAAACTGCAGGAATAACATGAGAGGAAATAAGTTCAGTCATATGTTAAGTCTCTCCTGCAGCCTTTCATCTTATGTGCTACATCTGAGTGTTCAGTAGCCACCTTTAAACTTAAAGCCATGTTAAAAATAACAGGATAAATGTTGGATAGTGATGTATGGAAAAGTTGTTTTAATCTTTGCAGATTAAGACTTTACATAAAAAGCTGAGGATGATGATCAGCCAAGAAGTGTTCAGATCCTTTATCAGTAATGTACATTAATGTAAAATACTCCAAATCCTGCATTTGTAATAGTATCGAAAGTAGAAGTACTCGTTCTGCAGAAAGAAAGGCCCGTGTGACCGAGGTATTATCATCCCTTTATTATTAACATTGAAGCATCAATGAATAAGCAACGGTTTTTGTTGTAGCTTGTCGAGCTGCAGCTTGTTTTAACCGTATGTACAAGAAAAGGTTGTGAAATGATTTGTGTTCTAAAAAGAAGGGGAAAAAAATGACAATGATGCTCGTTAAAGTTGTGTTGTATTTGTATTATATTTTCTTCTTTTTGTTGCCTAAATTAAACCAACTTATGTGGAACTGCTAAGTAACATGCCACCATTGCTATTTTTGTATTGTGAGTTACAAGCCAAAAAAAAAGTAACAAATGTAAAATGTGAAAAGTTATCAGTAAATGTGAAGGGAAAAAAGTACACGTTTTCTTCTGCAGTATAGTGGAGTAGAGGTACAAAGTATATAGGAGAAATTGAAATACTACCTACATGTTCATGTATTTACATTCCACCACTGTGATCAGTGGAGAAAATAGGTTGTATTGCACATTTTGCTGATACTTCTGCACATGCAGGACTTCTACTGAGTGCTTTCCCCACCACTGCTTAAAGACACACCCACCTGAGCCCCCTTCCCGGAGTATCGAGGCAAATATGGTCGGGTGCCCTAGAGCAGAAAGGATCCCCCCCACCCCTCCTCTAATCCACTCCTTACGCAAATTTACCTTTAGGTCTATACGTTGTGTGACAGCTGGGACTTTAGAACACTTCAAGGAGACAGTCCTGAAACAGAAGTCTGTTGTGGATACTATCGACCACCATGGCTTCCACTCCCTCCGCCTCTGCCTTGACGGCTGTTCTACGGTGTCGGGGGAATATCTTGACCAGGAATCCGCCGACCAAGCGGCCCTCCACCTCGGCGTACAGCCTCGCGCTGACCGGCGGCTCGCCAGCTGAGCGCACCCGGTGGAACCAGGCGTCAGCGTGGGAGACTTTTCTGCAAGGAGACCGTGTTCTGGTGGGAAGAAGGCTGACTGTGGCGTTTAAGTGGCCGAGGGTGGATGGCAAAACGTCGAGAGAAAAAGATACCAGGGAAACTAATAAATTATGTCACCCAAAACTTTCGCAATCCGCAGGGGACCCGCACTCAGCTGTGCACGGTGTCCAAAACGCGCTGGCGCGTCAGCTGACACGCAGACCGACATGTAGCCTGCCTCGAATAGAGAACTGCTCTCAAATTAATCAAAAGATCAAATGCGAGACATATGCTATCTGTAAAATAGTATTAGGTGAGAACAGCGGTGAATTCCCAGTTTTGAAAGTGTCCATAATGTCCCCATGTCTGCTGGAACGTGCAGGACAAACACCGTCTATCGTGTTAACTGGCCGGTCAACGGCGAAGAGCACCTGCTTGTCTTTGACTGCTCTGGTGTCAGCATGTATGTGTTTGAAGCTGGCGGTGTTGCGGAGGTCCAGCAGCAGCCCTCGTGACGCTCTAGAGCATCAGACCACCAGAGACAACGGCCTGCAGGTGAGCGTGATGAGACTTAGTGTGGTAGCTTTAAAATGAGAACTAAACATGTATGTTACTGTGTTACTATAGACCACATGGGATGATTTCTCTTTTTTTACACGTCCTCTTTCAGGCAAGTGGACAAACCCACAATCCCACTGACCTCACCTGCTCCAAGGAAAACTCAGGCTCTGGACAAATGATCCCGGAGGACAGACCTGACTGAGAGTCCAAGGCCGCAGCACCAACATACTCACTGTGATCTGTCCTTATTTACTGACTTTCACCTGACTTTCACAAGGCACAAGGCACATTTGGACTTCAACCCAGTGAACTGAGAAAACAACAGGTTGTTTTTAGAGCATTTTTCTGTCTTCGAGGAAAAGTAAGCAATACTGGAACAATAAATACCTGAGAAACATGAAACACATGCATTGTACATTTTACTTAAAGTATTATAGGCCTCCTGGTGGACTATTCAAATAATGGTGGCCTACATTTATTGTTAAGCCTGTACGATTTGCACAAAAACATATTTTACAAACATGGAATGGAGTAAAAGTAAAACATCTTACGATACATAAATATTCCAATCCAGTCTGAGTAAAAACTGTAGAAATGTGGAGGAATTTCTGAAAGATTAACTCGTTTTCTTTCCACTTATAGAACTTATAAGCAGGGTATAAGTATTCAGATCTTTTACATTGGTAAAAGTAGCAGTACAACAATGAAAAAATGTGAGTATTATCAGCAAAATGTACTTTCATAAGTTAAAGTACTCATTATGTGCCTGTCATGATATTTGTATTGTATTATATATTATTTTATTAGCAGCAGTGGAATGCGAGTACATTTAACATCAAGTACTGTGCTAAACAGTACAGTTTCGTGGCACTATGAGTATTTCAATTCTATGCTCCTTTATATTTTTACATTTGAGTGGAAAATATTGTACTTTTTACTCTACAAGCCTACATTTATTTGACAGATAGTCCCTTTAATACATAAGATCAGTGTATGCAATATGACACATTGTTATAAGAGCTATTTGTACAAAAGAAAATCAGTATTCTTCACGTCAGTACTTTTACTTATAGGGTCCTAATACTTCTTCCACCTCTGAGGACTGGATTTCTATTACTGATAAACATGTAATACAACTTTTAATGTTGTAGTTGATTGAAGTTTAGCTAATTTTAAATAATGAAAATTGAGTTTAGTACTTGAAACACCTGACATAAATATATATATATATATATATATATATATATATATACACATATATATATACTGTATATATATATACTGTATATATATATGTATATATATATATACTGTATATATACATATATATATACTGTATATATATATATATATATATATATATATATATATATATATATATATATATATATATACATAGCAAAACAACAGAATATAACAGTTAAAAAAAATATTCTGTTTTTTTGCTTGTCATCAGGTAGAAGAAAATAAATATTTCTCCATTGAACAAAACAATTGCCTTTTCCCCCTTGAGACTGATGCAAATTACACGCACTCATTACCATATTCCGACGCCGCAGTGGGTGAAAGCAGACAATGAATGTTTACAGAGACATCAGACGCTGCTGTTTACTAATTAGCTCCGCAGAGACGCTCCGACGTCAAAGTGTTACGTAATTTCTCACTCAAGGTGACAGTTAGGGCGGGACTTCCCGTGACTGCTCGCTACCCAGGAAGTCGTCGTGTTACTTTTCCTCCTCCTCCTCCTCTTCCAGGCTTGTGAGAAACAAGAGAAACCAAAGGGGTGTAAAGTTGGTTTCGTAGCCAAGAAACTAGCAGGAGGACAGTTTCACACCGGCTCCGAACCGTCCTCTCGGCTCCTGTCGTTCAAACTTCGCCGGTTGTCACCGAAGAAATGTGCAGAAGAAGAAGAAGCCACGCTGAAAGGGGTGAGGGCTAATTTCAACACGCTCCTCCTCAAGCTACAGTATTTACAGTCTGTCGGGTCTAACCTGTCTGCCGAGCACCTGAGAGGACAGCGAGCTAAGCAAAAACCCTGTTCGCGGTTGTTTTTCAGTCTTCACAGCGAACGGTTTGGCGTATTTAGCGAGGCAGCCACAGGTGATAAGAGAAAACCGATCAGAGACAGTTGGGTGATTCATCACTCCGGGTCACATGAAGCAACTTCTTACGAAATAGACATTTACATAAATGATTAACTGCTTTCAAACTCTTTTAAAAAATTAAAAAAAAAAAAAATGTAACAATGTTGTTGCCACTTTGTTGACACTTTTATTGTAACCTTTTGTTTTTCTAAAAGTACATTGTGTTCTTATTTATTTCAGAAAGAAGAGGATATTGAAAGTTGGGGATCTGTCAGAATCTCAACTTTACTCCAAAGATGACTCCTGTCCTTCGTCGTATACATGTCCGTCTTCGCCCTCAACGACACTGTTTTGTGTCACTATAACTTCGGTGACTTCACAGCGAGCCAACAAAGCGTGGCTCCAGATCTCTGATTATGTGCTTGTGATGATACTCGAGCTGCCCTCGACATTTCCCACTCCTGTTGTCTGTAACGAGGGCGCTATCTTTCCACTCGGACCCCGTCCTCCTACTCCACCTCCCTCCCTCCGAGATTCTGGGCCATGCTCCGCAAGAGAGGCTCTCTCATTCTTTGTGGCACGTTCCTGTTTATAACCTGGAACGCCATACTGGTGCTTCTGCTCCGGGGCCGACCCCCACCCGGCCAGCCGGGCGAGCCTGGCCGAGAGCAGAGAGAAGCGGCCGAAAGGCCCACTAACGATGTGGTGGGAGATGTGCTCCGAATGGCCGACACGTTCGAGGCAGAGCTTGAACTGCAGAAAAACATCCTGCTGCAGATCAAGAACCAGCAGTCGCTGTGGGAGCCGGCAAACAGAAACGGACCAAAGGTGGTCTCCCCGGGTCAGCCTGTCATTCCCATCCTGGTCATCGCCTGCAACAGGGTCACGGTGAGGCGCTGCTTGGACAAACTCCTGGAGCTCCGTCCTTCTGCGGAGCTTTTCCCAATCGTAGTGAGTCAGGACTGTGGACACGCCGAAACTGCTGAGGTGATCCGATCCTACGGAAACCAAGTGATTCACCTGAAGCAGCCGGACTTGTCGGACATCACGGTGCGACCAGAACACAAGAAGTTTCAGGGTTACTACAAAATCTCCAGGCATTACCGCTGGGCTCTCAACCAGGTGTTTAAGACCCTCTCTCATTCCTCTGCTGTGATTGTGGAGGATGACCTCGAGGTAAACATCAAATTGCTCCATTTAATCCTTTTCCTATTGAATGTTACATCAGATTCAAAAGCCCACGGTTGTATTTAACCTTCATCAATACAAAAACAATGCATACGCTCCATATTTCACAGCTTTTTAAGTGAAGTTCATTTCACTTGTTAACGGGGGTCACTGTAAACTGAAATTGAACTATTCATCTCCGACTCTAGGTGGCGCCAGACTTCTTTGAGTACTTCCAAGCCTTGCTGCCACTCCTGAAATCGGACCCCAGCCTGTGGTGCGTGTCGGCCTGGAACGACAATGGCCGGGACGGGTACGTGGATCCAGGCAAGGCCGACCTGCTCTACAGGACCGACTTCTTTCCTGGTCTGGGGTGGATGCTCCTCCGGGAGCTGTGGGAGGAGCTGGAGCCCAAGTGGCCCGCTTCGTTCTGGGACGACTGGATGCGGCAGCCGGAGCAGCGCCGCGACCGCGCCTGTATACGTCCAGAGGTCTCACGAACTTTGACATTTGGCCGGAAAGGAGTGAGCCTGGGTCAGTTCTACGACAGGTACCTGCGATACATCAAACTAAACACCGAATTTGTGCCTTTCACCAAGTTAGACCTGAGATACTTGAAGGAGGAGACGTACAGGGAACATTTTGAGAAGGATGTTTACAGTGCTCCCGTGGTTACATATGAAGATGTTAAGCAGGGCCAGCTGAAAGGAACCGGGCCCTTCCGCCTTCAATACTCAAGAAAGGACAGTTTCAAAGTGCTGGCCAAAAACCTGGGAGTCATGGAGGACTTGAAGTCTGGAGTCCCGAGGACAGGATACAGAGGGGTTGTCACTTTCATCTCAAGAGGACGCAGAATCTACTTGGCCCCTCCTCCAGGATGGACCAAGTATGATCCCACCTGGAGCTGATAATCCAGAAGAACGTTTAAGTGCTATATCTCTGAATGTCAGTGGGGGGAAAAGCATTCCTGACCAAAGACTGACTGTCTTTGATTGAATGATATGTACTTTAGAATATGCTCTATAATAACGCAGAATGGATTGTCTTTCTGGTGTTGGGGTTATTGCCAATGCTACTCAGGTCTTTTTCATTATCCTGCAGCCTAAACCGTTCGGTAGACGAGCCTGCTGCAATTGCACCAGAGATCTATTTTTATATCCTGCTAATTGTGCACATGACAGTCAATGCAATTACCTAGTTTGCCACTTTTGTGTTAATTATTTGCAAATAATGTCTGATGTCTGGTGCAGATATGCAAATATAATCTGTGGTATGGTTGCTTATGGTGGTGGTGACAGGTCGTAAATGCAGTATAATCCGTCATTTGATTATCATTGTTTGTCTTCTATGAAAATCAGTTAGTCCTGCTAAATTCATTTCGTTGAATGATTTTCCAATGTAGTACAACCTGCAGGTTCGTTACCTGTGTTTGTATATTTTTGGAATAAAAAAATACACAATTTTGCTTTTTTTTTGCTCAACTAATGTCAGCAAAGTAAACAGGATACCTATTATTGTCATACATAGAACTGGTTAACATAATGTGCAAATTGAAAATATACACAAATATACCCAAAGTTTACAAAGATACCAAGTATGTGACGCTGAATTTTGGGGGAAATGCTTGATGCTCAAGTCATTCAGGGTATTTTCATGTGACTAAATGGTGAATCCTTAAATAATGGAGCCATTGGTTTGGATATTTTAGTGTATCAATGATATAACAGTGAAGCGTATAGTTTAGTACTAATTAAAGACTTCTATGGAGATAGTGATGCCACACAGCCGTTTATAAATTAGATATACACGCATACAGTAACGGTCGGGTTTATGTCTGTCTACGGTAGCCGCCGTGGCCCAAACCTGTTGGCGCTTTCCGTTTCCAAACTGATGCTCCTCTGTTTACTTCATTTGCAATGATGATGTGAGACCGAAACTGCTAGCTAGCTAGCCTAGCTAAAGTAATGAGGAACCGGTAAGAGATGGAGGAGAAAACACATGTGATGGGGGGGACATACTGACAGCCCTCCTTTTACTGTTAGTAATAGCTATTTATTCTCACCTGTTTGCTGTAATTAAAGTAACCGTTTAATGGCGGCGTTAGCCTGTTAGCGTGAACGGCTGCAGGAGGCTAGGCTAGCTGTGCAGTGGGTTCGTGTTTCGATGTGATTTGATATGGCACGCTGCAAACGCGACAACACTCGTCTACTCTGGAAGTATTTCCTCCTTTATCCCTGTTGAATAACACAACCAACGCTTTTAGCAGGACCCGGGCTTTTTGTGCTGTTTAGGTTTAATTAGCCATCACGTCTGCTGGCAGAAGCAACCTTACAGCTAACGCCGCTTACTGGCACTGGAATGGAGCCAGGCGACTTGCGTGAGAGCCCCGCCGGCTCCGGGGAGTCGGATGCGGGGGACTGGAGGGAGGTTACTCCCGGTGGGGACGAGGAGGTCAAAGCTGCCGAAACGAATGGGACAACACTCGAGACGGCGCTCAGGGACACCTGCGAGGAGGGTGAAAAACAAAAAGGAGTGGGAGAACAATTACACAGCCCCTACGAGGAGGAACTGGACCCCAGAATCCAGGTATGACAACTACTGGTACTGGTCTTCCATCAACATAGTTAATCAGCCAGGAAGTAGTTATCGTCAACGGGCCCGAGGGTTGGGTAATACTGGGATCATTTGTGGTTAAGCATAACGGAGAGGTTGCCAACGTTATGTGTCTAGTATATGTTAATCTATGCTAATCCGGTAGTCGGATCAAAAGTGATTATCTTTCACCGACATGCCGACATACGTGTGACGTACATTTCACACCAGCTCGTGCATTCCCATTGCACTCAAACAATGCCAGCGTTATTGCATTTAGCTTTAATGATGATACAGCACATTTCACCAAGACTCTATGTGTTATTAGAATATACAATTTATGTTTTTCTAGTTGTTGATAAGGGCCTAAAGCAGTTTTTTTTCCCCCCGCCACAGGAAGAGTTGGAGCATCTCAATGAAGCCAGTGCAGAAATCAACAAACTGGAGCTGCAGTTAGATGTAAGTAAAAAAACAACCAAAAAAAACACTCCACCTAATTAGGGGTATTTGTTTAGTCTTCCTACACATAACTGACGAATATGGAAAACAGATTGCATAAAGTCACTTTGATTTTGACAAAACAAAACTCCTGAGAAATGTGAAAAGAACACTGACTAACACCCTAGGAATTTCTTGCTCTCTGTTGTTAAATATTTTATTAGCCTGCCCAGACTTCGCTCATCAATATGATCATTTCTGTTTTCAATTTCTCTAAGCATTAGGTCTGGTAAAAGCCCCAACTCTTAAGAGGGGAAAAATGTTTTGGTACCGAGAGTTCGACACTCGAGTGAATCGTTTGCTCACTCGCCTCCCGTTACGTTACAGTTGAATCTAATCTATCGTACGTTTACCGTCTAGGATGCCAGGACGGGCTACCGGAAGATCCTCACAGAGTCTGCCAGGAAGCTCAACGCTCAGAGCTCTCAGCTCGGTGGCTGCATTGAGAAAGCAAGACCCTACTATGAAGCCCGTCGCCTTGCGAAAGAGGTACACACTCACATGATATGTGTGCTCTGTCTAAATGTGTCCCATGTGTTTAAAAAAACTGGAGTACGTACGCCTTTTGAAGAAATCGCTTTACTATGTTGAGATGCAAAAGTTTATGAAATGAATATAGTGGCTAGACATGCTGTTGCTTACCCTGCTACCTCAGTGCTGACAGTGTAAACAAGGCCTTCTGAAGTGTCCTTAGACTGAACACTTTGTTCCTGCTAGATCCAGGAGTGTAGACAAAATGGGATCTGATTGTTCAGACAGCATTTGAAGGTGACTACATACGTAGTGTAGTGTTGCTACATTCCTGACCGCACTGAAGGAGTGTTCCTAGTCGTTTAGAGCCTTACAAATCCCCCTACACTCTGATCTTTAGCGACGCCGGACAATGTAGACACGATTTTGATGGTCACAATATTCTCTACATTGCAGCAATTTCAGTTTTCAACTCCTGAAAGTGAATCTGAGCGGCAAAGAGAGCTCTGATCACAGCCAGTCATTCATTATGTATGTGAGAGTCATTCTCGTGCAAGGTGTGAGCTGCGGTCTACCTTAATTGGATGTAACCCTACACACAATCTGGATACCGGATACTTGTTTTGTTCCTACAGAAGCATGCGTCTTTATGGGAAACAGTTAAATATATACATTCATATAAAAGGCAATTGATTATTTCTGTTTACTTACCTGTTTCTGCATTTATTGGCCTCATGGACTTACCTTTTATTAAACTTTTAAAATCCAAAACTTTGATCTACAAATACAGTTTGGCACAGTTCTGATTGTTATTCGTCTGAACGGAGCAGGGTGTGGTGTCCTTGTCTTACTCCACTTCTGCAGGCTGTAAAAGTTTACTGCTCTCTATAGGCACAGCAGGAGACCCAGAAGGCAGCTTTGAGCTACGAGAGAGCGGTCTCTATGCACACAGCTGCCAGGGAGATGGTCTATGTGGCAGAGCAGGGTCTGATGGCTGATGGCAAGAACACCCTGGATCCCACCTGGCAGGAGATGCTCAACCACGCTACTTCCAAGGTAACGAGGAGGAGGAGGAGGAGGAGGAGGAGGAGGAGGAGGAGGAGGAGGAGGTGGTACACTTGCCATACAACACAGACCCCAGACCTGGGCTGAGTGGGCCATGTACAGTAGGTGCAGGATGCTTCTGGTGTCTCTTACTGGAAAAAAAACATCTAAAACACGGTGGATAGTAGGGCTGTAACAATACATTGATCTGGATCTTTATATCCAAAGTCATCAGTGCAAAGTGGAAACATTGATACCCATTATCGTCTTTAAGATACGCCTTTATTTTGAAATTCCCATGGCACACCTGTGTCACCCTTTCAGTCCTGTTTCCCACAGAGCCCACTAATAACATTGTCTAATCATATTTTAGATGATTTTTTTTGTGAGTTGATATGAATTGTGGTGACACTCTTGATTTACACCCCTAGTGGATAGTGCCATAGGAATACTACAAGAGGCTTAATCAGCGTAAGTCCATTTCTTGTTTAAAGAATACTCCACTGATTTAGCGTTGCGCCCTAAAGCACTGTCAGAAAAGTTAAATAACGATCAAACTTCCATGGAGCTAATGATTGAATAAAGAGAGGTATCGATGTATTGTACTCATGAACACACAGGCCTCGGGGTGTGTGTGTGTGTGTGTGTGTGTGTGTGTGTGTGTGTGTGTGTGTGTGTGTGTGTTAACATCCTGCGGGTCTCTCGCAGGTGAACGAGGCCGAGGAGGAGCGACTTCGCAGTGAGAGGGAGCACATGCGCGTCACACACGCCTGTCAGGAGGCCGAGGCTCGTGTTCAGATGCTGCAAAAGTCCCTCAAAAGAGTCATTGTGAAATCCAAACCCTACTTTGAGCTCAAGGCCCAGTTCAATCACATTCTGGAGGTAATGCAGACTCAGGGATTTTGTGAAACCGTAAGCACTTACGAGATGCTCTGTGCAGCGTACTTTGTTTCCCATCCTCTCAAGAGAAATGCAGTCGTTTAGTTGTGTTGTAAATGTTGCTGCAGGTCACCGGTAGGTAATCCACCTGTTTGGCACAAAATCAATGTTGAAATTGATGATAAAAGTTGCTGTTCCCTCTGTGTGACTCCAGGAGAACAAGGCCATAGTGCTGCAGCTGGAACAGCACGTAGCCAAAGTGAAGACCCGCTACTCCATCGCCTTACGAAACTTGGAGCAAATCAGCGAGCAGATTCACGCTCAGAGGGGGAGGGGCCCGGCAGAGGGAGGGCGCACCACTGTCTGCGGCGGGCGGAGCCCCCCCGTCGGAGCCGAGTCCGACGTCAGAGTTCAGAAAGAAGGCGGAGCCTGTGGCGGCGGCGGTGCGACGGGGACGTGTCGGGTGGACGCAGCCATCGACCTGGAGAAATACAAGGAGAAGGAGAATGAGAAGGAGAGGGAGCGGGCGGGGTCGGATTCCCTTTCGGTCTTCAGCCTGCAGACCATCGCTTCCGACTTGGAGAAATATGACTCCATTGAGCACCTCGGGAACCTCAGCGATGTCGGGAGCGTAACTGGGGACGAGGGCGAGAAAGAGAGAGGCGGAGTGATGGATAGAAGAGACAAGCTGGCCGAAACAACCGCCAAAGAGCGCCAGCAGCAGTTCTACAAGCAGCATCACCGAAGCTTCAGTTTGTGAGGCTGTCGTAGATATAAACGCGCTATAAGCGCCGCAGAAGCAAAGTGAGTTATTAAAATAAACTACCAACTTAGGGTAAGCATCCCGAAACACATAGGTACCAACCAAAGTATGAGACAGTGAATAGCTGTGAAAGTGGATTGATGCAGGTGTAGGTGTACGATATGAGTTGATGGTGTAAATAAGCACACGTACGTTGACTGACAATATATTATTCTAATGCTGACACTGATCAATAGTTGAGATTGCTGCCTGGTCACAACACTACTGGAAGCTAAAGAGCTTCCAACACTCCAGGACAAGTATACTGTATATTGAGGGATTCTGGGTAGAATTTGTTCCTCGAGCACGAAGGAACAGCGAAGAATGATCAAAAGACGACGTTGATCTAATGCGGTGAGACTAGTGAAAACAAAACCCTCCATTGTTTCCCCTCCAGTCGTGTCGAGTCTTATCAGCGATTTGCTTCAAGGTAGAGGGGGTTGCAGGGTCTCTCCATAGACACAGAGATCCTCCCTCGTCAAGTTAGTGTGCAGGGAAGAATGACAAAAACGGTTCTCTGTCAGTGCAGGCTGAAAGCATGTTTGAAATCACATTTCATATATTTATTTCCAATAACATGCTGCGAGCAGTGTTTTTGGTATTTTTAGCACGAGGGAATGCGTTTTTTTTGAAAGTTCCTGAAATGAGTGGAGTCTGAAAATGATAATGAGTCGTTCCACTCAGACAGCATGCGCTCCTTGTCAGCTATCTAAACGGACACTTATGACATGTATGCAGGGCTTTATGCCGAAACTAAAACTGAAACCATTAAAGCTAAGACGATGAAGCTGCAGCCCTGTTTTCTTTTTAATGTCGTGATGTGCAAAAGCCTTTCCCCAACTTTGTGCTCGTCGGATATTGTTTACATTTGTGTGAGTGGATTTCTTCGGCAGCGAATGCATTTCCTGTTTTGTTTGCCTTTTTTTAAAAACAATTTGCCCTTGTTGTAATTTGAAGTGTGCCTTGATACAGAACAAGCAACACATTTAGCATGAGTGGCACTTTGCTGTAATCTCATCTGTAGTTGTGTTTAGAACCATTTAATTTGTGTGTGTGTGTGTGTGTGTGTGTGTGTGTGTGTGTGTGTGTGTGTGTGTGTGTGTGTGTGTGTGTGTGTGCGCGCGCGTGCGCGCGCCCTTTTTATGGTTTTTGGAACACTAATAATATAAGTCACCCAGGCGCCGAATCCGATGAGACTTGAAGAGTTCTGATTTCTGTATTTTCTTTTTATGATATTGTACTTTTGATTTTGTAAGTGTGAGATGAGAAACGATGAAGTCGAGACATGACTTGTAAATGTATGTAATTATGACAAAGCTGGAATATATTGACATGTACAGCTACATGTGTTGATGGACGTGAATGCTGGTTGCACAGATGTTTTCTGGATGCTCACAGTTTGTCATGTGTATTTAAATCATCGTCACAATTAATCTGAAAAAACCCTCACCGTCACTTCTGTCTTAACGATTAGTCTTCACCCTGTTAATGGCATTTGTGATTTAGTCAGAATGTCACTTTCCAATTTATGCATTGTCATATCTATAATCAATAAACCAAATCATACTTCTTGGGCTTGCGAGGTTCTCATATTGTCCTGTTTATCTGATATGTAGTCGGGCTCATTGTAGGATTTCATGCGGAGCGGCAGGTTAGGATGTGAGTTCCTGTTTGATGCAGGAGGAGGGATGGTGAGAGACAGAGGGAGAGGTTACGTCTTCCCCCAGCCTTCCTTCAATTATTCAGCAGATATATAAATATGAAGCAGGATCTCAGAATAGATGGCAGAAGAGGAGCAGAGGATGGTGGGAAAGACACAAATGGGGGGGGGGCGGGGCTTTGGTTTCATAGATGACCAGTGTTGTAGAAACGACTGATTGCTGCTTTGTCGACTTAACTCCAAAAAGCTTTAGAGAAAAGAAAAAAAAAATAGGCTTAACAATGTAGTCGGTGTTAATACCACAGCGCCATATCTGCACCTCCATCCATGTCTAGTCCTGCTGCCGTGATATAATTATTAACGGTGGGATGAATCCACAAGCTTATCATAAACCCAAAGCCCCCTCGTAAGATTCATTGTGAGATTTCACTGTCGTGGGCCCAGACCTTAGCGCGTTTCATCTTGGGAAGAGAGGGACTGTTACGCACGGTGCGTCTCCATCATGACGTCGTGTATTAGCTCAAGATTGTAGGGGGAGAGAGAAAAAAAAAAAAGAGAGAGGAGGGGAGTGTGGTGAATCGGTGTTTCGTCGTTTTATGGGGATGCGTTTGTATATAGTGCATGTATTTTGTTTTGTATGGATTTTTCTCGTTTCTTACTTTTTGCCATGCGTAACTGCAATACATGAAGGAAAATAAACCCGGGATGAGATACGGTTTTGTTTTTGTAACGTTCTGTTTACGAACGGAGCAGCTTGCACATTTATAGCCATACTAATATAGCCATAAATATCGTTGTAGAGATGCATATTTTTACCAAATAATCCGACATTGGGCTTTCCCTGGCGGATCCACCCCGGAGGACGCACTGCTACCTTGACTGAGCGCATCGAAACTAATAGTAAGTACACATGCTACGGCTTCGCTTCAGGCGGCTAGATAGATGCTACTATTACTGTAGGTCGCAATACGAGACTACGTGTGTTCAGAAAATGCCCCATTAGCCATGCAGGATGATCTAGACAGATGTCAAATTCGGTCTTCAATTTGTATGCAGAGGTAATGGTCTTTTCGACGGTTCACAGGCCAGATTTGTTTTTGAGTTCCTTCTCGCAAGAATCCTGTCTGCGTTAACGTGTTGGTGCTCTAAAAGGAGAGGGTGACAGGGGACGATTTTTTTTTTGCACCTTTTTGTCATTTTTAAAAAAAAAATTTAACAAACGCACAGCCGGTTTAAAGACACGATCATTTATTCAAGACGCTACTTTTTGAGATCCACTCCTAGGAGGACTGCACGGAGCTTGTTAGTATGGTCGGCCTTCCTCTACAGGCCATCACGGATTCCCTTGTCAACAGCCGACAAGTAACTACCGGCAGCATACGGTTGGTGGCACCCTTACTGTGACCCTCACGTCTCAGTAGTTCATGCTCAGCCACGCACGAAACACAGCATCACGAGCCTATGTGCGTGTGTGCACTCCGTGTGGATCTGCTCAGAGCTTATTCAAAAAAAAGAAAAAAGAAAGCTGCTTTCTCTAACATGAAGCTGTCTTTGGTGCTGAAATGGACCTTGTTCCATTGCAGCTTCCGGCGTTCTAAACACACAAGGAAGTAGGCAGTGCCTGTGCAACGTTAGAGCTGGATGTGGACGACGGGGCTGTATAGGTGTAACGCGGTGTGTCGCGGGGCTGCAGTGTTTTGGAGCGGTGAAGGCGCTGTCCGTGGTGCTGAAGTCTTAATTGCATTTAAAGCTTGAGGCTAGTCGACTCCCCCCCCCCCATCCTCACCCCCCCCCCCCCCCCCCCCCCCCCCCGTCTGCTCAGTGCCGCTGCAGCCACGTCGCCGTTGGAGTTAGCTGGCTTTATGCTGGATAGGCTGCTTCATCCGTGCTACACTCACTCGCATAGTTTGCTTTTATCCGGCTCAGTGTGTGATCGCTGATATTAATGACTCCATGCTGGGCTGCCCCCCCCCCCCCCCCCCCCCTTTTTCTCTTTACTGCCTCCCCTCCATCCCTCACAGGACAAAAGCCCACACTGTAAGCTGCCAACACACACACACACACACACACACACACACACACA
This sequence comes from Cebidichthys violaceus, assembly GCF_023349555.1. Classification (NCBI taxonomy): domain Eukaryota; kingdom Metazoa; phylum Chordata; class Actinopteri; order Perciformes; family Stichaeidae; genus Cebidichthys; species Cebidichthys violaceus. The sequence continues at coordinate 1,225,322 of NW_027176927.1, read as the reverse complement.
CACACACACACACACACACACACACACACGCACGAATAATACACACTCTCTGGTGGTGTCTACCTCCTGCATGCATCTTGTCAGTGAACTCTAAAAATACACTGGATAATGCTAATGAAGTATCCAGCAGAGTTTGTCTGTCTTCCACAAGCAAGCCTCGCTGCCATCTGTCTCCCTCACTGTGGTGCTTTGCTTTGTTATGCCCCCCTACCCACACACACACACACACACACACACACACACCCTCCACCCTCTTGCTGCGTTGTTGTTGTGGGTGTGAGAGTGCATGGATGTGTTTATATGTTTGCTCATAAGGCAACATTTATTATTCAAAGCTGCAAAATGAGCAGCTATGGTGTGTTTATCATTGATACAGTTGTGCTGTGTGTGTTCCCCTGCCTGCCAGCGCTCGAAGCGCTGTGGCTCACGGGACTCCAGGGTCTTTTGACTTTTTTTGCTCGTTAGCGTTTCACACTCATTCTGTACTCATGAAATCTGCATGTCAGGCAGCAAGTGTGGCGGCCGAGCGGCCCGTCATTTAGCCATCTCTGTAAAGCAAGCCGAGTCTTTTGTACGCATTTGAGTGTGGTTTTCATTGGGAGGATATTTTCACTTTGTTATTTGTTGATTTTACAGATATTGTTTGTTGATTCGACTGTAAATTCAGAGGAGCTCCTCTGATTTTACACATCAAAGTCTGTTTACAGATCTTGGGGAGCACTACAGCATATGTAAAAAAAACAAAAACTGTATAATGCTTTTTTTGAGCTGTGTGAAGAAGATAAACTGCCTCAAGTGATGTCAACAGTCAAGTTGCACTGTGGGGGATGTAGGCCCAATGTTTTGACAAGGAAGAGGAATGCATGGAATTAATGAATCTGCTGCCTCAACCCTTTTCTCTTTTCTTTTTTTGAACTGTCCATTGTAAAGTCGGACAGTGTTGGCATGTAGGAGTGCGGTGGGTGCGGTGGGTCGTTGTGCCTTTAAATTCTGTCAACACACACATAACAGCACCGTTTCCACCGTCTCCATGCTGTTCCAGATACTTTTCTGCCCTGAACTGAAGAAAACTCAGGAAGCCATTGAGTTTACCGTAGCGTGAAGTGTTTCTGCGGGCAGCCGCTTTGCAAACAATTCGTATCATCAAAACCTGAGATGAAGCTTCGTATGCTGAGCTTTTGAAGGGAAGCCAAGCTGGCTATCAACTGCCTGTCTGCACTGTAAATACAAACTGAGGCAGGGAGAGGAAAGTGCACTCATCTTGCAGCTCGTCCTCTCTGTGCACAGTCAGGCAGGTTGAGAAGGGAGCGTTTGTGCCAAAGAGTCGATGCATCCCTTTTTCAGAAGGACAGTCAGCAGTGGACCGACTGAGAGTGTTGCATTAATATAAGAGTGTTTTTCTCAGTAACCCTTTTCTCTTTGTCTCCCCAATTCCTCTTCCGACTTTCTTCGGAAAAAAAACAACTCAATTTCCACGACACACTTTTGAAAAACCTCTCTCTTCCTTCTCTTTCAGATCCAGAGATGGCTCGACTATTGTTCCTGATTATTCTCTATGCTCTTCCATCTCTCGTTGTGCCCATACATAATTCATCAACTGGAGGTAATTTGTGTGTGTGTGTGTGTGTGTGTGTTTGTGACTGGATATGTGCGTGAATCTGTATAGTGTGTTTACAACATGCCTTAATGGACAGAAGCAACTCCGCAGAGATTGTTAAGTGACCTGAATGAAGCGCTGCACTTTTTGCAGGGAGGAAGGCATCAGTTAAATTGACAGTATGTCGTGGTGCTGTAATGTTCCTACACTATCTGGAGGAAGAGCTCTCCCTCTCTGCTCTTCTTGTCCTTGATTGTTCTTCCTCTTTTCTTTTTTTTCAGGCTGTGCTATCATCCGGCCTCCCAGGGATGGGGGGATCCGCTACAGAGGCCTGACACAAGAACAGGTACAGAGAATGCTGTTACTGCGCTGAATGTAAAGGCCCCACCTGTCAAATCAAGCATGTTAAACCACAGAAGATTTTCTTAAAAATACATAACACAGAATTGGAAGTATTAAGCAGCTAATGCTCACTGTGATGTCATTTCTTCCTAATTGAACTGAAAAATAGAAGATGACAGCCCGAGGAACTAAACATTTGCGACAATAATGACGCAAATTAGCTGGTGATTATTACTCCATATGATGAGGGATATTTTAGCTGGCGATATATAATAACACTAATGATGTAACAATGTCCAAGAATAATATTTTAAGATGTCATGATATCAGCTGACATTATTAGTACACAAGTCAAAAGTAAGTTGCTTTATTGCGTTTGAAACTTAAAGGAATAGTTAGATGTATTTTTGGGAAACACAGATATTTTCTTTATTTCTGAGATGAGAAGATTGATACCAATCTCATGTCTGTGCACTAAATATGACGGTTTACACTCATTTCTGCCAAATTTAGCCTGATAAATCCTTGGAAATTGTGGGATCTCCGTTACAATTTAAAATGCTTGACTTTATGGATTTACAATAATACATGCATACAGCCGGTTTAATCAGATGAAATAATAAATGCCTCTAGTCCTCCCTCAATTTCCTGCTCGTCTGAAAATGAGTTGTAAACTACAACAAACAAAGCAACAAACATATATTGTGCATCTTGCCTTTTTGCCATTTAGTTTAATTTCGAATGAATTACTGTTTGTTCATTTAAAGATCCCCTCCAGACATTTTTTAAGACATATACAAAATACCCTTCTTTTAATAATAACTACTCTGAGTGCATGTGGACTGGAGGTTTCAAGTTTCCACATCACAACTGTGTGAGTTGCATAACGGACCACGATAGGCTTCCAAATTAGTTGCGATGTGGCAAAAATCATGCTCCTGTGTTCATGTGTTCAACTGAGGATTGAGGTGAGCACAGATATAAACTCTTCTTCAGCAGATGAATGTGAAAACAGACTCTGTACAAACGTCATTCCGCACAGTGAAGCTCCAACATTCAGGTGAAGCAACAATACATTTTTGAGTGGAGAGGGACGATGAAGCTCACAAGACTGTCATGAATTCTGTTCTGCAGCACAACTCAAAATAGAGAGAGAGAGAGAGAGAGAGGGATTGGTGCAGTTTCAAAGTGTTGAAGCTGAGCCAGTCAAATGTTTGAAATCTAATTGCAGCACTCTGCACGTATGCACACAATGACGCGCACGAGGCTTAAGTTGGCCCCCCATAACAGCCCATTTGTCCTCCTTGGCTGAGCTGCCTCTCTGGGGGGGAAAAAAAACCCTTCATCGTGTTGTGGTTGCATGAATACGAGTAACCCATAATTTCTAAAGCAAGACCAAATTAAATCACCATTACATCTAAACTTTTATTACTTTTTGATAGGCATGCGGAACACAGAGACGGGGCGACCCAGAGCCATAACAAAGCTATTTTCTGTGTCATATATTTGCTGTTAAGTAAGCCACAATATTCGCATAATTTGGTTTTCCCTTGACGAATGTATTCAGCTGTGAACGCTTGAACACAGAGCATTTAAAAACAAATCTTTTAGTTTATTTTTTTTTTGTGCATAAAACACCTCATACAGACAGATGGGAATGAAGAAAAAACCCGGTTAACTTTGGACATGGGCTCTATGTCAACTTAGACTTACAGTGTGTAGCTTTTAAACATGTCTTTCATCATTAACATTTAAAAATAATAATTCACAAATTCAAAATTGAATCGTGGTTAGTTAAATCAACATATTTTACACTCTTCAGGGACATGCTGACACACACACACACACACACACACACACACACACACACACACACACACACACCTCAATGGGAAGTTGAAAAGCTGGGCTATCCTGCTTACTTCCCTCCTCTCCCAACCAGAGAGAAGGTGTAATTCAGAATGTGACAGCCCATCAATTCAGACTATATTGCCATAAAGTGTTCTTCCTAGTAAAACTTTATTGCCACAGCCATATGGCATCAGAGTCTATTCCATTGAGGACAGACTGAAGAGGGACCCTGAGTGAATGAGGAATAACTGGTATAAGAGAGCATCAATCATGCTTTAATCACTGTCCCTTCTTCTCCCAATCTCTCTCTGTTCGTGTTCATTTTACAGATCCGCAGTGTGCAGATCCTCCCCGTGGATTATGAGATAGAATACATCTGCAGAGGAAACCGAGAGATCGTGGGACCCAAGGTCAGGAAGTGCTTACCCAACGGCACATGGACGGACATGACGCTGCACAGCACATGCTGTAAGTCCTTTTTCTGTCATGTGTTTCATCCCCCCTTTAATCCCTCCACTCTTCCTCGTCTCATCTCTTTTCAAAACAGTTCTTGTTTATAAAAAAAAAAAAGACTTCTTACGTGTTCTGACTCAGCATCAGATGAAGTTACAATAAAAGAAAAGCCCGTAAACACAGAGGGAAAGTGCTCACTGAGGACTGAGGTTGGATTCATTTCTATCGACAGTGAAGGTGTAATGTCATTTTAAATGGAGCTTACAGTCGATATGTTGAAGTTGTTAGAAAACAGTTGCTTGTCTACACATCCAGGAGTTACGGAGCAACGTTAGAATTCATTTGAAGTCTTGTTTCTGGCCACTTGATGAATGTAAGTCCAATATTCACTCTGTTTTAGCTCGGTTTTTGGTCTCCTATGTCTCCTGAGGGAGGTCTCTGGCTCTTGCAGCTGCTGTCTGTCTGCTGTTTGGTGCTGAGCAGATAGTTTACGGTGGGTGTTTAGAGCTTCTTCTTTTTTTTTTGCTGAATACAGCTGCAACCAAAAACAGCAAAGTGAGTGTTGAGAGTGAATCAAACCAATAAAGTTGTGTCAGCACAGCTAAACAGAATATTTTAAGAATATATATATATATATATATATATATATATATATATATATATATATATATATATATATATATATATATATATATATATATTATAGTGCTTCAAATAGTTGCTGTTGATGTTGTAGAGCTGGGCTTTGTGGAATAAATAAAAGCTGATGTTTAACCTCAGAGACCTGCATGTTTTAAAATGGACTCTTGTGGATTCAATAAGCTCAATTGTGTTCATGTGTGATGATGTTAGTCCACATAGCGGCGGGTTTTCATTGTAGAGAGACCTTTTTTTTTTTTACTTTACGTCACTGTATGAAATGTGATAAGATGTGTGGCTTTCCTATATATACTGACAATAAGGGGGTTTCTGAATAGTGTCTATTCCAGATTCAATTGCCGAAAAATGCTATTCTTACAGGATTCTCCAAATGTCAAAAGTGTTTTAAACCAAATCACAGCATAGCTATTTATATGTGTTCCTCAAGGTACTGGTGTCTTAATGTGGTATTTTAATCGTTTTTTAATAAAATCAATTTAACCCCCAAATTTGCTTGATAAATGGTGTCAACCCAAATACCCATAAACTGCTGCAACAGCTTATGAGACAGAAGAAAGCATAGGAATGGCCATCATATGCTTCATAATGCTCATACTTATACACCTTCACAAATTTGTTTTCATGAATGGATTTAATGTATGGTGTATGACTAGAACAACTTGACACACTGTGCTGAACTGCAGCTCAACTGTATCTTCAGGTTCCCAGCTTTCAGATGATGTGCACCACTTCTATGCGGCATGTACTGCTGACCTGCTACCTCCCCCTAAAGACCCACTGTCCTCCCCTAAGAAAGACAAAATAGGTTAACGAAGAAAATTAAGAAAACACATGCGGAGTCTCCCACATGCCTTTTAGCAAACTACAAACGCGTTCCCTTGATTTTTTTCTGTTGCGGTTTCTTATTCTTTCCATTTTGTAAGTATGAACTTAATGGTGCTCCGTGGTTTCAGATATTTATTTAGAACCCAACCCCGATCTGTACTTCTTCAGAGCTTTGTCCTAGACCTGTTTGGAGAGCTCCTTGGTCTTCATTGTGCCGCTTGCGGAGTCTTGTTTCTGTCTCCGGTGCTTTTCAGCACAGGTGTTTGTATACTGAGATCATGTGACAGATCATGTGATGCTTCGATTGCACACAGCTTGACTTCATTTAACTAATTATGAGACTTCTGAAGGTAATTGGTAGAACCAGATCTTAGCAAAGGCGGTGAATACATGTGCACGCACCACTTGTTAGTTTTTATGCTGGAGGCATTATGTTTTGGGTTGTCCGTCAGTTTTTGATTTGAAATTTTGATAGAATTGATACGCTAATTATGACAGTTTCACACATATGTGATGACATTTTGAACATACATGGATGTAAACTGCATCTTGACTGGTTGGTAGAGGCAAACAACCATGAGGTGATCATTTTTGTATTCATTTTAATTAATACGTCAATTTTAGCTATTATGTATAGGTCCATTACATGAAATGAATTCACTTCATTCATGATCTAGGCAACAATATATGTGTGACAAAATAACTTACCAGCTTTATTTGGAGCTTTCAACCACATCTCATGGTGTGAGATGCAGTTTAAAGCTTCGAAAAAGCTAGTAAGAGGACCTGTTGAGGTGGGATTATTTTGTCACACATTTTGGTTGAATGGTTACAAATTATTTCAGTGAATTTTTTTTCTTCTCTTGCTGTGCCGGTGACATGCCACCAACCAGAGCTTGTAAACATACTTTGTTAATACTGTTGAATAGGTTTGATATTTTGTGTTTCCTGCTGAGTAGTTTTTCAGCGTTCACTCTGAGGTATGTGTGCCTGATGAACGGCTAAATGAATACATGTCAATGTGAATTAATCCGTGATACCCCAACAGTTTGGGCCGATACTTGCTGGGTATTGATTTGGAGTGCTCACATTTACATTACGTTTAGAGAATAATGGAGTTAGCTTTCGACGGTGAGGCCCGAATGTAATTTCGACTCGTATCACACCTACAGTTCCTCTGCAAATACTGAGAATAAGGCCAGAGATCTAATCAAATCCCCGTAATATCTCCTGTTTTTGTTCTTTCAATTCACATTCAACATCAGTGAAACATTTTTTTTTTTTTTTCCCCCAAGAGTACATGCTCTAAAGCAGGCTTTTTGTTTTCTCTGGCTTATGTAAGAGCACAAGCAGCAATGTGCAGATTGAAGTTTTATTATGTGCTCACATGCTGGAAGCAAGATTCAACAAACTCGGCAGCTAAACAAATTATATTCAAGAGCTTGGCCATTTTGTCAGGAAAAACCAAACCAAGAGAAATGGAGGCTGCAAGCGAACATCACAAATGTGGGCTGAGACTTTTCTTACGGGTCTAAACACAAAACTATCTTCATTTGTGTGAACGGGGTTCCTAGGGCAGTTTATACTTTTGATATTGTGTCTGTGTTGTATTAAATGCATGAGTAGGAAAATGTCCAGTTGCACACGCAGGATCACCTGAAAATAGAACTTTAACACATGAGCGATTTCTCAGAGGCAAAGCTGCTCAAGAGGCAGAAGTAATCGCCTCAGTCTCAGATGTTGGCAAAACATTTTTTACCTTATTGCTCATTTCCATCCTGTTTTTCACTTCTGTGCTGCTTGTTCACACGTTGGATAACGATGTTACAGTACGCATCGCTTCAACAGCGGCAGCAATAACCAGAAGAGATGAAAAACCTTGAAGAACAGATCTATTGCTTCTGTCACGAGGCTGGAGTTTGTGACTAACAGCGCTAATCATTTATGTAACCGTACTTCACGATTAGTGCTTATTAGAAAATGTTATCATGCTGACACACTAAAACTAAATGGCTAAACATGCCCTGTGAACGTCAGTCAGCTTGATAGCATTATCAGTGTCTCATTAGCGTTTTAACTGCTTTAGTAAAATAACCTGCATTTATGTTGATTTCTTTTGGCTGGGTGACACAGTTGGAGTTGTGCTTCAGGAAAGGAACCGTTTATTTTTTTTTCTTATATTATATTTGCCAGGCCTGGGAGAGAAGGCAGAACATTTGGTTTAAGACCGAGCGGTGAAATAACACGTTATGTGTGTGACACGAAAATAAAGAAACCACTCAAACTAGCTGCTAGCATGGCTGCAGACTTTTTAAGTCTACTTATCCTTTTAGTAAAGCTCCCCCCCCCAAAAAAAAAAAGTAATTTGTCAACATCACTACTCGTGTTTACAGAGACATTCTATCCTAGACTGTTTTAAAACTTTGGTCATGATAAAAGCTAACTACAGGGTTAGCTGAAGTAACTCAATTCAAAGTAACTGAAGCATTAAAGCACGTTCCGAGAGTTTTCTCTGACCTGCAGCGGATCTGTGGGTACACCATTGGACTGTAGACGACATATTGTGTACACTGGGGCTCTGGTAGAAATCACAGGCTGACATACTATGCATACTAAGCGTGACATAAAATGTAAGTATGACATAAAACTGAGTGTGTAGCACGATCGGACTGCATGGCAGAGAACAGGAGACACGCCTGGATGTAAAGGCCGACTAGATTAGCAGGAATTTGAATGCATTGCAGCAGCTCTTCATACCGTCATGGCGGACTGCGAGGCAGTGAAAAGGAAACACCTGAGAGCTAACATGTATAATGTACTGTAGAAAAGCCTTTTTTTCACACTTAAGATATTTAATCATTTAAATTTGCCTTAAAATAATACTGAAAAATATGAAATTGTGTGGAAGAGATGATGTTAATTCACATTTGTGATCAACAATTTCCATTCAACATGAGCTCGGACCGGTAATGTGGTGATCGATAGAGTTATGTGATGCAGAGACTTCATATTGCTTACTTCAGGGAGACCAGGCTGCTGGTAATGGCATACTTCATTGGTATTTTAGTAGGCAGTGTGTAGACTCATTGAGTCTGTAGTATGCAGTAGGTTAGTGCGCTATTTCGAACACAACCTCCTTCTGAAATGTAGTTTTCCATGTTTCAGTTGGCCCTTTGGGTTTTCATTTTATCACCAATTTAATATAAATGATGGACAAATATCTATAACTATCGCCTCATCTCTAGCAGTGGTTTAGTGTCTTTCAGCTCAATGTTGTTGTTTTTATGATCCAGTGTAATTCCTCTCATCAACCAGGTTTCCAGACGCAGCAGGCAGTTGTTTTCAGGAAAAAAAAAAGAAGCTCTGATAAGCCCACTGTAGACTGCCTGAAGAGGAAGCTAGCGATCAGCTGGTGAACAGTGTTTATTGGTGGAGATTAAAACTGAAGCTAATACTGAATATTGACCGTACGCTCATCAAGTGCCCAGAAACACGAGTCTGAATGAATGCTGATGTCTCCTGGTCTGCTCTGCTGTTTGTCTAAGTAACATGTTACCATAACAACTTTATAAGATGTTAATATAGCAACACTCATTGAGCTCTTGGACAATCAATACCATTAATTCCTCACCCAAAGCACTTTGACCTCTGATGCATGTTTGTGTTACTGCGACTCCCATCTCCCAGTTATTATGCATTTACCTTTCGATAACTCCCCGTGTCTCTGCCTCCCTCTCCGTTGTGGTTCTTCTGGTTCCCAGTGCTGCTGTGTCCGCGGGTGTGGACCTCCCTGGAGAACGGCCGGGTGACGGTGAAGCCCCCCGGGCAGCCAGTGGAGGGGACGGTGCTCCACTACAGCTGCCACGCCGGCTTCATCCTGGAGGGCAGAAACATCAGCCATTGCACTAAACTGGGCAAATGGGACGCGCCCAAACCCACCTGCCTCTGTGAGTGTCTAAGCCAGTGTGACGAAATGAGATTGTACATTAAGCTTCCAATTACAGTGGAATTTAAGAAAATGATGCGGTGTGGTGGGATGCCATTTCCTGTCTCGGGGGAGATTCAGTAGGGGTCTGCAGGCTAAATGACAACACAGACGGTGATTAACGACATCTACATTATCGCTGCAGCCAGGGTCAGCGAACATTCTAACCACAGGGAACAACTTTGTGTCAATGTTTCTGATATAAATTCTCAATATCAATCGAGTAGAAACAAACAAATCTGAAATTACCATCGGTCATTCTTTGTGTTAAGAGAATCTCTGCCTTTTTTGTTTTCCACGGAAGAAAAGATTAAGAAAAATATTTAAAAAATGTAAGATTTACTGTCACTTTTAGAGCTGAAGCGATTTGTCTATTTATCGATTCATAGACTGGCAAGTAATCTGGAACTATTTTGATAATCAATGAATTGCCAATTACCAGAGAAAGCCAATCATTCTCTGGTTCCAGATTCTCAAATGTGACGACTAGATGCTTTTCTTTGTCGTACATGAAACTAAAGTGAATGTTTTTGAGTTAATGAAATAAAACAAGCGAAATATTAAAAATGAAATATTATATTGTTATTTAAGATAAGATCAGCACTATTTGCTGCACCAGTTCATGTATTTAAATCCCTAACTGATCCTTTTATTGGCAGAAATGTTCCTTGCCTTCAAATAAACAGACAACGTCCACCTCATTACACAGAGATGGCTCACTTGTGCAGCCTGCCTCACAGAAATGGGAACACGAGGTTTTAAAGATGACAGATAATTACAAACACCTGCTCTCCCAACGGCGAAGCGCGGTTGCTAGGCAATAAATGATCCAACCAATCAGAGTGTAGTCCACGAGAGGGTGGTTCATACGGTTGGCACAGGCAGGTAAAAAAAAAACCAATGGTTAAAAACCTGATGTCCCACACATTAAACCACGTCCACTGGATAAACACGCAATGAATACAAAAGACGAGAGCGTGAGCGGATATTTGTGATATCATCGACACCCGAGAGTGTTCCTCGCTTACAAACAGTTGGCAGGTCTGAAAAGATTTGTCCAAATTAGGACAAATAAATGAGGATTTACTGAAAGATATGAGATTGCCAACTGGTCATCAGAGGAGTTGGCATGGCAACCGACTAAAGTTGCTATGGGAATGGTTGTATTAGAAGAGATGAAAGAGGGAACTATCAGCACAGTTGGACCGGGCAACTGAGAAGTAGGTGACTTATTGTGTAATAATTAAAAAAAAAAGAATCTAGAAGATGCTCTAGAATTCACTCGTGTATTCTGATTGTTTATTTCTTCTTCGTTGTTGCTTTGAGGTTGTCTGTGGTACCGACACTGTATATAACTATAGATTTGAATACACTGTATTGCTGTAGTGTTCCTGTAAACTATCGTAGGATTACATAATACTAAGAACAGGAAGGTACTGCTCAGCGTCCAGCCGTCAGTGCATCGCTCAGAATGATGTGTTGCTGCCATCTAGTGGAGGGAAATAATTAGAGTTGTCTTTTTTTCTGCTTTACTGCACCAAATTTTGTACAAATTATACATTAAGTGAATAATTCAATCCAAAAAAACATCAGGATTCCCCATCAAATTCTTGAGTACAATGATCTT